>NC_133654.1:222881055-223208618 GCF_009905375.1 Apium graveolens
AATAATTACATACACACATATACATATACATATACTCTGATATATTCCGATGTTGGGATATATTGAAAGCATACTGATTATTCCGGATGCTAAGCTATGGATTGGATGGTTACGATATGGGCCAGATATAAGCCGAACCCTTAATTATTAGGCCATATTGCCTGGGTACCCTATATGTTGGTGGGTCTATGCAGTTGGGTATAGGTCTGTGCTATATCCTGACTAATCAGCAGGTTATAGTGCATATTGTGACGCCCTCCAAACCCGGGTCAGAAGTTTGCGATTCACAACACACACCCAATATATAAACCTGTATATAAAATATTATATGCATTGACCTTTCTTTACACAACCACGGATCGCAACAGGTTAAAGTATGAAAACAAGCCACAACCTTAACTTTTATTACATCGTACCAAAACCCAACTAGTTCAACTTACAACTGATAATGATATCGTTCTTACAATCTTGCATAACTCATCTACAATATAAAGCTCTTGCTAGCTCGACCCAACTTAACCTGGAATACTAGCTCGCACACTGGACAAGGAATCCTCGTTACCAACAATTTCCTTTTTCAACTGTTGAAAACATAAAAGGATTTGCAAGAGTGAGCTAACTAGCTCAGCAAGTCATAATAGCAATAACTGGGGTTAAACAATGATTAATTGAAATGATTCTGAAGAATCAAGTTTCTGGATAAGCAATGATTAAAATTGGACATTCACTTTCATTTTAAAAAAATAAGGTTAGGCTGCTGATCAGTCACGCACTAACCCCGAGCAAGGCACACAGCTCTGCACTCTATGCTGGATCCAAGGCACGCATTGGCCTAATATGGTCACGAATCTGGTCTGACCACGAATCTGGTCCACATTTATAAAACCATCCAATTCTAAAATGATTCAATATGATAACCAATGTAATTCAGTAAAAACATAATCATAATTAATATTGATAAAACATTTATCTCAGAGCATAAAACATTTCATATGTATCACCAGGGTATATCAAGGTGTAAATATGAAGAATGGCTTCAAGCCTAATGAAGAATAAAGTATTTGATGAACAATGGTTCGATGATAAAGCAGGGTATAGATCTTTGATGATATAGGGTAGTATAGGGTATATCAGTTTCTGTATGTTCAGTAGTTCTGTTTCAGTATTTTGTTTATGGTAGGTATGTATTTGTGGAGTAGTATTGTATTTGTATGGTTTAATATCTGGGAAATCAACCATTGGGGTTTTCAAGAAATAAGGCTTACAGCTTAAGTTCAATGATATGATCAGGGTTCAAGTTTGAATAGTTTAAAACGCTTGCAATATAAAACATGATTTATTTAAAATACTAGCAACATGTTATGAGAGAGTTCAAAATTTTTGCAATATATCTTGAAGAAAGATTCAGAAGTACTTGCCTTATCACAGATGATTTCTAACTTTACTTGTACTCATCTAACAGATCAACTCATCAATCACTTTCCTTTTTTTCTATGCCTTGCTTCCATACATCAATCACTTACTTTCTTTTTTAATCTACGCTTCAGTTCTATTTACTGATCACTGGCTTCCCATTTCTACTCCTCGCCTCCTCTGTTAGGCATCACAATATCTATCAATACTCAATCTCATATTATTCTAATCATCACATAGACGTCATAAGCTTTCATCTACCCTTCGTTTCACCCAAATCCGATTTACGGATTGAAAGTTATGACCAAAACAGTCAAAAAATAACCATATAGGAATATAACACATCGATCAGATAGCACGTAGCACATAACACGCAAGATATTCGATCAAAATAATTTTTTAAAAAAGATTTGGGGTTAAAATGATCTTCCAGATATTTAATACGAATTTTTGAACAATTTTCGGAATTAAAACGGGTCTCCGAATCATTTTGTAATTAAATAACAGAATTCAAATACTCAAATTTGAACTAAAAATCATTTAATACTAATTATCGAGCCTTCAATATATTTTATAATAACATTTTAAAGCTCGAAACTATTTTTTAGTATTTTTAAATCAAAACAATTAATTAAATCTAATTAAATAATCAATTAAAATTAATTAATAACTAATTAAATTAATTAATCAATTAATATTTAAATTAATTGACTAATTAAATAATTAATTATCAACTAAAATTAATTAACTAATTAATTAAGATTTATTTTTAGAATTTAAAATAATTTTGAGAATTAAAAATATGGATTTTTGGAATTTAAAATAAATAAAAACATTTTCTGAAAATAATTGTAAAAAGAGAATACCATTTTTATAAATAATTAAAACAAGAATATAATATTTGAATTTTCTGGAAAAGCCAGGGATGAAAATGTAAAGCTTTACAAAATAGGGGTGAAATGGTAATTTCACCGTCCCCGCCTTCTTCTCCACCAGGCTGATCGAAACTCCATTGTTGCCGCCATGGAGTTTTTCCGGCAGCTCCCCGATTGCCCAGAAACACACCATAACAACAGGAAATGTTCCTTAGCAATCCAGAAGCACAATTCTACAATTCATTCGTTCAAATCACCAATGATAAGCCCGGAAAATGGGCCGAAACTCTCCGCCACGCCATGCCCGACTTTTCGGCCGACAAGAACCATTCACCCTCCGTTTAATTCATTTATACCAATCAATTGTTGGTTCAACGATCTATCTAATGATATGAATGAATAAAACTAATAACCTTTATTTTAAAAATACCCAAAAATCAATCAAGAACAATCAAGAACATTCAAACCCTAATTTCAATAATTCGATAATCAAACCATGATATCTATGTGATATGGAATCCAAATATAGTAGTATGATATACCAAATTGACTAGAATCTCATGATCTACAATATGCAATCATCAAATCAAGCAAACAACATCAAAATCAAAAATTCATATTTAAACCCCTAATTAATTCGAATTTAAATAAATAATTATAAAATAACCTATTGATTTTGCAGGTATACGGATTGAAGAACTTGAATCTACACGTCGATAGCTTCGATTCGATTACTTGCACGCCCAAATCGGAGTTCGGTAACGCCTTCGTTTGTGCGTTTGATTTTCAAGAACGTAACATTTAATTCGAGTTTCTATGTAAATTCTATATTTTTTACCGATCGATTATGATAATACGAATAAAATGAAATAATAAAAGGGCTATATATATTTATGGAATATTGGTTCGTGTTAGATCATTTTGGATCGATAAATTAGTCACTTAGCGCTAAGTAACTGCAAAAATGATCTGATTTGATACCCGTATTGGATAATTATCCAAACCGGGCTTCTTACAAAATAATTTATACAAAAATAATGTAATAATATCCCATCTTTCAAGAATACGGGTTTTGTTTATTCGTCGAAATGATTATCGTATCAAAAATTTTGCGTCGGACCGCGCACGGGTCAAACCGTAATCCGGATTGAAAAAGTCAAAACACGGAAAATGTCCGGAATTATCAGATTAGCTTAGGAAGGAGTTCTTGGAAGAATTTCGGGTTGTAAAAATATAAAAACGGTTGAGGTTGGATGATTCCCGGCTTTATAAAATAATTTTATAATTATTCAGAAAATAATTAATAAATTCATAAATCAATATAAAATCATATAACACTCCAAAAATTACCAGAAAAATATCACAATTATCTATATTTTATTCCTGGACATATTAAATTTGACATACTCATATTTTATCACATATAAACATCTATTTATCAATACCAATCATCAAATAATTCACTTAATAATCACATAATAATCATTTATTAATAAAATAATTACACGCGATATCCCGGATATTACACATATGTTGGTTTTTGTGTCCAGTCTAGTTCATTTGGTACTCGCCAGTAATGGCTTTCATTGTTCATTACATAAACAGATGGTTGTTCAAACCAGCAGATTACCGGTTCATTTATCTTTCTCTCTTTACACTATATATATAAATGTTGCAGGCTTGTTGAGCAATTTTGGCTCACCCTTATTATTGTTATTCACCTTGTTTTTCAGTTAAAGTTGAGAATGACACTCATCTGAACCCGAGTAGTCAAGAAGCGGGTCAAGCAGCGGGACCCTCTGGCACCAAGAGTGCTTACTCCAATTCCAGAAGATAGTTTTGAGATGTCAGAGCAGGTGTATCAGGATAAGTTGTAGTTGTGGTTTGAATAAAAGAAACTTAGTTTAAAATTATATAGATAACTGGGTCGTAATAAAGGAAGGTTTGTAAGACAGTTTATTTGAGTATTGTAATAAAGTTGGTAATTGTTCTTGTTTTCACACCTTAACCTTAAAAGATCCTGAGTAGTAGTAAGAAGGGGTAATTTATATGTTTATATTACTATTGTACAGGTTTAGTAAGGCTGTTAGTGATAGTAATACCCAAGATCTATACCCCGGATTTGGAGGGTGTTACATTTATGAAAGGTATTCTCTCTCGGAAAGTGAATCTCAATGACTTAGAGACCATTGCTCTTACGGAGGAATGCAGTGCAGTTTTGCAACAGAAATTGCCTCTGAAGCTTAAGAATCCTGGAAGTTTCACTATTCCTTGCACTATTGGAAACTTGTCGTTTGACAAATGCTTGTGTGATTTGGGAGCTAGATCAATCTGATGCCCTTGTCTATCTTCAAGAAGCTTGGTCTACCTGATCCAAAACTGACATACATGTCATTGCAACTAGCTGATCGTTCAATCGCTTATCCACGAGGTATAGTGGAGGATGTCTTGGTCAAGGTGGACAAACTCATTTTCCCTGCTGATTTTGTCATTCTGGATTTCGAGGAAGATAAAAAGATTATGATAATCTTAGGAAGACCATTCTTAGCTACAGGCAGAACTATGATCGATGTGCAAAAAGGAGAGTTTATGATGAAGGTTCAAGATCAGAAGGTCACTTTTAATGTGTTCAAGGCAATAAAGTTACCCACATATAAAGAGGAGTTCTTTAAATTAGAGCGGGTCGACTCTGTCATGAATTCGGAGCTTGAGAAATTGCCAAAGTCAGATACCTTAGGGAGATCCTTAATAGGGGAATCAATTATTGAAGATGAAGAAGGAGCAGAGCAACTGCAGGTTTTGAATGCACCTCCATGGAAGAGGAAGTTGGATATTCCATTCGATTCTCTTCGGTTAACAAAGCTGAAAATTTCTTAGGAGCGTCTCGAGCCATCTATTGAAGAAGCTCCCATACTTGAGCTCAACCCACTACCAGATCACTTGAGTTATGCATTCTTAGGTGCACCCCATGATAAGGGGTTGGGATATATTTTTAATGATGTAGAGAGTGGTCGGACGGTTCCTCCTGTGCTTACAGAGGGTCCCTCTCGTGCACCACAGACAGTTGATAGGTTTGGTCTTGGTGATGCACAATATAGAAGGTTGATTCGATGTATTGAGGCCATGCATGACATCGACCGACGTTTTGCTGAAGATTTGACACACGCCCTCGGTACTATTTTCCGAGATAATGGTGTTGAGGTTGATTGGCCACCTGATCCTCCACCCGAAGAGGGTGATCCTCCCACTAACTAGGTATACCTTGTATCCTTATTATTACCTTCAATGTGGATATTGAAAATTTTAAGTTTGGGGGTGATAATGTAAGGATTAGTCTGTGTGTGTTCATATAGATTCATGTTGCATGTTTAGTTATATTTCATTTATATTTTTGCATGATTGTTCATATAGGACATTTTTTTATGTTTTTATGTAAGTTCATATAGTTTCATGTGCATGCATATAACATGATCCCGTAGGATGAGCTGTTTCTGATTGATTGGTTGATGTTGATTTGAGTGTAGTAATGACGAAAAGAGGGTTGTTTAAGTCCTAATGAATTGATTTGCATGCCAGAAAAAAAATTCACAAGTCTTATAGGATTCCTTTTGAGCTAGATCATGATCATATTTGTTTAGTTGTTGAGATTTAATCACTTATTTATATCTAGAATTTTTGGTATTCTCGTAATGACAAAAAGAACACTGAATTTTTAAACTAGAGAAAAACTTGGATTTCATTGCTAGTTGTGAATAAGGCTATGCATAAAATGGCTAGTAGCCGGCTCATAATTTTATGAGTAGTCTAGGCTTGAGCGAGATGGAGCGAAACGCACTCGTTCAGAACAAGAAGAGAAAAAAAGAAAAGGAAAAAAAAGAAAAAAATATGTTTATGCATAATGGATCAAGAGTGAGCTCTTTAATACTCGAGTTATTAAGTTCTAGGGGACTTTGTGCCTAATGACCTAAGGCTTGATAGTCTGGGATCCGCTAACTTAACGCTCGCTACAGGGGTATTATTGCATAAGTCTTGTGGGACCTCACTCATTGCTCAAATAAGCATCTTTGTGATGTGTTCAATAATAGCATGAATCCTTGTATAACTCTAGTAGGAAGGAGGTGTTGAGAGTCATTATATGTTTAACGTCTATTCTGTTTATAAACTTGTGATTGACTTGATGAGAGATAGTTATGGTTATTGATCTAGTTTCGAGGGTATATCTGTTAAGCATCCACACACGCACATTTCTGGTTTGTGAGTTGGTTTGTGGTATTTATTCCAACTCTTTTTTGAGTTATTGCATTCTTAGAGGCGTTGGGTTATTCAGTTGGTTATGGTTATTCTGAGGGCATCGATTGCATTATCATTTAGTTGCATTCAAGTAGTTGCATTCATGCATTAGTTTTGTTTTGTAGTTTTTGAATCTGTTTATGCTTAAGGACAACCATCAATTCAAGTTTAGGGGTGTGATAAGTGGATTGTATACCTACTTGGAATGCTTCATTACAGGCTTAAGTTGGTGCTTAGTACTTAAGTTGTTGGTATTTTTGATATGTTTTTGTGTTATTGCATTTCAGGCATCAGTTAAATGAATAAAGGAGCTTTTCAAGGAAATATGCTGAAAGGAGCTAAGAATTGGAAGCCTAAGACATTCTCAAGTTGAATGGAATCTCATTAGCTTTGCGTGGGCAGTTGAATCGCCTAATTCTGACGAGCAGAACTCAAGATACGGCCAAAAGAAGAATCAGCAGAATAATCCAGAAACCCTGCACGGCGACCCCCAAAACTAGCGCGCCCGCGCCAACTTTCTGCCAAAAAACCAGCGCGCCCGCGCTGATTTGAGCGTGGCCGCCCTGCCCTTTTTGCCCCAGAATCCTGATTTTAGTAGAAATTGATGATTTTGAGGGTCCAAATCCATTAGGGGCTTATATATACCAATAAAAAGACGTTTTTAACAACAAGGAGCCAAGGGAGAGTATTGAGAAGACCTAAAGAGCACGAGACGGCTACGGAGAAGAAGACTTTTATTTTCTTTAGTATAGTTGATACTTGGATGCTTGTTTTTTATTTGTCTTTGAACCCTAGTACTCTTATATTGTTTATTATCATGCTTTCATTGGAACCCATGGTGACGATGAGTTCGGTTATGAAATAATCATTATCGTGTGGTTCTAATGGATTTACTTATGAATTTCTATAGTTAATTTGTTTCAATATCTTGGTGTGTGGTGATTGATTGATATTGTAGTATTGGTTGTGCTTATTCGTCTTATGTGCGTATCTAACATATAAGATAGTGTGTTAATCTCTATTAAAGCGAAAGTGAATATAGAGGTTTAGAATTTGCCATGCTAGCATAGGTTCATGTATTTATTATGCATGATTCGTAGGTAATTTTAACCATTTTATTTGTCCTATGTAATCACGATAGATAACTTGTTCATTAAACCTTTATGTTGTCGAATTCTATAGACATATAGGGTCTCAACATAATTGGTGTATATTCAGCTTCTATCTCTTTTGTGGATGTCTCATTGTAGGGTATTCATACAACGAAAGTTGGTGTTTACGAGTTTCGTGTTATCTGATTAGTTGTCATCACCATTGCATGCTAAGGTTAAGAACAATGACTTTGAATGAAGTAGTAATGAAGTTAGAATCCCATGTTTGTCTCATATAGTTAATTCAATCACTTTTATTCTTAGTTAATTACATGTTAGTTTAATCTTAGTTATAAACATATCAACTTGTTATTGTCTTATCATTGAGCGATAGCCATACCATTGTTTCATAGGTGCATAATCTTAAGTTAACTAAAAAGAGTCTCTGTGGGAACGAATCTGATTTATATCTTATACTACTTGCGAATGCGTATACTTGTGTGTAATTTTAGCGCGTGTTTTTTCCCTAACAGCTATTCTGATGCATACTTTGCTAAAGGAAAAATTTACAGGAAGAGTACCTCATGTGGCTGTCAGAATTTGGGTGGTAGATTGGTTGCTTGGAAGAGTAAGAAACAGAAATCAATCTCTACATCGACAGTTGAAGCTGAATACATTGCTGCTGGCAGTTGATGTGCTCAGATTCTTTGGATGCGAAATCAACTTATGGACTATGGATTGTCTTATATAATGATTTCTATCTTCTGTGGCAATCAAAGCGCAATAGCAATGACAGGTAATCCAGTACAACACTCACTCACAAAATATATCAATATTAGATATCATTTCATCAGGGAGCATGTCAACAAAGGAATAATTGAGCTTCATTTTGTTCCAACTGATCAACAAGTAGCTGATATCTTCACCCAACGTTTGGAAAATTACTTCATGAGCTTGGGATGGTTACCTATGAGAAGAATTGAGTTGTCAGATCATGACCTTCTCTTCATATCTTGGTACGTTAAATCCTGATGATGTAATTTTGACATTGGTTGTGATTATATTATGATTTTGTTCAATTACTTTTTGTTAGATATATTTGATAATGTCATGGCTAATATGTTTTATGTTTAGCTTTCAGATCTTACGTGAACAGGATAAATCAGTACTTAACTGTTGATCAGTACTTATACTGGAAGTCAGGACTTAAGGATATCAGTACTTATATTATCAGGAGATAATCATCAGAAGATAGATATCAAAACTTAAGTGCTGAAGGACAATCAGATAAGGACAGTAGCTGATTAAAGGAAAGAAGATTGAGATAAACATAAAAAGAGATATGCATGAAGAAGGAATTCCGTGAAGAATGGAATACTTGGAAGAAAAGATATCTGATTGATATATTTTAGGAAGCAGAATTATATTCCATATCAATTAGCGATTATCTTGTAACTGTGTAGTATATAAACACAGACATAGGGTTTACACTAAAAGTGTTATCATTATTAGAAAAGATTATTCATGGTAACCCTAGCAGCTCTCGTGATATTTGTTCATCACTGAGAGGTAACAGTTCCATACTGTAACAGAGTTTATTGTTTCAATAAAGTTTGTTTTCTGTTACTTAAGATCTTAAAGTTCGATTTGAGTGTACTATACACTGTATTCACCCCCTCTACAGTGTGTGTGTGACCTAACAATTGGTATCAGAGCCTATCTGTTAACTTATATACAGTTAAAGATCCAAACACAATCATGTCGGACACAGAAACTCCAACTAAGCCTACCACAACTGAGGAACCACCAAAGACACAAATTCAGAGTCGGTATGAGACCATCAGAGTCCCCATACTGAGACCATCTGAATATCCCATATGGAAGGTAAGGATGACCATGTTCCTAGAAGCAACAGATCCAGAATACCTGGATAGAATCAAGGAAGGTCCTCACAAACCAACCAAACTCGCTGTTGCAGTTGCAGGTGAAGCAGCAATGACCGTATCAAAGGAGAAGAGTGATTATACTGCTGAGGACATAGCATCAATTGCTAAGGATGCTAAGGTATGACACTTACTGCATAGTGCCATTGATAATGTAATGTCAAACAGGGTAATCAACTGCAAGACTGCTAAGGAGATATGGGATGCTCTGGAAACAAGGTGTCAGGGAACTGACACAATTAAGAAAAATAGGAAGACAATACTCACTCAAGAGTATGAACACTTTGACTCAAAGACTAATGAGTCATTGAATGATTTATATTATAGATTTGTCAAACTTTTGAATGATTTGTCATTGGTTGATAAAGAGTATGATCTTGAAGATTCAAACCTTAAGTTCCTGTTAGCTCTTCCTGAATGCTGGGATTTGAAGGCAACGACAATAAGAGACAACTACAATCTTGATGAAACAACTCTTGACGAAATCTATGGAATGCTCAAGACTCATGAGCTGGAGATGGAACAAAGAAGCAAGAGGAAAGGAGGAAAGTCAAGGACAGTTGCTCTTAAGGCTGAAGAAGAATTCCCCAAAGCAGCTTCCTCAAAGAAAGACAAGGGTAAAGCTCTTTTCATAAAGTCTGATACTGAGTCATCAAGTTCTGAGAGTGATGATGACTCAGATTCTGAAAGCTTGCCTGAGACTGATGCTGATGAGGAGATGATGAAGCTGTGTGCTCTTATGGTGAAAGGAATCACCAAGATTGCATACAGGAAGTTCAGGAAGGGAAAGAAGTTTTCCAGAAAAAGCATAAGTTCTGATAAGAAGAATTTCAGAAGATCTGAAGGCAGAGGAGGAAAGTCTGACAGAGGAGATTACACCAATGTTAAATGCTATAACTGTGGTGAGAAAGGCCACATATCTCCTGACTGCAAGAAGGTAAAGGGTGACAGAGGCAAGGCTCTTGTCACAAAGCAGAAAAGCTGGACAGACACTTCAGATTCTGAAAGTGAGGAGAACTATGCATTGATGGCAAATGCTGATAAAGAAAGTGGTGAGAGCAGTTCTGAAGCTGCTGAAACAAAGGTACCTCAGACTGCTTATGCTTTTCATACTGATGATATTACTGAGTTGAGAAGATATCTTAAAACCATGTTTGTTAGTTATAGAGATCAAACCTTAACATGTGAAAGATTAACTTCTGAAAATCTTGCTTTTAAGAAAAGAAATGATTTCTTAGAAAAAGAGTTAGTTATATTCCATCAAACTCAGAAGGATATAGATGATGCTTTTTATGTTAGGGATGAAGTGCTAAAAATGAATGAATCTCTAAAAACTGAGTTAGAAAAGGAAAGAGAGATAATCAGGACTTGGACTAACTCTGGCAGAACAACTCAAAATTTGCTAAGTAGTGAAAATTGGAAAGAGGGCTTAGGTTATGGAGAGAATAAGAATGATAAAGGAACTGAAGAAATTAAGTCTGTTGTTAAGCAAAAGCCAAAGTTAAAACTTGTTAAGTTTGTAACTGTAAAGTCTGATAATGAGAAATCAGAAGTTAAAGAGGAATTAACTTCTGACAAACTAAAACAGGAAAAGACAGCTGAAGTAAACATAGGCTTAATGACAAAGAAGCAGCTTAAGCATAAGCTGAAAGATGTCAAGAATGCAAACAAGGTAAAATCACCTAGGAAAAATAGGAATGGAAAGGAAGGTGTGAATAAAAGCAATGATTATAAACCTGTTCCTGATGCTCGTAGGAAAACATGTCATAAATGTGGAAGTTCTAATCATCTGGCTTCTTTTTGCAGGAAAAATAAGAATATTAACTCCTTACCTTCAAAATCAGGAGTTAAGAGTCAGTCTGTTAGATACAAACCACAAAATCCTTGTTTTCATTGTGGTAGTTTATGGCATTCCATTTATACTTGTAAGGAATATCATAGTTTGTACTATGATTATTATCAAATAAAACCTTCTTTGAAGAAAGTTTCCATTGTTCCTTCTAGTGTAAATTCTAATTCAAAGTCTGATAATGTAAATTCTGATAAGAAAAATATTAACATAAACTCTGATGCTAAATCCGTTGCAAATGTTAACAAACTTAATAAGGCCAAAGGATCCAAGCAAGTCTGGGTCCTTAAAACTAATAATTAGTGGTCTTTGTGATTGCAGGGCAACATGAAAAATATTCTAGTTCTGGACAGTGGATGTTCAGGACATATGACTAGAAATAAGGCCCTGCTATCAGACTTTGTGGAGAAAGCCGGCCCAAGTGTTTCTTATGGAGATGGCAACATTGGAAAAACATTGGGATATGGCAATATTAATCTTGGGAATGTCATCATTAAAGAAGTAGCTCTGGTCTCAGGACTTAAACACAACCTACTGAGTATAAGTCAAATCTGTGACAGAGGTTATCATGTTGATTTTTTTGAAGAACACTGTGAAGTTGTGAGTAAATCTAAAGGCAAAGTTGTTCTGAAAGGATACAGACGTGGTAACATTTATGAAGCTAAGCTTTCAACAAGTACTGATGGCTCTGCAATCTGTCTGTTAAGTAGAGCATCAATTGAAGAAAGCTGGAATTGGCATAAGAAACTCTCTCATTTAAATTTCAACAATAAAAATGAACTGGTCAAGAAAGATCTTGTGAGAGGATTGCCAAACACAGTATTTGCTCCTGATGGTCTTTGTGATTCATGTTAGAAAACCAAACAAAGAAAATCTTCATTCAAGAGCAAGACTGAATCATCAATTCTTGAGCCTTATCATCTTATACATGTTGATCTATTTGGTCCAGTAAATGTCATGTCTATTGCAAAGAAGAAGTATGCGTTGGTCATAGTGGATGAGTTCACCAGATACACATGGGTGTATTTCTTGCACACAAAAAGTGAAACTGCATCTATCTTGATTGATCATGTCAAACAGCTGGATAAAATGGTCAAAGATTCTGTGAAAATTTTAAGGAGTGATAATGGCACTGAGTTCAAGAATTTGATAATGGAAGAGTTCTGCAAAAGCCATGGAATAAAGCAGGAATTTTCTGCTCCTGGAACTCCACAGCAAAATGGAGTTGTTGAAAGGAAGAATAGAACTCTCATTGAAGTTGCACGTACAATGCTTGAAGAAGCAAAGCTTCCAACCTATTTTTGGGCTGAAGCTGTGCAGACTGCTTGTTTTACTCAAAATGCAACACTCATTAACAAGCATGGAAAAACACCATATGAGATGGTGAAGAAAAAGAAGCCAAATCTGAAATATTTTCATGTATTTAGATGTAAGTGTTTTGTTCTCAAGACTCATCCTGAACAGCTATCAAAGTTTGATCTAAAAGCTGATGAAGGAATCTTTGTTGGATATCCACTTTCCACAAAAGCCTTCAGAGTATATAATTTGAGAACAAAAGTGGTCATGGAATCTATCAATGTCTCTTTTGATGACAAGAAGATCACTGGTCTTAAAGATTTCTTTGACCATGATCAGCTGAGATTTGAAAATGAAGACTCATATTCTGATACTAAAAATCCTGACAGTCTAAGTCCTGATACTGCAAACTCTGATGGATTAAACTCTGATGTTATTGAAACTGTGGTGACTACGTTAAAGGAAGATGCCCCTATGCAGGGGGAGCATACTCAAGATCCTACCACATCTCAAGAAACATCCGAACATGCATCTGGCTCTTCAAGTTCTGATTCATCAAGTTCTGATAAGCCAAGTTCTGATAGTACTGAAAATTGAAATACTGAAGAATCCAACTCAGAGAGCATAGTTTCAGGGGGAGCATCAAAAAATGAAAATGAAGATAGCATGGATCATGGGGGAGCATCCAGTTCTAGAGAAAACCTTCCATCTGCAAGGAAGTGGACAAAATCACATACACCTGATTTGATAATTGGAAATCCTAATGCAGGTGTCAGAACTAGAACAGGTAATTCAAATGAGTGTCTTTACAATTCTTTTCTCTCTCAGACTGAGCCAAAGAAAGTGGAAGAAGCTCTTCAAGATGCTGATTGGGTGCAAGCAATGCAGGAAGAGTTGAATGAATTTGAAAGAAACAAAGTCTGGACCCTAGTACCAAGACCAAAGAATAGATCTGTTGTTGGTACAAAGTGGGTATTCAGAAACAAAACTGACAGTGATGGCATAATTACAAGGAATAAGGCAAGGCTGGTTGCAAAAGGATATTCTCAACATGAGGGAATTGATTATGATGAAACATTTGCACCAGTTGCTAGGTTAGAAGCCATAAGGATATTTTTGGCTTATGCTGCTCACAAAAAGTTTACTGTCTTTTAAATGGATGTGAAAAGTGCTTTTCTCAATGGAGAATTGGAGGAAGAGGTATATGTTGAACAACCTCCAGGTTTTGTAGATACCAAACATCCAGACTATGTCTACAGACTTGACAAAGTACTTTATGGACTTAAGCAAGCTCCTAGAGCATGGTATGAGACTTTAGCTCAGTTTCTTCTGGAAAGTGGATTCAATAGAGGGACAATAGACAAAACACTGTTCTACCTCAACCATGGAAAGGACTTACTTCTGGTCCAGATTTATGTTGATGATATCATTTTTGGATCTATAAATGACAAACTTTGCAAGAAGTTTGCCAAACTAATGCAGTCAAGATATCAGATGAGTATGATGGGGTAACTTAGCTATTTTCTGGGCCTTCAAGTCAGGCAGAATGAGGAAGGCACTTTTATTTGTCAAACTAAGTACACCAGAAACTTGCTAAAGAAATTTGGAATGCAAGATTGTTCAAGTGCATCCACTCCAATGGCCACTGCAACAAAACTGGATAAGGATACCGGTAAATCAGTAGATATTACTGACTACAGAGGTATGATTGGCTCTCTACTCTATCTAACTGCTAGTAGACCTGATATCATGTATGCTACCTGTCTTTGTGCAAGATTTCAAGCAGATCCAAGAGAACCTCACTTAACAGCTGTAAAAAGAATCTTTAAGTATCTTAAAGGAACAGCTGCTCTGGGATTATGGTATCCTAGAGAATCAGATTTTAAACTAATAGGTTACTCAGATGCAGATTTTGCAGGTTGCAAAATTGACAGGAAAAGCACAAGTGGAAGCTGCCAATTTCTTGGAGGCAGATTGGTTTCTTGGTACAGCAAGAAACAAAAGTCAATTTCCACATCAACTGCAGAAGCAGGTATATTTCTGCAGGAAGCTGTTGTGCACAGATTCTTTGGATGAAGGATCAGTTACTGGATTATGGGTTAACATATTTCAAAATCCCTATTTACTGTGATAATCAAAGTGCTATTACTATGACAGGTAATCCAGTTCAACACTCAATGACAAAGCACATCAGCATCAGGTACCACTTCATCAGGGAACATGTGGATGAAGGTACAGTGGAATTGCATTTTGTTCCCACAGATCAACAGTTGGCAGATATCTTCACAAAACCATTATGTGAAGCTACTTTTACAAGATTGGTAAATGAACTTGGAATGGTTTTAGGTTCCTTCTCTAAATCTGCTTAGACTTGTTCTTTGTTATCAGACTTTATGCTCAGTATTTACAGAATTAATCTCATTATGTATTCTGTGCTTAATTGATAAATGTCTTTAAGTACTGACTGTTGTCTGATATATGTTTCTAAACTCTGATAAGTGATATGTCTGTTCTAGTACCTATTCAATCCTATGAGGATAACTGTGCTAGATACTGACCTAGTAGTCTTCAATAAACAAATGATTCCATGGAAGAAGTAATTATTTCAGTGGAAATCTTATGACACTAGCAAATTCTGATAACTGAGCTTAGTTAAGTTCACTTTGTATATCTTATTACTAAGTCACAAATTAGAATAATGCTACTCATCTGTTAAGTTCTGATACTAGTAAAACTGCTGAATGTACTAAGTGCTGATAGACCTCTCTTATCAAAAGCAAAAGCAAAAAGATCAAAGATTAAAATCAGGTACTCCTTTGAGATCTAGAGTAAAAATGTGGAAGGGACGACCCAAGTGCATTGTTGGTATTAAGTAAATATGCATCAGAAAAGCAAAATATTTTCTTGGTGACTTTTCACACTCTATGATTACTGGAGAAATACTCTGAAAATAGCATAAATTCTGATAAACAGTCGTGACTCACTTACACTGAGAAGCCACTGTAAAATAGAATTTCAAAAGATGCATAAAATTAGCACAAAACAGTTGAGGTGGACTCAAGCATAAACTCATTCTTCAGTAGGTTTCAGGACAATGACAGATCTTTAGCAAAATTTTAGTTATGCCTTATTTCTAAGATGTACTGAAGTGAATCAGACTTTACTCTTTATCTGTTTTAGCTTAATGCACACACTAATCACTCCATCTGAATGATGAAAATTTCTGTGGTGGTCTATGTTATTTTAGATAAACAGTCAATGTGTCATTATTGCACAAATTCTGAGGACAAGTTCTAAGTTACACGTTCTGATGATTAAGTTCTGACGTCCATAACTCAGAACTTGTATGAGTATTTACTAAGATAGGCATTCCTTTTTCGAGTTAAGAAATTATGTTCTGATGACTGTTAAGTTCTGGTATAGGTCTAAGTTCTGATTTCTCAGTCTAATCCTTTACTTGGCTTATCTTTGAATAAAATTTGATAACAGTCTCAGTTCGTACTCGAATATGTTGAAGTGGAAGATTAATAGTCACTATGATTAGGATTAATGGTATTTGTACTTGAACAGTCCACTGTTTCTTATGTCTTGTGCGGTCTAGACCATGATTCCTCTTTCCAATGACTGTTATTCTTTTTCAAAGTCTAGGGAGACGAGGTAGAATTAATTCTACCTGTCAGCATTAAATATCTTTGCGTCTCTTGGCATTCTCTTGCTTATATAAGCAACCACTTCACATCAGTCTTTCCATCATATTCTTCTCACACACTTATCCTCCTTCTTCTATCAAAAACACAATGGTTCGATACAACATGTTTTTGAACAACCAAACCTTCACAATGGAGCTAAGTTATGCCGACTGGCAGCAGGAGTGGCATGTAACAGCCATTCCTGAGGAGATCTGGGATTCTGTCCCACCAGGAGGTGCTAACTCACCTCCTATTCTTCTATATGGATTACCATCGCCATCTGGAGCAATTGGAGGAGGAAAGGCGGGAAGCTATCCGTCAGCAAGAGCGAATCATACGACTCGCCATCTTGTTCGTCGAAGATAGGAAGAGGAAGATGACTTAATCTCGTCTTCTTCCTGTTCTTCTTCATCATCAGCTTTGTCAGGCTTCTTAGCTAGGACTAAAGCTGTTGACGTTAGGATTAGAAGCTTAGGGAAAATCTTGTATTAATGTAATTTCCATTTCATAAATGTATTGACTTGATATATTAATGAAAATTGTTTTTACTTCAAGATTTTGTCTCTGAGTTATTTTATCTTGTGTTGATAAATCCTGATTGATATTCTGATGACCATTTAAATTTTGTTTTTATTTAAGTTCTGATTCTCTGTCATCACTTATTCATCAAAATTATCTCGGTCATTTTTAACATGATTTATTTTCAGAATATTAATGTTGCAGTGAAAAATAATTCAATCAGTGCTAACGGTTTAAATTTTGAATTAAAACTGTTTCTCTTAATTAATGGAACGGTTTTTCCTTGAAACAAGGCAACTGGGTATGTAATCATTCCTGTTTTCTCGAGCCCAGTAACTATCCGTTATTACTGCATGTCTGACAGGTGTCCAACGGTAATATTTTTTTGTATAAGTACAGCAGAGAGAAGATTTCTGTAATCTTTTTAATTTTTTCATCTTTTATCTCTCTTCTTACTTTTACTTTCCTTCACTTTACTTTTTCCGTTGTGTTCATACAGACATTATCTCAAACACCTATCAGGCATAGTTAATTCTCAATTTTTTCACATGGCACCAAAGGATTTAATCATTGATGGAGCAAAGTTTGTTCCAAACAACTATGCTGCAATTCTTGATCATGCTGAAGCTCCATCTGAATTGCACTTTGTGCAAGATCTTCTTGCACATAGTGAGGTTGGGTACGCCTTAACTCAGCTTGAATTATTTTCAAGTCAACAAGTTCTGAGGTTCTGGAGGACTGGCGTTTTTGATGATGGTGGTAACCGTGGAACTCCCAGTATTATCTTCCAAGTGGGTGATTCATCTTTTGTAGTCACTCCTGGTACAGTACGCAGGGCTTTACATCTTCCAGAGGATTGTACTTTCTCAGTTCCAGAGGACTCAGCCCTTCGGGAGTTAATGGCTGTATTGGGATATGAAAAGAGTCTGACGAAACTTGGACAGTTGAAACGGGCTAATATCAGAAGAGAATGGAGTTTCTTCTTTGATTGCATCACCAAAGCTTTTGGGAACAAATGTTCAAATTTTGATGCTATCCCAATTCTGAGTCAGCACATAGGGTATGCTATTATCCATCAAACTTATTTTGATTTTGCAACTGGAATAATTGGTTTTATTGGGGATAGGATGATAGAGGATCAAGATGTTGTTTATTTTGCTAGATTTTGTCAACTTATTTACACTTACTGTACTGATGAACCTCATTTAGTCAACACTCAAACCCCACATTTTAAGGTTGCAAAACGATACTTTAATGACCTGGTAAATGCTGATACTAAGAAGAAAGTGGTTAGACCATTACAGATTCCTAAGTCTGTGAAACAGATCCTGGTAAATGCTGATCCTGATACTTATAGATCTGTTTACTCTGATGTCCAACCACCTCCAACCACCCAAAATCCATCAACCTCAGTACCTACCTCGCATTCTACTCAACCTACCCTCAGAACTTATCTCAAATCCTATCTCTCCACTTCACAGACTGCTCAACCTTCTTCTTCAGCACCTACTGTGAAGGCTACATCCTCTAAGTCAAAGAGAACAAAGACTGTTCCTCAAACACCTCAAAAGAGGAGGATATTTACTTTGAGAGATGAATCAGATTCTGAGGAACAGATTCCTTCTTCAGAACCTGTGGTGGTTGAAGCTGAGAAAGTAACTTCTCAGAAGGATTCTGAAATTGGGGATTCTAAGCTTCTCAAGAGGCTTAGATGCATGATAGTTCCTGAAACTCCCAAGGAATCCAAATCAACAAGGAAGTACAAGAAACAGAGGGCAGAAAGGCCAGTTTCAGATGATGAGGAGGAAGCAGCTAAGGAAGGGGATCAGGAATCTATGATCTCACAAGACAAGGAATTTGCTCCAGTCACTTCTTCTCCATCAACTCCATCTCAGGAAGCTGTATCTGACAAGGCTAACTCACCATCTGTGTCTCTTGTTGATCCAGGCACAAGTGCTGAAATTGATATTCAGAACTTGGTTGTGCCTGCAATTCTTTTCTTAGAAGCTCCAACAGTAAATAATCCTTCCACAACACCTGTTACTGATGTTGTTCAAACTCCAGAGTTATCAACAACACCTTCTCTGCATCAAGATGTTGATGATCAAATTTTAGGTGAGCATCAGGATATGGCTGTTGATCAGAACTTAGTATCAGATCAGCAATTAGAGGATGCTGAAGCCTCCATTGCTACTCACACTGTTGTCTTATCAGAAGATACTGATTCTTTAAGTTCTGATGCTGCAAATGTTGGAGATACTGGTGAAGCTGCTACAACTGTAGATGCTGATGAAGCAGGTCCTTCAGGACATACTCCTCCACCGACTCTTCCTAAGTCTGAACTGGTAAAGGAGTTTGTTATCAGGGATGCACCAGTGCCTTGGAGTGAAACTCCTGCAGGGCAGGAGTGGACTAAGGAATGGAACTCAATTTCATGTGTTCCAAATGCTTTACATCTTGCTGAGCACTTGACTAAAGCTGATGAACTGTTAAATTCTGATGATTTTAAAACCCAGCTTAGAGTCACTGCATTGAGTACTAAACATCTACAAGGTCTTCATTCCAATACTCATGCAGAGCTACACAAGATTCAGGAGAACTTTATCAAACAGAAACAAGTTTGGAAAATTGATAAGAAAAAGTTCTTCCAACCTACCATTGACAGGGTTGCTTATATTGAGAAAACTCAAGAGAAACAACAAGCTCAGATTGATCAAATTCTGACTAATCAAGCTTCTCAGCAATCGCAACTTACTGAAATCCAGACCTCAGTGGAACTACTTATCTCTCTTTTATTTCCTGCTGATGCCAAAAAGGGGGAGAAGGTAATTAAGTCCAAATGCAAAACCAACAAGACACTGCAAGGAAAGGATGATGGAAAAGATGACCAAGGAACCTCTGGAATGGGTATTGGTCATAGTCAAGGTAGAAGGTTTACATCAAGACAAGCTAGTCACAGAACAAGTTCTGATACTGGGAAAAGAATAAGTTCTGCTGCTGGTAAAAGGATAAGTTCTGATGAACTTCTAGATCTTGATGAGGAAATGTCAAGACAGTTATTTCTTCAAGAAAATCCAGGGATGGACTTGGAAAGTTTAAAGGAAGAAGAAGCCAGACTTAAATCAGAGAAAGTCACATCTAAATCTGAAGCTTCTGGTAAAAAGTTACTTCCAAAACCTAAAGGCATTGTGATCAAAGAAAGGATACATACTGAAGCAACTTTGGCTAGATCACAACCACAGATAGATCCAAGATCCAAGGGTAAAGAAAAGGTTGGTGAACCTATCAAGCCTTATGTACCTCCTAAGGAAGAAGAAATTACTGATGGAAAAGATGATCTTGCTCTGACTATAAGAAAAGTTCTTAAAACAACCTCTGACATGGCTCAAGTTGTTCAGAGTCAAGAAATTGTAAGTTCTGATATTCAGAAGAAGCAAGTAACCTCTGACAGTGCTCAAGTTAACTTGATATCAGAATATAGATCAAAGACACTCCTACCAGGATTCACTAAAGCAAAACAGACTCAATCTTTGAAGACTACTGCAAGTGGTTTTGAAGCAAGAGTAGTTAATGGAAAGGAAGCTAGAGATAAAACTGGATTGGGAAGTGCTGATGAAAGAAGAGTACACAACACTACCAATGATCCAACTTCCTTGAGTGAACCAGGTATTGGAGCAACTCCTGAGAGATTGAATCAACTAGAATCTGTACAGATGGTTTACCATACCTACTTGAAAGAATACATCATATTGTATTTCATGAAAGATGGTAGGGTTTATCATATAAGACAAAATGCCATTCCTTTGAAGTATTTTGAAGAATTGGAGCATGTACTTTTCTTACTTCAAGTGGATGACAGAATAACAGAGACTGCTGCAAACTACTTAAAAGAACAGATTCAGAGACAGAAAAGGCTTTATTCTGTTAAGTCTGACAGCATATATGTTCCAAAGTACAGAGATCACAATGGTGATATTGTTGATATGAAGCCTAATACTGCACAGATCAGAACGTATCTTGGTATTATGGGACTTGAATTCAATCTTGAATCTGATAAAGCTTATGTCATAAGACTAGATCAGGAGTTGAGAAAAGCAAAGATTAATGATCTCAGAGCTGCAATCTTTCAAACTGGTGAAGATACTGCAGAGCTTAAAGGTGTTAAAAGGAGAATGATTGATGAACTAATATATGCTGAGAAATGTTTGTTGAAGAACTATCTCAGAACAACTCCTGACATCAGAGAGATCAGAAAATGAAGAAGCCAAGTCGAAGATCTACCACTGCTTAAATTCTGATATTTATACAGATTGAAGTTGTTATCAGAAGTTTAAATTGGTAAAAACTTTAAGGACTGTAAGTTGTAGTTATCTAGTCTATTTCTCATGCATTTGTACTTAATGTTTTTGACATCATCAAATATCTGTTAAACTTGTATATTTTGTTAATTTACAAGTTGGGGGAGATTGTTAGATATATTTGATAATGTCATGGCTAATATGTTTTATGTTTAGCTTTTAGATCTTACGTGAACAGGATAAATCAGTACTTAACTGTTGATCAGTACTTATACTGGAAGTCAGGACTTAAGGATATCAGTACTTATATTATCAGGAGATAATCATCAGAAGATAGATATCAGAACTTAAGTGCTAAAGGACAATCAGATAAGGACAGTAGCTGATTAAAGGAAAAAAGATTGAGATAAACATAAAAAGAGATATGCATGAAGAAGGAATTCCGTGAAGAATGGAATACTTGGAAGAAAAGATATCTGATTGATATATTTTAGGAAGCAGAATTATATTCCATATCAATTAGCGATTATCTTGTAACTGTGTAGTATATAAACACAGACATAGGGTTTACACTAAAAGTGTTATCATTATTAGAAAAGATTATTCATTGTAACCCTAGCAGCTCTCGTGATATTTGTTCATCACTGAGAGGTAACAGTTCCATACTGTAACAGAGTTTATTATTTCAATAAAGTTTGTTTTCTGTTACTTAAGATCTTAAAGTTCGATTTGAGTGTTCTATACACTATATTCACCCCCTCTACAGTGTGTGTGTGACCTAACACTTTTCCTAAGTAATACTTGATTTACATTAAGTATATTTGCAAATTATTTTTGTACATTATTATTGAGTTGTCTGTAAAGTGGTTATGTGTGATAGCATATCTGCTAATTTTTTGGTGTCGTATCACATATTCTCCTTGAAAATTATACATGTTTACCAGAATTACACATTAATTTTGGTATTATCTATTCTCGTCAATCAGCACATGCCATGTGTATTAGTGTCTTACTGTCTATTACTGATTTAAAACTATTATCATTCTTTTCTAAGACATACACTATACACGAACTGCTTCTTCTCGATTTTCTCTCTCTCTCTCTCTCTCTTTGAACAAACCTTAACTTTTTGAATGGCTAACACTGAGTCTGTTTCTTCATTTTCTGTGATTAAGTATGTGTTTAGTCACAAGACTTTTCCAGCTAATAATTTCAAAGCCCCTTTGCATGAAACTGATATTTTTGCATGAAACTGATATTCCTGATATTTTCAGAGTAATTCAGGATTTTTTAGCACAAAGTGATATTGGGTATGCTTTCACTGCTCCTTCTAGAATTTGGTTTAAACAGATTATGCAGATTTGGGAGAATTCGTCAGTTGATGCTGCAAAAGGGATCATTCTCTTCACACACAAAAATCAGGAATATGAGATCAAAGCTACTATGGTTGAGGCAGCTTTGAAATTGCCTGTGTTGAACGACAAGATTTCAATTGTGACTCCCACTTCAACACTCTTTGACTAGGTCAGAGAGATTGGCCATACCATTGATTTCACTAAGGCTCGGGAGATGTTCAGAACAAAGCTCAGGAAACAATGGACCTTCTTCTTTGATTGTATAAGCAGAGCTTTTCTGAATAAGGTATCAAATTTTGATGTTCTTCCATTAACGTCACTGCAGATAGGTTATTCATTGATATTTGGTCATGATTTTTATTATGGTAACACTATTATGCAAATCCTGATAGCTCAATGTAGTGATAAAGCTAGTGGTATTGGTTACACTAGGTTCTTATAATTGATTTTTACATATCTTTTACCTGGTGAAAGTTTTGAAAAAGATGAATTACTGATGATCTTTCAAATCAATTTTAAATCTCTAACTGATTTAGCAAAACGGAAAGACACTTTCAGGAGAGGAACTGTTTTACCACGAGAATTGTGGGTATTTTTGTCTAACAAAATACCTCACAAATATAATTTTCCAAATCCTGACACTATGGGACAGGGCACATCCAACCCTGTTCCTGAATAAAGTATCCATTTTTCTTCACTTAAATTGAAACACTATATCATCTCTGGTTCTTCTCAAAAGGAATCAGTTGCAAAATCAAAGACAATAGCTAAGTCTGATTTGTCTCAGAGAAAGAATCAGGTCTAAAAGATGTTCCACACTCACCTATATCTTTGGAGCAACAAGGTGGAGTAAGGAAGAAAAGTGTTCATCAGTAACAAACATCAAGGAGATTATAGGAAAAAAGAAAAGGAAAGTTCGAGCTAGTATTAAGCTGGTTAATGAATCATCAAACACTGAAAGTGACAGTGATGATCTAATTGTATTCAAGAAGCCTGCTAGACCAGTGGATTTTACTGGTGCTAATGCAGGAGAAGACCAAAATTTGCTTGTAGCTGCTAAACCTAAGGAAAGAAGACTAATGAAGTTAGCAAAAGGTTCACAAGAAACCATATGGTCTTATAGTGTTAGCTGATATAGCTCTGGATCAGGAATATACAAATCATGACAAATCATTATCAAATCATGACAAGTCTCAAGCAATTCCTGATAAGATAGTGATAATTCCTGATCAGACAATTACTACATCTCACTCAGCCAAGATAGTTGAAATTTCTAAGGAAGTTGGTCTGCAGAAGTCTGTCAAGAGAAAGACACATATTTCAACAGTTTCTCAAATCAAGAAGACCAAACTTCAATCACCACAGAAGAGGTACAGTACACAAGAACCATCTTCTCAAAGTGAAGATGCACCTGTTAAAGCCTCAGCTACACAAGAACCACCTGCTCAAAGTGTAGGTGCAAGCATAACATCACATCTCACTATTCCTGACATTGATCAAGGAAGTCAAATTTTTGTGGTTGATGACATTCTGAAGACAGTACAAGACACGGAAGCTCATCAAAAGCACATTGCTGAATTGGATATTGTTATCAATGATCCTATATTTGAGGGAAGCACACAAGAACCTTTAGTTCAAAGGGTTGAAGAAGCTTCTACACCTCAAGTCACACAAGAACAAACAGTTCGAATTACTGTTGCAGACTTAGTATCAAATTTTATTATGGGGTCAATTCCTGACAAGCAGCACATTCATGATACAAGGACAATTCCTGATAAAGTTGTTCCTGATTCTCCATCTACTGATCACTTCTCAAGATAAGCTTGAAGCAATCTTGGTACAACCACTCAAGGCTTTACCAATGGTTGATACTCCACAAGGTACAAATTCTTTAAACTCTATTTTATCTGTTGATATGACTATGATTAGACCTTTATAAAGGAATACCTTTAGTCATATGATCATAGACAACTCTTCTCAGCCACCTCTTATTTCTGTAGGACAAACTTTTCTGAGCTTTTCATGTGAGACTGAGAGAAAATATTTAGTGAAAAATAGAATTCAAGAGAGGCAGGATCCTTACCTGGTAAAAGGAGAGGTAGATGAGAGACATGATTTAGTTAATCCTTGTGAGGAAGCTCTGATTATTAAAAGTCATGAGATGAGTGGTGTAAAAAGTGATGAGATCACTTTAAAAGAATAGAGAGATTTAGGTACTCATGTTTTTTTCTTACAAGATCTACACAGGTAACTAAGTCTTCTAAGTCAAATCTTGATTTAAAGCTCAAAGGCATAGTTCCTGATTCCAATGTTGATTCTGATATTTCTGAGAGGTATTCTGGTGATCAAGATGATTCTGATGATGATAATCCTGATGATGCTGCTTTGAAAGATGGTATTGAAGCATCTAAATTCTCTACTTTAGGTTCATCATCTGGTCATGTTGTTGTCCTACATCCTCATAGGGCTTATGAATGGAATCATTCTTGGAGATTACCTAGTGAAAAGATATCAATGGAATCTTCTCAAACTTTAGCTGATCATGTTGTTCAATTGGTTTCACATACTAATATGAAAGCATCTATGAAATCAACTACAATTTTAGTCAAAGGACTGCATCTTCTGTCTCTGCACTCAAAGAAGATACTGTTAAATTCAGAGAAGAGCTTGTTGATCTTTCTGTGACTATTAAAGGTACAAACAAACAAACAAAGTGGTTTTCTAAAGAGAATGTTTAGCTTGGAAACCAAATAAGATCAAATGTCTGAAAAGCTAACAGCTTTGGACGTTGGTCAGAAGGCTACAAATTCCAAGTTGGATGCTATTTTCTCTCTTCTACAGAGTCTAGATGCCAAAAAGGGGGAGATAGTATCAAAGACAAAATGTCTGTTAGCTATATTTGATAATGTCATGTCTAAAGATGATTTGTGTTTAGTTTACAGATCTTAACTAACAGGACAAATCAGTACTTAACTAGAAATCAGTACTTATACTGAAGTCAGAACTTAAGATATCAGAAGATATTTATCAGGAGATAATATCAGGACTTAAGGAGACTTTCAGATAAGGCAGGCGGCTGATTGAAAGGAAAGAAAATCAAGACAAACGCAAGAAGAAATATGCATGAAGAAGGAATTCTATATAGAATAGAATACTTGGAAGAAAAGATAACTAGTTGATATATTTTAGGAAGCAGGATTATACTCCATATCAATTAGAATTTATATTGTAACTGTGTACTATATAAACACAGATATAGGGTTTATACTAAAGGTGTTATCAAAATCGAAGTTATTATTCTTTGTAACCCTAGCAGCTCTCGTGATAATTTGTTCATCACTGAGAGAGAACAGTTCCATATTGTAACAGAGTTTATTGTGTTGACTAAAATCTGTTTTCTGTTACTTGAGTTCTTATATTCGATTTGATTGTAGTAAACATTGTATTCAACCCCCTTCTACAGTGTGTGTGACCTAACAAGTGGTATCAGAGCTATCTATTAACACACATACAGTTTAAGATCCAAAAACAATCATGTCTGAAGAAGAAACTCCAACCAAGCCTACCAAAACTGAAGAACCTCCAAAAACCATAACCCGTAGTCGATATGAGACTATAAGAGTTCCCATATTGAGACCTTCTGAGTATTCCATATGGAAAGTGAAGATGCCTATATTTCTGGAAGCTACAGATCCAGAATATCTCGACAGGATTTATGAAGGACCACATATGCCAACCAAACTCTCTGTGGAAGTTGCAGGTCAGCCAGCAAAGTCTGTACCAAAGGAGAAAAGTGATTACACTGCTGAAGATATCTCATCGATTACAAAGGATGCAAAGGTAAGACATTTGATGCATAGTGCCATTGATAATGTCATGTCAAATAGGGTAATTCAGTGCAAGACTGCAAAAGAGATATGGGATGCTTTGGAAACAAGGTGTCAGGGAACTGATTCAATCAAGAAGAACAGGAAGACTATACTCACTCAAGAGTATGAGCACTTTTACTTAAAGCCTGATGAGTCATTAACTGATTTATATGACAGCTTTGTCAAACTCTTGAATGATTTGTCACTAGTTGACAAAGAATATGATATTGAAGATTCAAATCTTAAATTCCTGTTAGCTCTTCCTGAAAGATGGGATTTGAAGGCCACAATAATAAGAGACAACTATAATCTTGATGAAACAACTCTTAATGAAATTTATGGGATGCTCAAGACTCATGAACTTGACATGGAACAAAGAAGCAAGAGGAATGGAAGAAAGTCAAGGAAAGTTACTTTTGTGGTTGAGGAGGAAATTCCCAAAGAAGCTGCCTCAAAAAAAGGCAAGGGAAAAGCTCTCATCATAAAGTCTGATACTGAGTCATCAAGTTCTGATAGTGATGATGACTCATATACTGAAAGTATACCGGAGATCGACCCTGATGAAGAGATGATGAAGTTGTGTGCTCTTATGGTGAAAGGAATCACAAAGATTGCATACTAGGAAATTCAGGAGAGGAAAGAAGTTTTCCAGGAAAGGTGCAAGTTCTGATAAGAAAGGTTTCAAAAAATCTGAAGGCAAAGGAGGAAAGTCTGACAGAGGAGATTACTCAAATGTTAAATGCTACAACTGTGGTGAGAAAGGCCACATAACTCCTGATTGCAAAAAAGGGACGAGTGACAAAGGCAAGGCTCTTGTCACAAAGAAGAAAAGCTGGTCAGATGCTTCAGATTCTGAGAATGAGGAAAACTATGCCTTGATGGTAAATGCTGATAGCAGTTCTGATACTGCTGACTTAAAGGTACCTCAAACTACTTATGCCTTTCATACTGATGATATTAATGAGTTGAGAAGATATCTTAAAACCATGTTCATTAGTTGTAAAGATCAAACTTTAACATGTGAAAGATTAACTTCTGAAAATCTTGCTTATAAAAAGAGGAATGATTATTTAGAAAAAGAGTTAGTCATGTTCCATCAAACTCAGAAAGATAGAGATGATGCCTTTTATGTTAGGGATGAAGTGCTAAAAATGAATAAATCTCTAAAAACTGAGTTAGAAAAGGAAAGAGAGATTATCAGGACTTGGACTAACTCTGGTAGAGGAACTCAGGATATTCTTAGTAGTGGAAACTGGAAAGAGGGCTTAGGTTATGGAGATGATAAGAACAGTAAGGGAACTGTAGAAAATGAGCCTATAGTTGTTAAACAAAAACCAAAGGTAAATCCTGTTAAGTTTGTAACTACAAAGACTGAAACTGAGAGATTAGAAGTTAAGGAGAAATTAACTTCTGACAAACCTAAACAGGATAAGCCAACTGAAGTTAACATAGGCTTAATGACAAAGAAGCAGCTTAAGCATAAGCTGAAAGAGGTTAAAAATATAAACAAGGTAAAGCCACCTAGGAAAAATAGGAATGGAAAGGAAGGTGTGAACAAAAGTAAAAATTATAAGCCTGTTCCTAATGATCCTAGAAAAACATGTCATAACTGTGGAAATTATAACCATCTGGCTTCTTTTTGCAGGAAGAATAAGAACATAAACTCCTTACCCTTAAAAATCAGGAGTTAAGAATCAGTCTGTTAGATATAGGCCACAAAATCCTTGTTTTCATTGTGGTAGTTTATGGCAATCCATTTATACTTGTAAGGAATATCATAGTTTGTACTATGATTATTATCAAATAAAACCTTCTGTAAAGAAAGTTAGCATTATTCCTTCTAGTGTAAGTTCTGATGCAAAGTCTGATATTGCAAATTCTGATAAGAAAACTGTTAGCATAAACTCTGATGCTAAATCCGCTGCAAATGTTAACAAACTTAATAAGGCCAAAGGATCCAAGCAAGTCTGGGTCCTTAAAACTAATCATTAGTGGTATTTGTGATTGTTGGGCAACAGGAAGAATATCCTAGTTCTGGACAGTGGATGTTCAGGACATATGACTGGAAATAAAGCCCCGCTATCAAATTTTATGGAAAAAGCTAGTCCAGGTGTTTTTTATGGAGATGGCAACATGGGAAAAACTCTGGGATATGGCAATATCAATCTTGGGAATGTCATCATTGAAAAAGTAGCTCTGGTCTCAGGACTTAAACACAATCTGCTGAGTGTTAGTCAAATCTGTGACAGAGGTTATCATGTGGATTTCTTTGAAGAACATTGTGAAGTTGTAAGCAAATCTATAGGCAAAGTTGTTCTGAAGGGATACAGCCATGGTAACATTTATGAAGCCAAGATTTCAACAAGTACTGATGGTTCTGCATTCTGTCTGTTGAGTAGAGCATCGATTGAAGAAAGCTGGAATTGGCATAAGAAACTCTCTCATTTAAATTTTAACAATATAAATGAACTAGTCAAGAAAGATCTTGTGAGAGGACTGCCAAAATCAGTATTTGCTCCTGATGGCCTTTGTGATTCATGTCAAAAGGCAAAAGAAAGAAAACTTCATTCAAGAACAAGACTGAATCATCAATTCTTGAGCCTTATCACCTACTACATGTTGATCTATTTGGTCCAGTAAATATCATGTCTATTGCAAAGAAGAAGTATGATATGGTCATAGTGGATGAGTTTACCAGATACACATGGGTTTATTTTTTGCACACAAAAAGTGAAACTTCATCTATCTTGATTGATCATGTCAAACAACTGGATAAATTGGTCAAAGACTCTATGAAAATCATAAGAAGTGATAATGGCACTGAGTTCAA
Source organism: Apium graveolens (assembly GCF_009905375.1). Taxonomy (NCBI): domain Eukaryota; kingdom Viridiplantae; phylum Streptophyta; class Magnoliopsida; order Apiales; family Apiaceae; genus Apium; species Apium graveolens. The sequence goes on from NC_133654.1 coordinate 222,910,373, forward strand.
GAATTTGATTATGGAAGAGTACTGCAAAATCCATGGAATAAAGAAGGAATTTCTGCTCCTGGAACTCCACAGCAAAATGGAGTTGTTGAAAGGAAGAATAGAACTCTTATTGAAGCTGCACGAACTATGCTTGATGAAGCAAAGTTACTAACATATTTTTGGGCTGAAGCTGTGCAGACTGCTTGTTTTACTCAGAATGCAACACTTATTAACAAGCATGGAAAAACACCATATGAGATGGTGAAGAAAAAGAAGCCATATCTGAAGTATTTTCATGTATTTGGATGCAAGTGTTTTGTTCTTAAGACTCATCCTGAACAGCTATCCAAATTTGATCTAAAAGATGATGAAGGAATCTTTGTTGGATATCCACTTTCCACAAAAGCCTTCAGAGTCTACAATTTAAGAACAAAGGTTGTCATGGAATCTATCAATGTCTCTTTTGATGATAAGAAGATTACTAGACTTAAAGATTTCAATGATCATGATCAGATGAGATTTGAAAATGAACTTTTAAATTCTGATTCTGTAAATCCTGACAGTCTAAATCCTGATAGTGCAAACTCTGATGGATTAAACTCTGATGTTATTGAAACTGTGGTGACTACACCTAAGGAAAATGCACCTGTGCAAGGGGAGCATACTGAAGATCCAACCACATCTCAAGAAGCATCAGAACCTACAACAGGCTCTTCAAGTTCTGATTCATCAAGTTCTGATGAGCCAAGTTCTGGAAACTCAAATTCTGAAGGATCCAACTCAGAGAGCATAATTTCAGGGGGAGCATCAGAAAATGTTGATGGAGACAGCATGGATCATGGGAAGCATCCAGTTCTAGAGATAACCTTCCATGTGCAAGGAAGTGGACAAAAGCACATACACTGACTTAATTATTGGAAATCCTGATGCAAGTGTCAGAACTAGAACAACTATATCAAATGAATGTCTCTATCATTCTTTTCTTTCTCAGACTGAACCAAAGAAAGTGGAAGAAGCTCTTCAAGATGCTGATTGGGTGCAAGCAATGCAGGAAGAGTTAAATGAATTTGAAAGAAATAAAGTCTGGACCCTAGTGCCAAGACCAAAGAACAGATCTGTTGTTGATACAAAGTGGGTGTTCAGAAACAAAACTAACAGTGATGGCATAATTACAAGAAATAAAGCAAGGCTGGTTGCAAAAGGATACTCTCAACAGGAGGGAATTGATTATGATGAAATATTTGCACCAGTTGCTAGATTGGAAGCCATAAGGATATTTTTGGCTTATGCTGCTCACAAGAAGTTTAAAGTCTTTCAAATAGATGTGAAAAGTGCTTTTCTCAATGGAGAATTGGAAGAAGAGGTATATGTTGAACAACCTCCAGGCTTTGTAGATCCCAAATTTCCCAATCATGTCTACAGGGTTAATAAAGCACTTTATGACCTTAAGCAAGCTCCAAGAGCAAGGTATGAGACTTTAGCTCAGTTTCTTCTGGAAAGTGGATTTAACAGAGGGACTATTGACAAAACATTGTTCTACCTCAACCATGGAAAGGACTTACTTTTGGTGCATATATATGTTGATGATATCATTTTTGGTTCTAGAAATGACAGACTTTGTAAGAAGTTTGCCAAACTGATGCAGTCAAGATATCAAATGAGTATAATAGGAGAACTTAACTATTTTCTGGGCCTTCAAGTCAAGCAGAATGAAGAAGGAACTTTTATTTGTCAATCTAAGTACACCAAAAATTTGTTGAAGAAGTTTGGGATGCAAGATTGTTCAAATGCATCCACTCATATGGCCACTGCAATAAAGTTGGATAAGGATACTGGTAAATCAGTAGATATTACTGATTATAGAGGTATGATTGGCTCATTACTCTACCTAACTGCAAGTAGACCTGATATCATGTATGCTACATGTCTTTGTACAAGATTTCAAGCAGATCCAAGAGAACCTCACTTAACAGCTGTGAAAAGAATTTTCAAGTACCTGAAGGGTATAGCTGATTTGGGATTGTGGTATTCCTAGAGAATCAGACTTTAAGCTAATAGGTTACTCAGATGCAGATTTTGCAGGATGCAAAATTGACAGGAAAAGTGTAACGACCGAGAAATTTTGCTTGTATTATATCATAATAAAGATAAATTATGTGTATTATTATGTGATTAAATGTGTTGAGTCATTAAACCCTAACTGTTATGTGTTACGTGTTGTCTGTTTTGATCCAAACGTGTTTTGGATATGTATTGAGTGTTTTATCATAAGTTATATATTTTATATCAAAACCTGTACAGCTCAAAACCATGTTTTAAAAGCCCGTATTTCAAACAAAATCATTGGCCCTATTTTGTCAAAAATGCCCTATATCATATCGCTATTCTGAACCCCTAGACGTTTTACAAATTACCTTTTTTGCGAAAAATGACTTTTCCGGACCCCTTCGGGTACCAAAAACCCCACAAAAATCACACTTTTATCTTAATATGATCATGAAATTATCATACATCATTTTTCTTTGCATTTTTGTAATATTCATAATTTTTGGGAATTTTTAGCATTAATTTTGTATTTATTGGATATTTAAAATTCATTATTAATACCCAAAAAATTATAAAAATTGGGGCCAAATATTTTTATTAGGAGTGTAATTAGCCCCTTAATTTTATTTAGGGGTATTATTTTCATAAATATAAATACCAGATTTATAATTAATTATTCAGTTAATTATTATTAAAAATCAGAAAAAAAATTAAAAAGAAAAGGGATTAGGGTTTGAGTGAAGAATAGGGCAGGAGAATCAAAGTCGATTTTGATCGTGATTCCGGCATCCAAATTGAACGTGTGAGTACTCGTTTTGAAGCTTATGATCTGTAGTTTCTAATCATGTACTTATTTTCGCTCATTATTGAGTTATTTTTGATTTGTATTTTCGGGTTTTAATTGCGAATTCGGGTTTGAAGTTTTAGTTGTTGTTTGATGTTTTGATGATTATGAACGTATAGATCGTCGATTTTCCCGTCGAACGGCACTGGTTTCGTAGTTCTTGGCTTCTGTTTCGTGTTCGTCGGAAAAGCGGCGACGCTGCCGTTGTTCTTCGTCTCCGGTGGTGTTCGACGAGGAAGGAGGACGAAAGCGGGCCTGGGAACAGAAGGGGATTTCGTCTGTGTTGCTGAGGAACCAAAAGCAGTGAAGAACGAGATCGAACCAGTCGTTTTGGGCCGATTTTCCGTTCGCCGGATTTTCCCCGCCGTGCCGGTTTCTGGGCACGTGTTCTTGCTGTTCTTCGCGACCCGGGTTCGACCCGGTTTGCAACCCGGTTTCGACCCGGGTTTGATCCAAAAATCCTGACCCTGAATCCTGATGTTATGTTTCTGGTTTTTTATATATATTTATTCTATTTTCTAAAAATCAGAAATTAGTTTTAATAATTCTAATAATTAATTAAAAATTAGTTTTAAATTCTAAAAAATAGTATTTTTAAGTTCTGGATTATTATATTAAATTATAAATTCGAATTTAATTATGTAATTAATTATTTAATTATTTATCTATTTATTTATTAGTTATCTAATTAATTAATAATTAGGTAATTAATTAATAAATAAGGATTAAAAATAATTTAATAATACGATTAATAATCCGATAATTAGTTAATATTATGAGTAACTCGTATTCATACGAGTAGTGATTCGATAATTAGAATTATTATTCGAACGATAGTTATTCGAAGAATGTCGTAATAATTATTTGTATCGTATAATTAAATATCGATAATTAATTAACGAATCATATAAGTTACAATAATAATAATATAATGGTTCGATAATTATGTGAGGATTGCGAGTAGCTCGTATTTATATGATTAGTTAATCGTTGAGTAGATTATAATTCGAGTAATTAGCAGTTATTCGATAAATAGTGTATCAGTTAATTGTATCGATTGATTATTTGTAAATAATCGATCTAATCGAGTAAGTGTTATTAATTTGTGAATAATTGTAATAAATAGTAATTAATCCTAATAATTAGGGATTAATTATTTTAAAATACAATAATTATTAATTAATTATTTAAAAATGTAATTAAGGATTATTTAATTATAATTAATTATTTATAATTAATTATTAATTAATTAAATCTTCTTTAATTCATAATAATTAAACCGTTAGTCCGATTTGAGCGAAACGAAGACCCCTAGACTCAGAAAAATGAAATGAATCCAATAAAAAATAGTTGTAAGTTATAATTTCTTCCGGAAGAGAGTGGTTTTGTGATAATTAATTGTTCATAGGCCCTATTTGGGGTAGAATCGAGTCGAATAAATCCCGAAAAATTGTAATAAAATCAGATAGGGTTAATTATTATAAATATGAGTCTAGAATCGATTCTAAAAATAATTATAAGTCTAAAAATTAATTATGTTCTTTAAGTGCTATGTACTTTACGTGATTATGTGAACCTTACGTGCTATATAATTATATGTGTATATATGCGAGTCAGATAGAAACGCATGGGTAGACTGATAAGGTTACGTGGTATCAATTCGAGATACACGTATATAGTAAGTTATCTAAATGACTATCTTTTTATGATTGGTTCAGTGTTAGCAAGGCAGAGCAAGTTAGGGACAGAAGGCGGTGAGTTGAACCAGGTTAAATATGCGCAAGGCAAGTTTTTCCCCAATTCTAAATTCAGAATATTGAATTATAATTCTTTTCTCATATCAGTTACCTTTGATAATTATTGTTCATATACACTGTTACCCAATTATTAATGCTTGTTTCTATTTCATTTTGATTCTTGATTTCTCCCAATTTATTGAATCCTCTATTCATATTCCAATACTTTTACCCTTGTTACATATATTCTGGTATATCCTGGTGGTGGGATATAACAAAAGTATTCCGATTGTTCCGGATGCTACACCTTGGACTGGATGGTTACTATATGGGCTGGGTTTTACCCAGACCATTATTTAATAGGCCATAGTTGCCTGAGTACTCTTTATGTTGGTTGGGTCTATGCAGTTGGGTATAGATCTGCACTGTATCCTGACTGATCAGCGGGTTATAGTGCATATGTTGGTTCTTGTTTCCAGTCTTGTTCATTTGACACTCGCCAGTGTTGGCAAATTATTATCCTATACAGATTCAGATGGTTGTTCAAACCAGCAACTTATTGGTTCACTTATTTCTCTCTCCTCATACTATATATATTGTTGCAGGCTTGTTGAGCAATTTTGGCTCATTTCTTTTTATTGTTATTCCTATTATTTTACACTTAAGGTAGAGAATGAAACCTATCAGGACCCGCGTAGTCAAGAAGCGAGTCAAGCAGCGGGATCCTCTTATACCAAGAGTGTTCCTTCCTATTCCCGAAGAGAGCTTTGAATTACCAGATCAGGTGTAGCAGGATAAGTAGTAATGTTGGGTTGAATAAAAGTTTTATGTAGTTTGAATAAAAGTTGTGTGGTGAGAATGTAGATAGAATAAAGTTTTGTAACAAAGAGAGTTCTTAATACAGATTATTTTATTTGGGTTTGTAATAAAGTGTAGTATGTGGTTCTTGTTTTCAACTCAACCCTTAAAAGATCCTGAGTAGTAATAGTTTGGGGTAATTATTATATTTATATTCCGCTTATGCAAGTTTAGTTTGTAGTTGTTGTTAATAATGCCCCAAATTTATACCCCGGATTTGGAGGGTGTTATAGTTGGTATCAGAGCTTAGGATTGACCCTTGAAAACAAGAACGTTAGGATTAAGATAAGATAGGAAAATTAGATAGGATAGAAGTAAGAGTGTTAGGATTGTCTGTTTATGTGATTAGAAGTTATGATTTTAGGAATGTGGTTTGATTTGTTTTTGTGTTATTATTGTTATTGGTATTAGATGGCTTCTTCGTCAGAGCGGACTGAGTCAGACCCAGTAGCAGCACCAGTACTAGCCCCAGTATCAGTGCAGATGTTTCCTCCATTGCCACCACCTCCACCATTGCCACCTGAACCAGCACCAGAGATACCACCTCCACTAGAGGTACCAGATTTTGTTGATTATTTTCCTTATTTTGAGCCGGAGATGCCTGACTTTCCACCTTTGGAGTTTCCGATGTTTGATGTTCCTGATATGATTGATCTTCCACAGTGGGATGACCTAGAGCCGCAGATTCCAGTACCGCAGCCTGAGATTCCAGATATTCCACAGATGGAGCCAGAGGCAGAGCCACCAGTGTATGCACCTATGGAGCAGCCTGTCTTATTTCCTGCCCCATTAGCTATTTATGCCCCTGTTCCCGGAGTATATCAGTTTCTACAGCCGGAGTTCATGAATGAGATAGTAGTAGATGGGCCGTTACCTTCTCGAGGTTCTAGCACGGATCTTCGTGAGCATCATACAGTGACTTATCAGCATTTTCAGGCGGAGAGAGAGGAGAGGATTCGATGGCAGAACCAGTGTAGAGAGATCCTTGGATTGTTTGAGACGCGGGCGGATGGTCCCGTCCGAGCATTACGATCAGATTACATATTGAGGGAGAGGTTACGTCAGATTCACCGACTTAGTTCTCAGCAGCTTACGGATCTGAGACAGCAGGATATTAGTGCAGAGACAGCATATCGTAGAGTATTGGGACTTACCGAGGCAGTGCTAGAGGTATTGCAGGAGGAGTTGAGTCACATGCCACCAGGATTCTGAGACTAGCAGATAGAGGAGTGTTGTATCATGTACATTTTTGTAGATAGAGGCAGCATAGTATTGTATGACTAGTTGTATGAGTGTAGCTACTAACTTTGACTGATAGTAGTAGCAGTACGACTGATATATCATAGGCTTTTGTATCAAGCACTGACACCTGCAGCCGGTGTCCTACCCATATATATATATGAGATGGTCTTTTGCACGTTTTCTTTATTTTATTTCCAGTCATTTAAGCATTTACATTTATTTTCATTATTTTACCGTTGCATATTTACAAATGTTGTTTTATTTACGATCATGTTGTACCCTTTATGTTTTCAAAAAGATTTTAAAGTATTTTAAAAAAAAGAGGGATTTAATTACACATCATACTGGTTTATTTATTTGAATACTTAATAAATTGTTTTATTTCCCCATATCAACTGTTTTAACATTGTTTTAATATTATAAAAACTATTTCCATTCCATAACACCTGTTTAATATATTGTTATTAAGAGAACCCATTGTTTTATTACCAGAAAGATGGCACCTAAAAGAAAAGCACGACCCGACTCATCAAATGGAAATACCGAGGGCCAAAATAATAATAACCAGATGGATCAGATATTTAATCTCATGCAACAACAGATGTTGATGATGCAACAACAAATGCAGCAGCAACAGCAGCAGTTTCAATAACAGATATTACAGCAAGCCGCTCATCCAGGACATCAAGTACCACCAGCAGCACCTACGGTTACTTTCAAGCAATTTCAGTCGGTAAAGCCTCCGGAATTTACGGGTTCCACAGATCTTACAAAGGCGAGAGCTTGGCTAAAAGAGATAGAAAAGGCTTTTTCATTGGTGAAAGTTGAGGAAGAACAGAAGACGGATTTTGCAAGCTACTTTCTAAAAGGCGAAGCTAACTACTGGTGGGAATCGAAGAAAGCTTTGGAAGAAGAAGGTGTGGTGACCTGGGATAGATTCACTGATCTTTTCTTGAAAAAATATTTTCCTCGCTTTATGAAGAACCAGATGGAGATCAAGTTCCTGGAGCTGAAGCAAGATAACTTATCAGTTGCGGATTACGAGACCAAGTTCACTGAATTGGCCAGATTTGTTCCTGAGCAAGTGGATACGGATGAGAAGCGGGCCAAAAGATTCCAGCAAGGACTGAAACCATGGATTCGTAGCAGAGTAGATGTGTTTGAACTGACGACTTATACGGTTGTTGTTCAGAAGGCCATGATTATTGAAGGTGAAAGTGAAGCAGCTCAGAAAGAGAAAGGACCAGGAAATTCTCAGAACCATTTCAACAAAAGGCCTGGATTTCAAGCCCGGGAAAAAGCAAACTTCAGGAGACCAGAACAAAACAACCAGAGGATTAGTAATCGACTCCCTGCCCCAACTCAGCAAAGACTTATTCGACCGCCTATACCTGATTGCAGAACGTGTGGTAAGAAGCATACGGGAATTTGAAACAAGCCAAATGTCACGTGTTTTAAGTGCAAGCAAAGGGGACATTACTCTGGAGAATGTCCGATGGGAAGAGCAGAAGTCACTTGTTTCCGGTGTGGAAGAAAAGGACATATTGCCAAAGACTGCAGAGGAGTTGCAATGGCCGCTAGTATTCCAAGAGTTTTAGCATTACCTCCACCTCCACTACCACTAAAAAATCAGCCCAGGGCAAGGACTTTCAACATGTCAATGAAGGAAACAGTACAGAGTCCGAATGTGGTTGCAGGTACACTTCCTGTAAATTCCGTAAATGCTCTAGTATTGATTGATTCAAGAGCTACTAGATCTTTTATTTCTGAAGATTTTATCTCTAAGATAGATTGTGAGACTCAGTGGTTAGATGAAGTGTTAGTCATAAAATTAGCAAATGATGATCAGGTTACGGTAGATCGAGTATGCCCAAGTTGTGATATTGAGATAGGGAGATGTCATTTCTCAGTTGATTTGATACCTTTCAGGCTAGGAGAGTTTGATGTTATTTTAGGAATAGATTGGCTAGCTAGTAATAATGCTCAGATCGATTGTGCAAATAAGAAAGTGAAATTGCAACCTGAAGAAAATAAAATGGTAACATTTAAAGGTGAGAAGCAAAAGCAGAAATTCCTAACAATGATGCAGACGAGAAGATTGCTACGCCAAGGATGTCAAGCTTACTTAGCCTATATATTGGATACCGACAAGGGTAATCCGAAGATTGAAGATATTCCTGTAGTTTGTGAGTTTCTTGATGTTTTTCTAGATGAACTTCCAGGACTTCCACCGGATCGAGAAATCGAGTTCACTATTGATTTGACGTCAGGGACTGAACCAATTTCAAAAGCTCCATATCGAATGGCACCTGTTGAAATGAAGGAATTAGCAAAGCAGTTGCAAGAACTTCTCGACAAAGGAATCATAAGGCCAAGTGTATCCACATGGGGCGCACCAGTATTGTTCGTGAAAAAGAAGGACGGTAGTATGCGACTGTGTATTGATTATCGTGAGCTGAACAAATTAACTATCAAGAATAAATATCCTTTACCTCGCATCGATGACTTATTTGATCAACTAAAAGGAGCAGCATGGTTTTCAAAAATCAATTTACGATCAGGCTGTCATCAGTTAAAGATCAAGGCAGAAGATATTCCAAAGATGGCGTTCAGAACGAGATACGGACACTATGAATTTCTTGTGATGGCTTTTGGATTGATGAATGCACCTGCAGCATTTATGGACTTGATGAATCGAGTATTCAAGAAGTATCTAGATAAGTTTATCATTGTATTTATTGATGACATCTTGATTTATTCAAAAACGGAAGAAGAACATGCAGCGCACTTAAGAATGACACTGGAGATATTACGAAAGGAGCAGCTTTATGCGAAATTTTCAAAATGTGAATTTTGGTTGAAGGAAGTGCAGTTTCTAGGACACATCATCAGTATTGAAGGAATTCAAGTGGACCCAGCGAAGATTGAAGCTATTTTAAATTGGGAAAGACCAAAGACGCCAACTGAAGTCAGAAGTTTCTTGGGATTAGCCGGTTATTACAGAAGATTCATTAAAGATTTTGCAAAGATAGCCACACCATTGACGAAGTTGACGCGAAAGAATGAAAAGTTCGAATGGAACGAGAAATATGAAGCAAGTTTCTAAGAATTGAAGAATCGACTCGTAACCGCACCTATGCTTATGTTACCTGATGATCAAGGAGATTTTGTCATATATAGCGATGCTTCGTATCGAGGACTTGGATGCGTTTTGATGCAACATGGAAATGTGATCGCATATGCTTCCAGACAGCTAAAGCCGCATGAACAAAAATATCCGACGCACGATCTTGAACTAGCAGTAATTGTGTTCGCACTGAAGCTTTGGAGACATTATCTGTACGGTGAAAGATCTGAGATTTACACGGACCATAAAAGCTTGAAGTATATTTTTACCCAGAAGGAACTTAACATGCGACAGCGACGTTGGCTAGAGTTAATTAAGGATTACGACGTTTCAATCAATTATCATCCAGGCAAGGTGTAACACCCCCAAATCCGGGGTCGGGGATCCGGGTTGTCACGAGTTCCATTTCCCTTAATAACACCCAATCTTAATAAACAATCAACTACTCCGTACTGTGACCCCACAATAAACACACACACCACAAGTTATAGTCTCAGAGATGAATATCCAAAAATAACACGAGTCATTTTATTCCACAATTATTTGCCATTACACCTTAAAAGGGTTTCTGAATAAATTTACATTTTCCTTGTCATTATTACAATTCATAAATATACATAAGTCTGGTACATCAAGAGTTGAAAGCCTAGCCTATTGGTAGATCCTACCTCAGCTACAATGGCATCAACGCCTACAGGAAACTGCGGAACGTTTCCTATCCGCTCGCGAATTGGGAGCTTGATCCTGTTCATCTTGTCTATCTGATGTTGTGTGATGAAAGAAGAAAGCAAGGGTGAGCAGCAAGCCCACCAAAATAATATGTATAATGATTAACAATATATGAGCCTTCTCATAGTACTCATGAAAGTCTTGGTCAAAAGAAATGAACCAAGTTGATATCTTAATGCGATGGAGTCGCAAAATATTCAGTATATATATATACATATATACTTTTCAAAATATTGGAAGTCCTCTTCCATGCATAATACACACAGAGTTCCAGTGTATAACTGTATAAAAATACCGTTGCAAGGTGATCTCATATATCTAACCTTGTCTCAACGTTTTTCTGAAAATCTTTGTCATGCATAAGATAATCATTTACTAGATATAAGTTTAAAAGATGAAGTTACAAGATACTCCAATATACTTATACCTTTTCCAAATACTACTTGAACTACCACCGTTCAAGTTATAATTAGTTCAAAAGTTCATCACATAGATGAGACTACAAGATAATACTTGAATAGATTCAACCTTTAAAATATCATTAAAATAAAATGAAGTTATGAGATACTTCATTTGATGCAAACATCATTTTGAAAACTTGACCCTGCCAACACTCAACAATCGCCCAACCGTAGCCTTTCTATCGAAGTGCTGTGGGTAGTGTTGCAGAAATATCCAATTGGATGATGAACTCATTACGGGAGTTTGCCGCGCCAGGAAGACCACTTACGATGATCAGTCGTAGTAGTGCAACCCCACCATTTTCTACATGTAGAGGAGAACCTGTCGGATTTACTTGTCAACCGAACACTGAACTTCTAAGGAATGGACCGCCTTAGCGGAACTTCCGGGCCATTTGGGCCAATATAATAAGGCTGGGTCGGCGCCACTCGACCACTTACGCCACTCCTAGTTCAGATGAAATCCATGACTCTGAAACGTAAAGCTCGTTCCCCCTTTCCCCAAGTAGAAACTTATTGATACGGCTCCACCAAGAAGTCGTATCTAGTTGGAAAGGAGAACTCACCGATATTTCCCAGGCGATGCCTGTTAATGGATTAACTTGTTCCAAGAATTTTACTTCCCGAGTGTTGGGTAAGTAATCAAAAACTCTTTTATCAAAATAGCAACCTTGTTGCGAATATACAATACACCATAGAACCGGATCCCTCCGGTTTTGAGCGAGTATTTAAATCCCCTTTTTAAAAGGAAGATCTTAAATATAAAAATGAGTTTTGGGATCCGCTCTAACTTTTGAAAATCATTTTAAAGACTTGAAAACACTTTAAAGAGTGTTTGGAATAATGCTGATTTAATAAAGTAAATCAGTCTCAATATAAAGAAATATCTGAATATTATTATTTAAATAACATTCCCATAAAGAATAATCTTTATAAAAATAATAGAAGTATAAGTTGGAAAACTTATACTTGAAATAAATAGTAAATAATCAAAGATATACTTATACAAAAGTAATATCTTTATTTGAATATCAAAAGTAAGTTTGATTATCGAATATTATTCTTTAATAAAATAAAGAATATTAATAAATAATAAGCGGAGTCATAATACCTCGAATGAATATTATAAATAATATTCATTAAATAAAATAAAGGAGTCGTACATCCTCAAATGAATATCCAAGTAATATTCAATAAATAATCTAAAGGAGTCATAAGTCCTCGAATGAATATTCAAGATAATATTCATTAATAAAATAAAGTTATCGAATAAACCTTATTCGATTAATAGTTTTGAAAACTATTACCATATATATATATATATATATATATATATAATCTACTCGGGATCCTCGACTCCCGGTTTTAGAAAATGCTTTCACCTTTGGATCCCTATACTAAGGGTATATGCAAATTACCGCTATTCTCTAGCATAGGTATTATCAACTGAACCAACAGATATATATGGCAAGAATACGAAACAGGCATGCATAAGTACCATATCACATGCTACAATATATCGCAAGAATTTGCTAATATAACCATCATGCATCTATTACAAGATAATGCATATACAAGTGTATACATCACAACAACAGTATAACGGGTAGAAAACTTGCCTGAGCGACTGGGGGTTACGAATGGCTCGGGACGAGTCTGGTAACCTATAAACAACAAGTAAGTTGGAATTAAACCAAAGTGACTTTTAAATCTATACATTAACCAACTTAGACTCTAACGTTCGCTTTGCGCTTATTGATTCTCTTAAGTCACTCGAGTACCCTCGGCTCCACCATTTTTAATAATTTAACCATTATGAGTTTTAAGGCGATTCCTTCGCGGATGTCTTAACAACTGCCTAAAACTCTTACCATAATTGTTTCATACACTAATTAACCCTTTTTGGTCTTTAAACTATAATTCAAAGTAAGGCGAGGGGAAAAGTTTCGTTCGCGAAACGCCGTTACTTAAAACGGTCGTTTCTCCTAAACCGTACATCGGAATCAAACGAACTACATATCAAAACGAAGCTCGTAACATGAACTATCTAAACATGGCAATGGTAGCAGTGAGTTCAAGGGTTCTGATGTTAAGAACAAAAACAGTCTAGGTAAATCGGGCATTACGACGGCTATGTTTACGCGATTTCCCAAATTTAAACCAACTCAAAACAACCACAATTGAACCCCAATTCACAACCCAATCCAAACTCCATCCAAAATACATTACAACAGCCCCAAACCAACTCATTATAATCCATTTACTTACTCCTAAAACTTCAATTTAAACTATACTACATTCTTTAACCAAATCTTAAGATTTCAACAAATCAATCACCACCATTCCAACCCAAACTCTTAAACAAACAAGTTTCAAGCTACTCTTTACCCTCACAACCATAATCAACCTAATATACAAATTAAAGCTAGGGTTTGGAGTCTTAGGAAAGCTTGGATCTTAAAGGAAAAACAAGAAAATCAAGTTAAAATTCTTGAAGTCACTATTCATTGTCTTCTTCATTGATTTCTTGAAGAAGATTGAGAAAGAATTAAAGGCTTAAACTCATAAGATAGCCATAACTATGCATAAGGATGACTAGGGAATTATCTTACCAATTTAGGAAGCCTTGATCTTGAGTTTTGAATTTTGTTTTCTTTGAAATAGTAAAAAGCCGAGAGCATGAAGAAAATAAAATGCCTTGTGTTCTTATTTTGATGAAAAATGAATTGTTTGGCTTGGTTGGTTGAATGTTTGATTTGTTTTTGGTTAATTACCAATTTAACCTTGATTTTTGTGTGGTTAATAACCATCCACATCTCCTTCCTCCTTATGTCATGCTTATGTCATGCTTATGTCATGCTATGATGTCATCTTCCCCTCCTTGTCCTCTTCTCATTGGTTGGGTGACATCATCCTCTCTAATCCCTTTGATTAACTTCCTAATTGTTTGCCTAATGACCGCTGATCTGTTATACGGTTCGCTTAGCTTTCGTTTTCGTTTATCGTTTGAGGGATCATACCCGGGATCTTATTACTTAGGTTCCCCAAACCTTTCTCAATATATTATATTCCTTTTATGATCCTCTCTTATAATCCTTTAATTTAAATCCTTTTTATCATGTTACCTTTTACTCAATTCTTTCCGTATATAGTGGATTTCCGGGAAAAACCAAAGTGTTCGAAATTGGATTCTGATGATCTTTACATACACTTATATCCCATTTAAAGTACTAATAAAATCTCAGAATATCCATACTAGAACCCCTACATAGTGTGGCATGAAAAGTTTTCCCATTCAGCAAAAACACTATTCATAAGGGTTTCAAAAAATGTCCAAAAATTGGGGTTATTACATAAGGCCAATGTAGTAGCAGATGCGTTAAGTCCAAAGGAACGATTAAACCTGTTAACGTCTTCAGAGGACTTAATCAAGGAATTCGATAAATTAGAGATTGAAGTTCGTGTACCAGAAAATTCTACCGAAATGATTTACGCTATGACTTTTCAGCCAGAACTATTGGAGAAAATAAGAAGGTGTCAGGAAGAAGTAATGGACCAGGATATCGACAATTTAACAGGAGAAGAGATTACCAGTCAGAAAGATGCTAAAGGAATTTTTCGCGTTGCTTCAAGGATCTGGATACCTAACGTACCGGAACTGAAAGCGGAAATTTTGCAAGATGCTCATAGTTCAAGATATTCAATTCATCCCGGAAGCACAAAGATGTACAGAGACCTGAAGGAAAATTTTTGGTGGCCGAATATGAAGAAAGAAATAGCGGAATGGGTCAGCAAATGTTATGCATGCCAAAGAGTGAAAGCTGAACATCAACGCTCGAGCAGACTACTACAGCCACTAGACATTCCCGAATGGAAATGGGAGCACTTAGCTATGGATTTCGTAGTGGGACTTCCAAGGACGAAAGCAAATCACAATGCAATTTGGGTTATCGTTGATCGATTGACGAAATCAGCACATTTTCTTCCGATTAACGAAAGATTTTCACTGGACAAGTTAGTGCACTTATATCTCAAGGAAATTGTAATGCGTCATGGAGTACCAATATCGATTGTATCGGATCGAGATCCTCGTTTCAATTCGATATTTTGGAGACAATTCCAAGAATGTCTAGGAACGAAGTTGAACATGAGTACAGCCTATCATCTACATACGGACGGGCAAAGTGAAAGGACAATTCAAACAATCGAATATATGCTACGTGTATGCGCAATAGACTTTGAAGGCAATTGGGACGAGCAGTTACCGCCAGTGGAATTTTCTTACATAACAGTTATCAAGCAAGTATTGGGATGCCACCTTATGAAGCTCTATATGAAAGAAAATGCAGATCACCTACCTGTTGGGATGAAGTGGGAGAACGTAAAATTCTAGGTCCAGAACTGATTTAGCAGACCAAGGAAAAAGTAGAACTGATTCGCAAGCGACTTGAAGCGGCGCAGAATCGACAGCGTAAATATGCAGATCTATCTAGAAAGGATATGGACTACTAGGAAGGAGAACATGTATTGCTAAAGGTATCACCATGGAAGGGATTAACTAGGTTTGGCAATAAAGGCAAATTGAAACCTCGCTACGTCGGACCATTTGAAATTTTGAAGAAAATTGGGAAGGTTGCGTACGAGTTAGCTTTACCACCCCATATGCAGCATATTCACAACGTATTTCATGTATCTATGCTTAAGAAGTACAACCCTGATACAAGACATGTAATAGAGTATGAACTAGTAGAACTTCAGGCAGATTTGTCGTATGTAGAACAGCCGATAAGAATTCTAGATCGGCAAGAGAGGGTATTAAGAAATAAGTCTGTGTCACTAGTGAGAGTTTTGTGGAGAAACCCAGTGGTTGAAGAATCAACCTGGGAGCTCGAGAGTGAAATGTTAGAAAAGTATCCTCAGTTGTTTGCATAGTAAGATTCTGAGGACAGAATCCTTATAAGGAGGGGAGAATGTAACGACCGAGAAATTTTGCATGTATTATATCATAGTAAAGATAAATTCTTTTTATTATTATGTGATTAAATGTGTTGAGTCATTAAACCCCAACTACTATGTGTTACGTGTTGTCTGTTTTGATTCAAACATGTTTTGGATATTTATTGAGTGTTTAATCGTAAGTTATATATTTTATATCAAAACCCGTACAGCTCAAAACCATGTTTTAAGAGCCCGTATTTCAAACAAAATCATTGGCCCTATTTTGTCAAAAATGCCCTATATCATATCGCTATTTTGAACCCCTAGACGTTTTACAAATTTACCTTTTTCGCGAAAAACGACTTTTCCGGACCCCTTCGGGTACCAAAAACCCCACAAAAATCACATTTTTATCTTTATATGATCATGAAATTATCATACATCATTTTTCTTTGCATTTTTGTAATATTCACAATTTTTGGGAATTTTTAGCATTAATTTTGTATTTATTGGATATTTAAAATTCATTATTAATACCCAAAAATTATAAAAATTGGGGCCAAATATTTTTATTAGGAGTGTAATTAGCCCCTTAATTTTATTTAGGGGTATTATTTTCATAAATATAAATACCAGATTTATAATTAATTATTCAGTTAATTACTATTAAAAATCAAAAAAAAATAAAAAGAAAAGGGATTAGGGTTTGAGTGAAGAACAGGGCAGGAGAATCAAAGTCGATTTTGATCGTGATTCCGGCATCCAAATCGAACGTGTGAGTACTCGTTTTGAAGCTTATGATATGTAGTTTCTGTTCATGTACTTATTTTCGCTGATTATTGAGTTGATTTTTGATTTGTATTTTCGGGGTTTAATGGTGAATTTGGGTCTGAAGTTTTAGTTGTTGTTTGATGTTTTGATGATTATGAACGTATAGATCGTCGATTTTCCCGTCGAACGGCACTGGTTTCGGAGTTTTTGGCTTCTGTTTCGTGTTCGTCGGAAAAGCGGCGACGTCGCCGTTGTTCTTCGTCTCTGGTGGTGTTCGACCAGGAAGGAGGACAAAAGGAGGCCTGGGAACAGAAGGGGATGTCGTCTGTGTTGTTGAGGAACCAAAAGCAGTGAAGAACGAGATCGAACCAGTCGTTTTGGGCCGATTTTCCGTTCGCCGAATTTTCCCCGGCATGCCGGTTTCTGGGCACGTGTTCTTGCTGTTCTTCGCGACCCGGGTTCGACCCGGTTTGCAACCCGGTTTCGACCCGGTTTGCAACCCAGTTTCGACCCGGGTTTGATCCAAAAACCCTGACCCTGAATCCTGATGTTATGTTTCTGGTTGTTTTATATATTTATTCTATTTTCTAAAAATCAGAAATTAGTTTTAATAATTCTAATAATTAATTAAAAATTAGTTTTAAATTCTGAAAAATAGTATTTTTAATTTCTAGATTATTTTATTAAATTATAAATTCGAATTTAATTATGTAATTAATTATTTAATTATTTATCTAAATATTTATTAGTTATCTAATTAATTAAGAATTAGGTAATTAAGTAATAATTAGGTAATTAATTAATAAATAAGGATTAAAAATAATTAAATAATACGATTAATAATCCGATAATTAGTTAATATTATGAGTAACTCGTATTCATACGAGTAGTGATTCGATAATTAGAATTATTATTCGAGCGATAGTTATTCGAAGAATGTCGTAATAATTATTTGTATTGTATAATTAAATATCGATAATTAATTAACGAATCATATAAGTTACAATAATAATAATATAATGGTTAGATAATTATGTGAGGATTGCGAGTAGCTCGTATTTATACGAGTAG
Organism: Apium graveolens; assembly: GCF_009905375.1. Lineage (NCBI taxonomy): Eukaryota > Viridiplantae > Streptophyta > Magnoliopsida > Apiales > Apiaceae > Apium > Apium graveolens. The sequence goes on from NC_133654.1 coordinate 222,928,175, forward strand.
TTAATCGTTGAGTAGATTATAATTCGAGTAATTAGTAGTTATTCGATAAATAGCGTATCTGTTAATTGTATCGATTGATTATTTTTAAATAATCGATCTGATCGAGTAAGTGTTATTAATTTGTGAATAATTGTAATAAATAGTAATTAATCCTAATAATTAGGGATTAATTATTTTAAAATACAATAATTATTAATTAATTATTTAAAAATGTAATTAAGAATTATTTAATTATAATTAATTATTTATAATTAATTATTAATTAATTAAATCATGTTTAATTCATACTAATTAAACTGTTAGTCCCATTTGAGCGAAACGAAGACCCCTAAACTCAGAAAAATAAAATGAATCCAATAAAAAATAGTTGTAAGTTATAATTTCTTCCAGAAGAGGGTGGTTTTGTGATAATTAATTGTTCATAGGCCCTATTAGGGGTAGAATCGAGTCGAATAAATCCCGAAAAATTGTAATAAAATCAGATAGGGTAAATTAATATAAATATGAGTCTAGAATCGATTCTAAAAATAATTATAAGTCTAAAAATTAATTATGTGCTTTACGTGATTATGTGAACCTTACGTGCTATATAACTATATGTGTATATATGCGAATCAGATAGAAACGCATGGGTAGACTGATAAGGTTACGTGGTATCAATTCGAGATACACGTATATAGTAAGTTATCTAAACGACTATCTTTCTATGATTGGTTCAGTGTTAGCAAGGCAGAGCAAGCTAGGGACAGAAGGCGGTGAGTTGAACCAGGTTAAGTACGCGCAAGGCAAGTTTTTCCCCTATTCTAAATTCAGAATAGTGAATTAGAATTCTTTTCTCATATCAGTTACCTTTGATAATTATTGTTAATATACACTGTTACCCAATTATTAATGCTTGTTTCTATTTCATTTCGATTCTTGATTTCTCCCAATTTATTGAATCCTCTATTCATATTCCAATATTTTTACCCTTGTTACATATATTCTGGTATATCCTGGTGTTGGGATATATCAAAAGCATTCTGATTATTCCGGATGCTATACTTTGGACTGGATGGTTACTATACGGGCTGGGTTTTACCCAGACCATTATTTAATAGGCCATAATTGCCTGAGTACTCTTTATGTTGGTTGGGTCTATGCAGTTGGGTATAGATCCGTACTGTATACTGACTGATAAGCGGGTTATAGTGCATAAGTTGGTTCTTGTTTCCAGTCTTGTTCATTTGACACTCGCCAGTGTTGGCAAATTATTATCCTATACTGATTCAGATGGTTGTTCAAACCAGCAGCTTATTGGTTCATTTATTTCTCTCTCTTCATACTATATATATTGTTCAGGCTTGTTGAGCAATTTTGGCTCATCCCTTTTTATTGTTATTCCTATTGTTTTACAGTTAAGGTAGAGAATAAAACCCATCAGGACCCGCGTAGTCAAGAAGCGAGTCAAGCAGCGGGACCCTCTTATACCAAGAGTGTTCCTTCATATTCCCGAAGAGAGCTTTGACTTACCAGATCAGGTGTAGCAGGATAAGTAGTAATGTTGGGTTGAATAAAAGTTTTATGTAGTTTGAATAAAAGTTGTGTGGTGAGAATGTAGATAGAATAAAGTTTTGTAACAAAGAGAGTTCTTAAGACAGATTATTTTATTTGGGTTTGTAATAAAGTGTAGTATGTGGTTCTTATTTTCAACTCAACCCTTAAAAGATCCTGAGTAGTAATAGTTCGGGGTAATTATTATATTTATATTCTGCTTGTGCAGGTTTAGTTTGTAGTTGTTGTTAATAATGCCCCAAATCTATACCCCGGATTTGGAGGGTGTTATAAAAAGCACAAGTGGAAGCTGCCAATTTCTTGGAGGCAGATTGGTTTCTTGGTTTAGCAAGAAACAGAAGTCAATTTCTACATCAACTGCAGAAGCAGACTACATTGCTGCAGGAAGCTGTTGTGCACCGATTCTTTGGATGAAGAATCAGTTACTAGATTATGGGTTAGAATTTTCTAAAATCCCTATTTACTGTGATAATCAAAGTGCTATTGCTATGACAGGTAATCCAGTTCAACACTTAATGACAAAGCACATCAGCATTAGGTACCACTTAATAAGGGAACATGTGGATGAAGGTACAGTGGAATTGCATTTTGTTCCAACAGATCAACAACTAGCAGATATCTTCACAAAACCACTGTGTGAAGCTACTTTTACAAGATTGGTAAATGAACTTGGAATGGTTTCAGGTTCTTTCTCTAAATCTGCCTAGTTTCTGTTCTGATACATGAGAATTTATGATCATTATTTACAGATATTACTATCTTTGTGTATTCTGTGCTTAAATCAAAATTTTCTTAACTGTTGATTGTTGTCTGATGTGAATTTCTAAACTCTGATAGTGATATGAATGTTTCTGTGACTATTCAATCCAGTGAGGATAACTGTGCTAGATGCTGACCTAGTAGTCTTTAATATACTAAAGATCCCATGTATGAAGTAATTGTTTATGTGGAAATCTTTTAACACAAGAAAATTCTGATATTAAGCTTAGTTAAGTTTACTTTGTGTATCTTATTACTAAGTCAAAAACTAGAATAGTGCTTCTTATCTGTTAAGTTCTGATGTTAGTAAATCTGATGGATGTACTAAGTGCTGATAAGCCTCACTTATCAAAAGAAAAAGAAAAAGAAAAAAAATAAATATCAGGTACTCCTTTGAGATCTAGAGTAAAAACGTGGAAGGGAAGACCCAAGTGCATTGCTGGTATTAAGTAATATGCATTAGAAAAGCAAAAAAAATTCTTGGTGACTTTTCACACTCTATGATTACTGGAGAAATACTCTGATAACAGCATAAATTCTGATAAGCAGTCGTGGCTCACTTACACTGAGAAGCCATTGTAAAAAGGAATTTCAAAAGATGCATAAAATGAGCACAAAACAGTTGAGGTGGACTCATGCATGAACTCATTCTAAAGTAGACTTCAGAATAATGACAGATTTTGAGCAAAGTTCTTAGTTATGCCTTATTTCTAAGATGTACTGAAGTGAATCAGACTTTACTCTTTGTCTGATATTTAGCTTAATGTACACACTTACACTCCATATGAATGATGAAAATTACTGTGGTAATAAAAGTTATTTTAGATGAACAGTTTAAGTGTCAGTTGCATAAATTCTGAGGACAAGTTCTGATAGAAATTTTGATGATTTAGTTCTGATGTACACATATCAGTATTTGTGTGAAGAATTACAGGATAACCATTCACTTTTCGAGATAAGGAGCCATATTCTGATGACTTTTAAATCCTGATAATAATCAAGTTCTGATGCTGACGTGGCAGTATTTATTTACTTGGTTTATTTTTGGTCATTACTTGAACGATAATATTTTTACAGAATATTGGTTTATGTGAGATAAAATAGTAATAATCATTATTGGTTAGTGGTTAGCGTGTATGTCTTGAAAAACTGCATGCACACAGTAATTGTTATTATATCCCGTGCCCATTAACTCTGGCTCTAGATCTTTTACTGACTGTTATTATTACACATCAGTCTAGGGAGTCGAGGGGTCATTATTTTTTCTTGTAATTGTAACACAGTCCTCGTGTCCCTTAGTATTCCATTGCCTATTTAAATGGTTGATCAGTCATCAGTAAAACCATATATGTTCATTTCTCTCAAATAATGGCACATTTTAGTTGGTATTACTGTTATGGCACAGATACTGTGACTATCTTTCGAAATAGAATTCCGACTTCAGAATCTATCCACAACATTCCATTCGTCATCTGGATTCAACTTCCAGAGAACATTAAAAATGATTTGTTGTCTTTCCAAAGAGAAGTTCATCTTCGTATTCTCAAACAGCAGGAGCAAATCGTCCGTCTTGCTATTCTCTTTGTTGAAAGTAGGAAGAAGAATTAATTGTCATCCATCTGTTTCTCTTCACCGTCAGCAGCAGAAGAAGTAGTCGTTAGGTCTTCTTAGACTAGGACTAAGGCTGTTGATGTTAAGAATCATAGAATAGGATTATCTTGTAATTTTTGCATGTAATTGATAAATTTCATGAAATGTACTCATCTGATATATCAATGAAATTTTCTTTAAATTACAAGATTTGTTCTTTGTTTCTCAAATTATGTGACTGTGCATGTTTAATTGCAATTTATTAATCCTTACTTCATCGATTTTTAATTTTATTTTGTGATGAATGTTTTGATTAAATTATGTTGATTTGAGGAAATAACTGAGGAACAGGTTCCCATATCAGAACCTGTTGTTGTAGAAGCTGAGAAGATCTCTTCTCAGAAAGATACTGTAATTGGGAGTTCTAGGCCCCTCAAAAGGCTTAGAAAGTTAAAATATGATGATAAAGCTGCTACAGTGTCTCCACCTTTGAAGAAATTGAAGAAACAGAGAGCTCACAGGGACATAGTTGACTTAGATTTAGAGGATGTAGTGGAAGCAACTAAGGAAGGGGATCAGGAATCTCTGATCTCAAAAGAACCAATTGTTATTGAATCACTTCCTTCTGCACAACCAGAAATTGCTCAAGACAGAATACCTACACCTCTTATATCACCTATAGTTGATCCAGTACATACTGAAGAACCTGGCACAAGTGCTGAAATTGATATTCATAACTTGATTGTGCCTGAGGTTTTGTACTTGGAAGCTCCACCAATTCAACTCACTCCATCAACAACACCAATTTTGGATGTTGATCAGAACTTGGCTGCAGATCAGAATTTAGAGGAAGATGTTGAAGTCTCTATAGCCTCCCATACTGCTATTTTATCAGGGTATGCTAATGTTGCAGGATCTACAAGTTCTGATGCTGCCAATGAGGAGACTACTGGTGAAGTTGCTACCAACTTAAATGCTGATGCAGCTGGTCCATCAGGATATGCACCTCAACAAACAGTTAATAAAGCTGATCCAATCAAGAAGTTTGTTAAGGAAGCACCAGTACATTGGAGTGAAACTCCTAGAGGAAAGGAGTGGACTAAGGAATGGAACACAGTTAGTTTTGTTCCTTCTAAAAAGATTCTTGCTGAGCATTTGGCAAAAGTTGATGAAATGCTGTTAAATGATGATTTTAAGGCACAGCTGAGAGTTACTGCATTGAGTACTAGGCACCTTCAAGGTCAACACTCAACAACTCATGCCAAGGTAAATAAAATTCAAGAAACCTTGATCCAGCAAGATATGAATGTGAAACTTGAAAAAAACAGATTTTTCAAGCCAGCCTTTGACAGAATTTCCAACATTGAGAAAACTCAGGAGAAGCAACAAACTCAGATTGATGAACTTTTAAAGAATCAAGCTTCTCAACAAACTCAACTCAATGAGATCCAATCCTCAGTGGAATTGCTTGTCTCTCTTCTATTACCTGCTGATGCCAAAAAGGGGGAGAAAGTGATTAAGTCCAAATGCAAATATATTCAGACACTGAAGGGAAAGGATGATGGAAATGATGACCAGGGAAACTCTGATAAGGGTAGAGGTCAAGGTCAAAGTAAAGAATTTTTATCAATTAAATCTAGAATTACAAGTCAAGGAACAAGTTCTGATACTGGGAGAAGAATAAGTTCTGATACTGGTAAAAGGATAAGTTCTGGTGAACATCTGGAACTTGATGAAGAAATTTCAAAGCAGTTATTTCTTAAAGAAAATCCAGGAATGGACTTTGAGAGTCTAAAGGAAGAGGAAGCTAGACTCAAAGTAGAAGGTGTCAAGATAAAATCTAAAGCTTTTGTTGTTGAAAAGAAATGTCCAAAGCCTAAGGGTATTGTGATAAAGGAAATAACAAACTCTGAGGCAACCAAAGCTAAATCACAAGTGGAAATTGATCCAAGGTCCAAGGGCAAAGAAAAAGTTGATGAACCTGTAAAGGTTTATATGCCAGTCATGGATGAAGAAATAACTGATGATGAAGAAGATGCTAGTCTTACTCTGATGCAGAAGAAGATTTTTCAAACAACCTCTGATATAGCTCATGTTGTTCAGAGTCAAGATGTAGTAAGTTCTGATATAACAGTGAAGCAAGCAACCTCTGACATAGCTCAAGTTGACTTGATATCAGAAGATAAGGAAAAGGAAATCTCTGACATTGCTCATGTTAAAACTTCAAAGATACTCCTACCAGGATTCACCAAAGCTAAACAGACTCAACCTTTGAAGACTACAACAAGTGGTTTTGAAGCAAGAGTTGTTATAGGAAAGGAAGCAAGAGATAAATCTGGATTAGGTAGTTCTGATGAAAGAAGAGTACACAACACTACCAATGATCCAACTTCCTTAAGTGAACCAGGTGTTGGAGCAACTCCTGAAAGATTGAATCGACTTGAATCTGTACAAATGGTTTACCATACCTTCTTGAAAGAACATATCTAGTTATATTTTATGACAGATGGAAGGGTATACCATATTAGGCAAAATGCTATACCACTGAAGTATTTTGAGGAACTGGAACATGTTCTATTTCTACTTCAAGTGAGAAATAGATTAACAGATAGTGCTGCAAGATATTTAAAGTCACAAATTCAAAGACAGAAGAAGCTTTACTCTGTAAAGTCTAACAGCACATACTGTCCTAAGTACAGAGATCACAAAGGTGATATTGTTGAAATGAAGTCTAACTCTGCTAAGATTATAACTACTTTTCTGGGTTATAAGGCTGTGGAATTCAATCTAGAGTCTGACAAGGCATATTTGATCAGATTAGATCAGGAGATAAGAAAAGCTAAGATAAATGATCTCAGAGCAGCTATTTTTCAAACTGGTGAAGATATAGCTGAATTAAAAGATGCAAAAAGGAGGATGGTCAATGAACTTGAATATGCTGAGAGATATTTATTGAAGAACTATCTCAAAACAACTCCTGATATCAAAGAGATCAGAAATTGAGCCAAGTCGAAGATCTACAACTGTTTAAATTCTGAAGAATATACAGACTGGAGCTGATATCAGATCTTAAAGATGGTAAAGCTGAAAGGACTGTAAGTTGTAGTTATCTAGTCAAATTCTCATGCATTTGCACTTAATATTTTTGACATCATCAAATATCTGTTGAACTTGTATATTATGCTAATTTACAAGTTGGGGGAGATTGTTAGATATATTTGATAATGTCATGTCTAAAGATGATTTGTGTTTAGTTTTCAGATCTTAACTAACAGGATAAATCAGTACTTAACTGGAAATCAGTACTTATACTGAAGTCAGAACTTAAGATATCAGAAGATATTTATCAGGAGATAATATCAGGACTTAAGGAGACTTTCAGATAAGGCAGGCGGATGATTGAAAGGAAAGAATATCAAGACAAACGCAAGAAGAAATATGCATGAAGAAGGAATTCTATGTAGAATTGAATACTTGGAAGAAAAGATAACTAGTTGATATATTTTAGGAAGCAGAATTATATTCCATATCAATTAGAATTTATCTTGTAATTGTGTACTATATAAACACAGACATAGGGTTTACACTAAAGGTGTTATCAAAATCGAAGTTATTATTCTTTGTAACCCTTGCAGCTCTCGTGATAATTTGTTCATCATTGAGAGAGAACAGTTCCATATTATAACAGAGTTTATTGTGTTGAATAAAATCTGTTTTCTGTTATTTGAGTTCTTATATTTGATTTAATTGTAGTAAACACTGTATTCAACCCCCTTCTACAGTGTGTGTGACCTAACAATGTCAAACTGAATCAGTTTTGAGGAGAAATACCAATTCTGATGTGGATGGTGATGAACAAGAAAAGAAAACCTCTGATGCTGTGAAAGTTGATGTTGTGAAAGTTCAATCTGGAACTGTAATTCAAAGTCAAAAGAAGACACAGTCAACTCAAGTCTCTAAGGATAGATCACATGGATCTAACATGGAAGCTGCTCTTGTTACTCCTAATTCAATTCCTAATGACAAAGTTACAAGTTCTGGATCTTTTCCTGACACTGAAAGAGTGATAGTGATTCCTGATTTTGTGAAGACTGAAGAAGAAGAAATTTTATTTCGAATGGACTTACAGATTCTCTCTGCTTATATTGAAGCTGTTAATGCTGAAAACTTCAAGAAAGAAGAAATGATTTTTGACAGAGAAGAAAGGGCACAGGAAGGAAAAATCAGAATAGTTGTTGATAAAGAAGATCAATAATACAAGAATATGCTTAAAAGATCTGAGAGGAATAGATGGAGGAGTTCAAATATGAAGATGTTGCAAAAAGAGCAGAAAGGAGAGCTCAAGTATTTCCAAAGATCAAGAACAAATACAAATATAGAAAAATTATTGATCTTAATTGTAATGATAAATTGAGTTTTACTCTTGGAGGAATAAGGATGGATGGTTTACTTGGTTCTAATACCATGGGAGATAAGAAGTCTTGGTTAGTATAAGCTAAGAATCTTAAGTTGATTGAACCATTCACAAAATCTGGAATAGGACATCATGAAGCTAAACTTGTCAACTTAAAGTTTTTGAACTTCACACTTGCTGATAGTCTAGATCAGGAAATAACTGCTGATCATCTGGATAGACTTGAAGCTGTGAAGTTTATTCTTGACAAATATGATGGTTCTGAATCTAAACAGAAGATCTTACTCTAATTGCAAAATGATCATGTTCAAGTTTTTTCACTTGATGAACTGATGATCATGTCTACAAAAGAATTGAAGTACATTCACTATTTGCTAAGAGTTGAAGGTGAAACTTCTAGGTTATGGTCAAACATGATTCTTGCCAATATCTAAAGTAGGATACTGGATGATGGTCGATATTATTTCGGATCATATGTTCCTAAATACATGAATTTAAGAGGGCAGGAAGTCAACATGAAGAAAGGTGAAGCTGTCATTGAAAATTTTCATACTCAGAGATATATAACTATGAATCCTGATGGAAGAAAAACTTGTTATGTTTCACTGGAAGACATGATGACAGAAAGAGTTCAAATCAGAAATTTGAAAGCTGCTATCTATCAATTATCTGACAAAACAGAGTATGAGAAGAATTTGAAGATCAAGTTAGAAGATATTATGTTCAAAAAGATTGATGACAGAGTTAAAGCTTTTGTTCAGAGATACTGCAGAATTTATTAAGAAATATGAAGATCAAAGTCTGAAACAAAGTAAGCTTTATACTACTTATTTTGTCTATCTGGTTTTTGGCACTAGACAATTTTATTAGAATTCATGCTTATTCTGCAAGGCATAAATTGGGGGAGATTGTTGAGAATTGGCTAAGTCGAAGATCAGGATCTGTCTAACAATCCGGATATGATCAACTGTTGTGATATGATTATCCGTTGAAAGCCTCGATATTGTCCGTTGACGATCGTTAGTCATTCATTGATATATAAATGATTATCCGTTAAAGCTAAAGCATTTATCCGTTGATCAAGGCTATCCGTTGAGAACGACTTGGCTGATATGTCAAGACTGCGAGATAAATCAGAAGGTGCTGATTTATAGGATCGTAGTTGATTTAGAAATGTAAAGTGTTAGAATTATATTTTAATATATCTTGTAATTGATAGAGGACTAATTTGTAATTATGTAGTATATAAACATTGAATAGGTTATCACAATGTGGTGCACAACTCGAGTATTCGTATAACCTAGAAGCTCTTAAATATAATGTTCTTGAGAGAGTTTTGTAACAGTTTATTAAAGACCAATATAAACTGTTATTTGATTCATATGTTCTTACTTTACTTTCATAATACATCAATTTGTTTAGTAATTGTATCCAACCCCTCTTAAACAATTACTTTACTGGGCAACAATAGGCCTTTACTTATTATAGCAATCAATACATGGATACATTTTAGGATTCCTTATTGTAATAGAATATGATTTCTTATTGGTTGTATAGCTCTGCAGTATATAAGCATGGATTGGGTTTACACTTTATGTGTCGCATATTGATATATCTTTCATGTAACCTAGCAGCTCTCAAAGATATATGTTCATCCTTTGAGAGATTAGTTTATAATCAGTTTTTATTAATCAATATAAAACTATTTATATTGTTGAGTACCAAATTCGATTTATCAGCATAAACTGTATTCACCCCCCTCTATAGTTGTATTAAGGACCTAACATCATACATCTCAACCACATCCCTAAGGTAGGGATGTAAGGGCGCGCCCACACCCAGCAAGAATAACTTCGGTCTGATGACCATCCTGGGAATCCTGAAGTTCCTCCCATAGTTAAAAATATGAGGGTGCATCATGCTTAAAGGGCACGCCCACATTCCTTCCATATCATAAAACTTTATCAACCACTCCAACTGCTCATCTGAACAACTAGATGAAAGCCCCACACAGAATAGCTTTCTTTGCTCTCTCCTAGAACGTTTTTTCATAGATTCTATACATTTCTCATATTTAATCCAATCAAAGTCAACTTATCTATCAGAAACCTCCCAATAAATAAAAGGGACGGGTAGAGGTTCGGGAGAATTTGAAAATTGATAAGGGTCTTCATCGAAAAAATTCATTTCATCTCACAAAACGGGAGAGTCTTCTTCAGGAGCACCCTCAGTATTTGGATAAATGGGTGCGCCCTGAGATGATTGGGTAGACAGACTTGGGGAAATGGCCCTATAAGTTACCTTAGATGGCCCAGCTCCCATATTGACACATATTTCGACACCCCAGTATCTATCAGAATTCAGGTCTTCCTAATCATCTAAATCAGGGTCCCCAGGGGGGTGGTGATCTTTCCTTGGAAATCACGGCACACCCTATACTAAGACGGCGTGCCCTAATAAGATGATTATTTATATTTACATTTTAACTGTGATAAACTTAAAGTATATCTCATAGAAGCCCTTAAGGCGTGCCCTAAATATGAACTTGGTATAGATAACCCTAGGATAACAGTTGAAATTACATAAACATAAATTCAAATTTCAAAATCCTAAAATTATGGATCTATATGGAAAATACAAGATATACATACATATACATACACATCAACCATCAGAATTATGAAGAACACAAAATATAGAAGATAAATAGTCATGACAGCATTATGTGTATTCTACTCAATGATATCTGAAAAGAATGAGAGCTTAACCTCCTACTTTAAAAGGCTCAATACTGAATCTACTAGTGTAAGGGGTGTCTCGGATGAAGCTCTAAAAAGCTTCTTAATAGCTGGGTTGAGAGTAGGTTCGAATTTCTGGAAACATTTGCAGGGGAAGGATCTGGCTACTATGGCAGACATCTTGGCCAAGCGGAGTTTTTTAAAGCTGTAGAGCAATCTTAGGCAAAGGTTCTCCCTGTCTCTCAAGTAAGCCAGAAGGGTAAAGCAAGGAAAATGGACATATCCCCAAGCCCTAGATATCGAAGGGACAGTCGAAGCCCGAACCGAGTGAACTCCGCGACTGTGCAAAGAGAGTGGAGTCTTCCCTCAAGTTATGACAGCAGAACCAGTGGATATATCCCTTTGGCAACCTCAATTGAGCACATCTTTGTAGTAAATAAGAATAAGGTACTTTTCAGGAAACTAGAGGCTCTGTCATCTAGGCAGCTCAAGGATAAAAAGAAGTATTGTGAATTCCATGAGTCCTCTAGGCATAACACTCAAGAATGTCGTCAGCTAAAGATGATATTGAAGCTTTGATCAAGGAGGGTTATTTTGGCGAATGGGTGGTTAAGAAAGTAAGAAGGCATAGAAATGCTTTCGATAAAGCAAAGGAGGAAGGTGGTTGCATTCAAGGATAAAAAGAAGTATTGTGAATTCCATGAGTCCTCTGGCCATAACACTCATGAATGTTGTTAGCTAAAAGATTATATTGAAGCTTTGATCAAGAAGGGTTATTTAATCGAATGGGTGGTTAAGGAAGTAAGAAGGCATAGAAATGATTTCGAAAAAGCAAAGGAGGAAGGTGGTTCCTCGTGGATCCAATAACAAAATTCTGGAAGAAAATAAATTTGCCAGGGACGGCAGCATTCAGGTGATATTTGGAAGAGTCTCGACATGGAGAGCAGCAATCGAGCCTTGGCAGGGTATGCAAGGGAAGCCCGGTATAGGACCTTGACCGGCATTCATAGATTGGAAACTTGGCCACCGAAGGTATTTAAAGGAGAATTGATGGATATCACCTTCAGAGAAGCGGATGTCAGTTAGGTACATCACCCTCACAATGATGCTCTGATTATTTCCTTCCAAATTGGGACTAAGAATGTCTATAGAGCCTTTGTGGACAATGAAAGCTCAGCAAACATCCTTTACTACAGCAAATGAACAAAATTGATGCGGAAAGTTCGAGCTCTTACTCTACTACCATGACAATTTGTATAGTTGCAAAGAGGAATTAAAGAAGAAGACATAAGAGCATTATGAAAAACTAGATCTGTATTCTGTTACATTACAAAAAACCTACCCACCCCTATCATTTTTCTATCTCTTGTTGGGACACTAGGATCTTGTTCCTGCATTTTACGATATGAATTTTCTATAAAGAGTTCGAACAGAACGTTAACCTTAATCGCTACAGCGCAAGCGATTCAAATCCACATCTTCTACTGTATTCCTCGATTCTCCTTGGATGAAGTGTGGGCTTCGATCTCCCAAGGTTTACCACTCCTTGAAACTCCAAAAATCCAAAACCCTAGCTGGCTCCTTGAGAAAAACGTTTGCCTCTCTCAAACCCTAGGATGTTATTTTTTGTGTTCTTGCACAAACATGCACGCACACCGTACTTTTGGCTTCAGGAGAATTAAAATATTTATAGGCTACAGTAGGGATCATGGATAATTAGGTCGGGTCTCCCAATGACATTCTGGGCCAAGCCCAATGTCATTAAATATTAATTCAATCCACCAAAAAATTAATATTTGCACTACATTCCCTAATTCCATAAATTAATTATTTAATTCATCACCCATATCATTTTCTTATTAAATTCCCCATGTTTAAGATATCGCATGTCCATTAATTAAATTAATTTCTGACAATCAATTTAATCAATACCTTATATCCTTGATCATCCACTTAACCTTATAATTGTGCAAGAACAAATCCGCCTGTAGGACTAAAGCACAATTATCTTTATGAGCTTTCAAGAGGACATTATCACCCGAAACTATTCTTCATACATGGTTTCCTTTTATAGTCAATATCCCACTATGTATATAATTTCATTGCCCAATACATAAATTCATAATTTAAAATAAATTACTTAATATGTGAATCAAGGCATGTGCATTAAATACAAGTGTCAATCACTATATCCAGATTAAGAACCTAAGTAATAATAATATCGTAGAATCTTAGTTCTTCTTTATTGTCAGAATAAAAGAACTATTCTACTATTTCGATCATGTTCAATATACACAAGTATTATTCAATAGTCAAGGTAAACTATTTCTAAATAATACTTCAGTCGTTCCAGTGGTTTGTCTAACACCACTTAAATTGTGAACCTTTTTTTATATTATATAAGGAGTCTGACAATCTAATCTTCTGCTATCCCATTTGATACTAGATTTTCTACAATATATAATATACATACATTGTGAAAACATGCATTCAACATTCTCACAAGATTATTATATACTTTCAAACGAATAGTTCAGTATATACCCTAACAATCTCCCACTTATACTTAAGCTATTCTTTGAGTATATCAGTGTTTATTACAATCAATCCACCACCAACTATATAACTATGTGACCAAGTGTTTGACGCCTATCGCTTCCACATGCTCCTGAAAAGCCTTAGCTGGTAAGCTCTTCGTGAAAGAATCTGCCAGGTTATCCTTTGACGTTATATCTCCCACAATAATATCTCCTCGCTTAACGAACTTTCGTATGAGGTGATACTTACGTTCTATGTGTTTCGCTGCCTTATGGGCCCGTGGCTCCTTGGTATTCGCCACAACACCGGTATTATCACAATAAATTGTGATTTATCATGGCAAATTAAGAACTACATCCAAATCCAGCAGGAAGTTTCGGAACCACATAGCCTTTTTGGCTGCCTCAGAGGCTGCCACATACTCGGCTTCCATGGTTGAGTCTGTAATGCATTTCTGCTTTACACTCCTTCATATTACGCCTCCACCTCCCAAGGTAAAAACACATCTTGAGGTGGACTTTCTCTTATCCTTATCTGTCCGGAAATCTGAATCGGTATATCCCAGAGGCAACAAATCTGAGGACCTGTAAACTAACATATACTCCTTAGTCCTTCGCAAGTACTTGAGTATTGTTTTTACTGCACTCCAATGTTCCTGTCCTGGGTTAGACTGGTATTTGCTAACCATGCCCACGGAAAAACATATATCATGCCTCGTACATAACTAGGCATACATTAGGCTTCCATATGTTGAAGCATAAGGAACTGCCTTCATGTTCTCTATCTCCTTCGGTGTCAAAGGACATTGACTCTTTGATAGAGAAACTCCATGTCTGAAAGGTAAATTACCCTCCTTGGAGTCTTGCATGTTAAAACGAGCTAATACGTCATCTATGTAGGGCTCTTGAGATAAAGCCAGCATCCTTTTCTTGTGATCCTTTATTAATTTGATGCTAAGGATGTATGCCGCTTCACCTAAGTCCTTCATTTTGAATTGTTTGAACAACCATTCCTTTATTGAAGACAACATCTTAACATTGTTTCCAATGAGCAAAATGTCATCAACATATAGTTTTAGAAAAACCACTACATTTCCCTCACATCTCTTATACACGCATGCTTCCCTTAAACTTTGATCAAACCCATACGTTTGGGTTGCCTGATCAAAATGAATGTTCCAATACCTGGAAGCTTGTTTAAGTCAATAAATATAATTCTTAAACTTACATACAAGATGCTCTTGGCCTTCCTTAATGAATCCCTCTAGTTGTTGCATATAGATGGTTTCTTCAGGACTTCCATTAAGGAAAGTTGTCTTGACATCCATTTGCCAAATCTCATAATCGAGATGAGCTGCTATATATAAAAGAATACGGATTGACTTAAGCATGACCAATGGCGAAAAGGTTTCCTCATAATCGATACCATCTTTCTGAGTATACCCTTTCGCAACAAGTCTTGCTTTCCAGGCTTTCACCTTTTTATCTGATCCCCTCTTTTTCTTGTAGATACACTTACATCTAATGGGTTTTACACCTTTGGGTGTTCCCACAAGCTCCCATACCTGATTAGAATACATCGATTCCATCTTAGATTCCATTGCCTTTTGCCAAAGATCTGCATCTTTGCCTTGTAGTGCATCTTCGAATGTCCAGGATCATCATCATGTTGACCAGAGACCAAGTCCGAAGACTCTCCCAAAAACATGAATCTATCAGGCTGACGAAAAACCCTCCCACTACGACGAGACATTGGTGCGGTAATAGTGACAGGTTATGCATTTTGGTGTGGCTGATCTGCTTGTTCTATCGGTTTCTGGGTATTATATGTCCCTCCCACTAGTTCCTCTAAAATGATACTACTCATGGGTTTGTGATTTATTATATAGTCTTGCTCAAAGAATCTAGCATTAGTGCTTACAATGACATCCTGATTCTTCAGACTATAAAATAAATAACCTTTTGTTCCATGGGGTAGCCTATAAATAGCCTTACTTCTGTACGAGATTCTAACTTAGTTGCGTTCCTATTCAGCACATGTGCAGGACAACCCCATATTTGAATGTGTCTTAGACTCGGTTTGTCCCCGGTCCACAATTTTAAGAGGGTTTTAGGAACCGATTTAGAAGGTACTAGGTTCAGAAGATAAGTTATTGTTTCTAAGGCATGTTCCCAAAATGACTTGGGTAAATCTTAATAACTCATCATCGATCTAACACTCTCTAAAAGAGTCTGGTTCCTTCTTTCTGCTACACCATTCTACTGGGGTATGCCTGGTGCAGTCAACTGGGATTATATCCCATTCTCTAATAAATATTCTCTAAATTCTCCAAGCAAGTATTCGCCACCACGATCTGATCGTAGTTATTTGATACTTTTACCAAGTTGCTTCTCCGTTTTAGCTTTGTACTCTTTTAACTTCTCAAAGCACTCAGACTTATGGCGCAACAAATAAATGTACCCATATCTAGAATAATCGTCAATGAATATGACGAAATACTCATAACCACCTCTTGCTTGGATACTCATGGGTCCACATAAATCAATTTGAACCAATTCTAACACTTCTTTGGCTCTATTCCCCTTTGCCTTGAAATGCCTATTAGTCATTTTTACCTTCCAAGTAGGATTCACAAATTGGAAACGGCTCCCCTGCCAATGAGCTTAAAGGCCCGTCTACTACCAGTCTTTGAATCCTTCTCAAGTTAATATGACCTAATCTCAAGTGCCAAAGATGTGTTTGGTTCAAACTAGAAGGTTCATTTCTTTTAATAGATGTAGAAGACGTGTTGTTCAATTCCCTATATTGTAGTTGCAGTCCAGGTTGACTAGGATTAATTATATACAAATTGTCTTGCAATGTACCATAACATATAATTCGTTTATTCATCATAATAGAAACATTATGATCCAAACAAACATTATAACCATCCATAGCAAGCTTAGAAACCGAAATTAAATTTCTTCTAAAAGAAGGTACATAAAGACAATTATTCAAAACCACATTCCTATCAGAACCAAATGATAAATGAATAACTCCTACTGCAACTACTGCTACTTTCGTAGCATCTCCCATGAACACATATATCTCACCATCTCTAAGCATTCTGGATATCTGAAATCCCTGCATAGAATTACAAACATGATCAGTTGCTCCTGTATCGAGACACCAAGTGCTCGTAGATATAGCCGCTATATATATTTCTGTAACTAAAGAAAGAGATGTACCGGTATTGTTTATCTTCTTAGGAAGAGGACAATCATGTTTCCAGTGACCTGACTGCTAGCACCTAAAGCACTTTCCCTTAGGTATTTTCACACCACCTTGAACTCCCACTGCATTCACAGCTTTCTCCATCTGAGCCTTTTTCTTCTTCTTCTTCTTACCTTTCGGTTTAGAGGAAGAACCTTTCTCATCCATATTCACTTGAACACTCTGCCAAAATAATCCTTCAGTTGCCTGAAGTTATGTCAGAAGTTCCGTGAGACTATACAACCTCTTGTTCATGTTGTAATTCAAGCAAAACTGCTCAAAACTCTTAGGCAAGCTCATAAAGATAATGTCAATATAGGTTTCCCCGCCAAGTTCAGCACCAAGGATCTCTATTGTTAGGCAAAAAGCATGCGCTAAATAATTCATGCAAGTATACGCGTTCGCAAGTAATATAGAATGATTTCTAGTTCGTTCCCACAGAGACTCTGATTAATTATATTTAATTAACACTTACTCACCAATGTATGATTACTCTTCAATGTCAAGACAATTAACAATTAAGGTTGATTAACTAATATTAACTATGAGAATTAAACACTTGAATTAACAATATTAAACACACATGAGATCATAACTTCATTACTACTTCATTCAATAGTTATTGTTATTACCCTTAGCATATAATGGTGATGATATTAATCGAACAACACGAAACTAATAAACGCTAACTTTCGTTATACGAATACCATTCTACCAAGCATCCACAATTAAGATAGAAGTTGAATATGCATCAATTATGTTGAGACCCTATATTCTACAGAATTTAACAACATAACGATTTAAGCACAATGTAATAACCCCAATTTTTGGGAAATTTTTGAAACCCTTATGAATAGTGTTTTTGCTGAATGAGAAAACTTTTCATGCCACACTATGTAGGGGTTCTGATATGGATATTCTGAGATTTTATTAGTACTTTATATGGGATATAAGTGTATGTAAAGATCGTCAGAATCCAAATCCGAACACTTTGATTTTTCCCGGAAATACACTAGATACGGAAAGATTTGAGAAAAAGGTAACAGGATAAAAAGGATTTAAATTAAAGGATTATAGGAGAGGATCATAAAAGGAATATAATATATTGAGAAAGGTTAAGGGAACCTAAGTAATAAGATCCCGGGTATGATCCCTCAAACGATAAACGAAAACGAAAGTTAAGCGAACCGTATAACAGATCAGCGGTCATTAGGCAAACGATTAGGAAGTTAATCAAGGGGATTAGTGGGGATGATGTCATCCAGCCAATAGAAAGAGGACAAGGAGGGGAGGATGACATCATGAGGATGACACAAGCATGACAAAAAAGGAAGGAGATGTGGTGACTTTTTAACCACACAAAATCAAGGGCAACTAGGTAATTTACTAAAACAAACACAAAAATCAAACCAACCAAGCCAAGCAAATCATTTTTCATCAAAATCAAAAAGAAACCAAGGCATTGTTCTTCATGCTCTCGGCCAAAACAGAACCAGAACACTAAAACTGCTGTATCTCCTTCATTTCTCACTCAAATATTGTGTTCTATAGCTCATTGGAAAGGTATTGAGATGGCCTACAACTCTTGTTCACAAGTCTCGTCCAAATAATCATGGTAAGACCCTCATTTTTACAGTTCTTTAAATCGGACTTTTAGAAACTTCAAAGCCTAACTTTGTGTTCTTGATTTCTTTGGAAAGATCAAGCTTGTAGGAGGCTCCCTAAGGCTTCCTAGCAACTTAACACCTCCCAAGGAAGGTATAAACTTCAAACCCTAGCCTTTACTTTATTTATTAGTAAGTTTAATGGTTGGTGTTGTGAAATGAGAAGCATGGATTGTGATTATTAGTAGTTTGGTTTGATTTGGAAGTGTTTTGGTAATTGAAGCTTGATTATAGTTCATAGGTCTTGATTGTGGTTGTTTGAGTTGAAAAACTTGGAGATTATGGACTGATGTGGTATGGTTTAGGTGAAGTTTTGTTGTATTGATGGTTATGAGTTGGTTGGTGGTTAATTGGAGTAGTTTAAACATTGGTAATCGCGTAAATATAGCCTTCGTAACGTCCGATTTTCTTTGGACTGTTTTTGTGCATAACATTAGGACCCGAGAACCCCCTGCTAGATTATGACCACTGCCATGTTTAGATAGCTCATGTTACGAGCTTCGTTTTGATATGTAGTTCGTTCGATTCCGATGCACGGTTTAGGAGAAACGACCGTTTCAAGTAACGGCGTTTCGCGAACGAAACTTTTCCCCTCGCCTTACTTTGAAACATAGGTTAAGGACCAAAAAGGGTTAATTAATGTATGAAACATTTATGGTAAGTGTGTTAGGCAGTTGGTAAGACACTCGCGAAGGAATTGCTTTAAAACTCGTAAAGGTTAAATTATTAAAAATGGTGGAGCCGAGGGTACCCGAGTGACTTAAGCGAATCAGTGAGCGCAAAACGAGCGTTAGAGTCTGAGTTGGTTAGGGTATAGATTTACAAGTGACTTTGGTTTAATTCCAACTTACTTGTTGCTTATAGGTTACCAGACTCGTCCCGAGCCATTCGTAACCCCCAGTCGCTCAGACAAGTTTTCTACCCGATATACTGTTGTTGTGATGTAAATATATGTATATGCATTATCTTGTGATAGTGCATGATTGTTATTAGCAAATTTTGCGATATATTGGAGCATGCTGATATGGTATATATGCATGTCTGTTTCGTAATCTGGTTATCTATCTGTTGATTTCAATGCTTATAGTTGCATAATACCTATGCTAGAAATAAGCAAGTAGTTGCGTATACCCTTAGTATAGGGGATAAAAGGTGAACATATTTCTAAACCGGGAGTCGATGTTCCCGAGTATATTATATATATATATTTATATATATATGGATATAGTTTTTAAAACTATGGATCGAATAAGGTTTATTCGATACCTTTATTTTACTTAATTGAATATTAATTTGAGTATTCATTCGAGGGCTTATGACTCAGTTTATTTTATTATTTGAATATTATTTGAATATTCATTCGAGGGCTTATGACTCAGTTTATTTTATTATTTGAATATTATTTGAATATTCATTCGAGGGCTTATGACTCAGTTTATATTATTATTGAATATTACTTGGATATTCATTTGAGGATGTATGACTCCTTTATTTTATGAATATTATTTATAGTATTCATTCGAGGTATTATGACTCCGCTTATTACTTAATAATATTCTTTATTGTATTAAAGAATAAGGTGTCGATAATCAAACTTACTTTTGATTATTCAAATAAAGATATTACTTTCGTATAAGTATATCTTTGATTATTTGCTATTCATTTCAAGTATAAGTTTTAATACTTCTACTTCAATTATTTTATAAAGATTATTCTTTATGGGAATATTATTTAAATAATAATATTCAGACATTTTCTAAATATTCTGGGGACTGATTTACTTCATTAAATCAGCTTCACTCCAAACATTCTTAAAAATGTTTTGCGAGTCTTCAAAATGATTTTTTTAAAAGTTAGAGCGGATCCCAAAACTCATTTTTTTTAAGATCCTCCTTTCGAAGGGGATTTAAATACTCGCTCAAAACCTGAGGGATCCGGCTCTGTGGTGTGTTTTATATTCGCAACAAGGTTGCTGTTTTGATAAATGAATTGATTACTTACCCAACACTCGGGAAGTAAAATTCTTGGAACAAGTTAATCCATTAACAGGCATCGCCTGGGAAATATCGGTGAGTTCTCCTTTCCAAATAGATACGACTTCTTGGTGGAGCCTTATCAACAAGTTTCTACTTGGGGAAAGTGGGGACAAGCTTTACATTTCAGAGTCATGGATTTCATCTGAACTAGGAGTGGCGTAAGTGGCCGAGTAGCGCCGGCCCAGCCTTATTATATTGGCCCAAATGGCCTGGAAGTTCCGCTAAGGCGGTCCATTCCTTAGGAGTTCAGTGTTCGGTTGACAAGTAAATCCGACAGGTTCTCCTCTACATGTAGAAAATGGTGGGGTTGTACTACTACGACTGATCATCGTAAGTGGTCTTCCTGGCGCGGAAAACTCCCGTAATGAGTTCATCATCCAATTGGATAATTTCTGTAACACTACCCAGAGCACTTCGATAGAAAGGCTACGGTTGGGCGATTGTTGAGTGTTGGCAGGGTCAAGTTTTCAAAATGATGTTTACATCAAATGAAGTATCTCGTAACTTCATTTTATTTTGATAATATTTTAAAGATTTAATCTATTCAAATCTTGCCTTATAGTCTCATCTATGTGATGAACTTTTGAAGCTAATTATAACTTGAACGGTGGTAGTTCAAGTAGTATTTGGGAAAGATATAAGTATATTGGGGTATCTTGTAACTTCATCTTTTAAACTTATATCTAATTAATAATTGTCTTATGAATGACAAAGATTTTCAGAAAAACGTTGAGACAAGGTTAGATATATGAGATCACCTTGCAACGATATTTTTTTTATACAGTTATACACTGGGACTTTGTGTATATTGTGCATGGAAGAGGACTTCCAATATTTTGAAAAGTATATATGTATATATATATACTGAATATTTTGCGACTTCATCGCATTAAGATATCAACTTGGTTCATTTCTTTTGACCAAGACTTTCATGAGTACTATGAGAAGGCTTATATATTGTTAATCATTATACATATTATTTTGGTGGGCTTGCTGCTCACCCTTGCTTTCTTCTTTCATCACACAACATCAGATAGACAAGATGAACCAGACCAAGCTCCCGATTCGCAAGAGGTTAGGAGACGTTCCGCAGTTTTCTAGAAGCACTGATGCCGCCATAGCTGAGGTAGGAACTACCAATAGGCTAGGCTTTCAACTTTTGATGTATCAGATTATGTATATTTATGAATTGTAATAATGGCAAAGAAATGTAAATTTATTCAGAAACCTGTTTAAGGTGTATTGGCATATAATTGTGGAATAAAACGACTTGTGATTATTTTTGGATATTCATCTCTGAGACTATAACTTGTGGTGTGTGTGTTTATTGTGGGGTCACAGTACAGAGTAGTTGATTATTTATTAAGATTGGGTGTTGTTAAGGGAAATGGAACTCGTGACAACCCGGATCCCCGACCCCGGATTTGGGGGTGTTACAGAAATGGTATCAGAGCTAAGCGTTATAAACCTCAGAGATGATGGGACGTTAAGATAATAAGTTCACTAAGATAATAAGAACTCTTGCCAAGTTCATAGTCGGGCTACCTAACGTAGTACTGACAGTTAAAACCCTTATGGGAACCCTTATAAATATCGTGATAGGAGCGTAGTTCGTTATCGTATATGGTAACGGGACTCCGAACCCTGAGGTTGAGGAGCAACATCGCGATGATATTTTATTACTAATTGGAGATCAGATTGTGGATCCAATAGAGTGTCCTAATGCAGGACCGGATGATGTTGATATTGAGGATTTAGCGGTTGAGGATGTTGTCCTAGAAGGGATAGTTGTTGAGGAGGATCCCATGGAGGATCCTGACAGGATTGGATAAAGGACCACTGATGAATTGATGACCATGGTTTGGTCGACTACCAGAGGTAGGATTGGCCGGTCACTACCGGAGGTTCGTTCAAGTTGTAAAGATAGTAGCCCCTTTAACGCGGCTTACTCGTAAGACTGAGAAGTTCGTATGGACAGAGAAATGCGAGAACAGCTTTCAAGAACTAAAGCAGAGGTTGGTGATGGCCCTTATGCTGGCGTTGCCAGATGGAAAAAGAGATTTTGTGAAGTATAGTGACGCTTCGCACAAGGGCTTAGGGTGCGTGCTTATGCAGCACGGTAAGGTAATCGCGTACATGTCAAGACAATTAAGGTAATATGAAATTCGATATCCCCGCTCATGAGCTTAGGCTCGTGGCAATAGTTTTACCCTAAGGATTGGAGGCACTACTTGTATGGAGAGAAGTGCGAGAATTACCTAAGCCATAAGTGCTCTAGTACATTTTCACGTAGAAAGAGCTCAACATATGCCAGAGGAGGCAGTTAGAGCTAATCAAGAATAATGATTGGGAGATTCTTTATCATTCGGGGAAAGCCAATATGGTGGCTGATGCCCTTAGTAAAAAGGAGAGACTCAAGATGATAATGTCTTTTGGAGAGTTTATAAGAGATTTTGAGAAAATGGAAATAGAAGTGAAGGTAACCGGAGCCGGTACCGAAAAGCTGTTTGAGATTGCAATACAGCCCGAATTATTGGAAAAGATCATATTGTGCCAGAAAAAGTTATGAATGAAGGCAGGGAGCCAACAATTAGATAAAAGATTAATATCGAGAAAGATGATAAGGGAATAATGAGGTATTCCTATAGAATTTGGGTTCCGAAAGTTCAAGAGCGTAAGGATGAGAACTTAGATGAGAGCCATAGTTTGAGGAATAAGATTTAGAGCAAACCCTGAACGTGATAGTCAGGGAGGTCGCCATCAAGATAGAAGGAACCCATGACATAATGGAGTGGAAAATGAGGATTTTAAATTAAAAGATGACCCCAATTATGGGGAGTAGGATGAAACATTTCATACTAAGGAAACAGAAAGTCGAGTAAGGAAAGGAGACCCGAGACGGTACTCATATACGGCAATTCATGGACCTGTCTAAAAAGAACTTAGACTATTATCCCCAACCACCACCCTGAGGAGACAGTGCGGTGAGAAATTCTTTCAGGACCTTTAAATCGCTAAGCTCTCAGAGTTCCAAGGAACAAGCTGACCCAGTCGAGGCAAGAGCCTGGCTAAAGGAAATATAGGAATCATTTGAGATTCTAAATGATTGACGAATCACAAAAGACTATTTTTATCACTTACCCTCCTAAGAGAGAGACCACCCGCCGGTAAAAGGCCAAGGAAGGCACGGAGCAAGAGATTATAATAAACTGATTTAAGTTCAGTCAATTGTTTTCGGGAAAGTAATTCCCAAAGATAAGGAGATAGTGTAAAAGCTTTAGAGCCAGAACAAAGGCAGACGAGTATGATAAATTATGAATCTAAGTTGTAAAAGTTATCAAGATTCGTTCTGAGGACACGAATCCAGAATGATGGGATGTTTGAAATCAATGCTTATGTTGTGTTGGTTCATGAAATAATGATAAGAGAAAGGAAAATAAAAAGAAATTGAAGTGGAAAGGAATATAACGGTAATAGAGTTTGAGGTATGATAAGGGAGTTGGGTATGAGGAAACCCTAACGACTCGTAGCAATAGAAATAGAAAAGTATGCATTCGTCAGGATGAGGGTGATTCACCATAAGTTAAAATTGATGGTTGAGGGCATAAGAGATACATATAGTTTATCCCCTGTAAGTTGGGAGGATTCGAGGAAACCTTGAGATAATTCGAAGGATAAATAATGAGACGCGGATAGACTAAGGGGATAAGGAAGTAAGAAATTAGGAAAAATTGGATGAAGGAAGTGACCTTCAAGAAGGAAATGTAAGACCGGTGGCTTGATACCCAGAAAGGGAGACGCCAGGTATGAAAGATATCCCAACATTGAGGTGACTGTTGAGATAAACAACAGAAGTAAATAAGGAATTATTAAGAAGAAGTTCACATTGAACACGACCAATATCTTCCAGAACATCCTTGTTATCGTTACCAAATTAGGAAAGACAAGCGGATAACCGTTGTTATCTTTTGGAGGCCATATGGATTGACCTCAATTTGAATAAGGATGCTATTATGAAGTTAGGTATAGACTATCGAGGTGGGAATGATGAATATGATAATCTATCAAGGAAATATGACTTGATTTATTCGTGGAAGGATGCAGGTACCTTTTAAAGGTGGAATTAAGGATAGAACATTGGTAACTTAAAATGAATCCTAGGGGACTGCATAAAGGTTGGCATGTCACCCTTAATAGGGACAGTATGAGTTTTGACAGTATGATTGGGAAAGGGTTAAGGTAACAACAACCTTTAAGAATCAGTGGAGAAATTTTTCAGAAGTATATAGACAATGGTTCTAGTAATAGTAAATGGTATTTTAATATGCCCTGTATCTAGG
Source organism: Apium graveolens (assembly GCF_009905375.1). Lineage (NCBI taxonomy): Eukaryota > Viridiplantae > Streptophyta > Magnoliopsida > Apiales > Apiaceae > Apium > Apium graveolens. Next base: position 222,953,060 of record NC_133654.1, read on the forward strand.
GAATACAGGAGGAACGATTGAAGGATAACCTTAGAGGTTTTACAAGGAGAAAGGTAATATTCAAAATTTTCAAGAATAGAAATGTTGATAAAGGAAATATGACGTAATTATAATGTTGCCAAGTGGGGCACGTGTTAAACCACGAGAAAGTATGGATCGAACCAGTAATGGTCGAAATTATTCAGGGCAATTAGGACTTAAGATAAAAGATGTTCTAATTATGATTGAGAGTCAGTCATGACAGTGATTAACCTCTAAAGACTGAGGCAATAACTTATGGAAAAATGGTGATTTTTTTTTTACTCATCAGATTTTAAGGAAAGCATTTTCACATAAGCTGTGATCGGAAATAAGGTAGAAAATTTATTTGGAGGTGGTTAAAATGACATTGACTGTAAGGAAATTTTACTATCAGGAAAGGCCAAAGAGGTGGCCGACACTTTAAGGGTAAGAGGATAATTATAGGCGCGTGTGCCAAAAGAATACAGTGATGATGGTTAAAAATATGAAGGTTGAATTATGGTTTGGAAGATTGACATTCCTTCTGATGACTGTGCAATACCCAACCGTAATAGTAGTTGGTAAAGGTTTAATTCGTGTAATCGCCATGAACGGGCTATCTATCTTAGAAGGTCCTATCTTGAGATAAGCCAGGACCATGTTTCAAAAAGGACTAGATGAACTCTTGAGTTAATTCTTCTATTTAGGGCGTATGATTAAGAATAGTATTAACCTGCTATCGTTGCTTTGATTGAAACTCTTCTGCACTTTTATCTGCTTCATGTCATGTATGTATGTCAGGATCAGGAGTGTTCTTCATGAATCAGAAATGGTGATTATGTTACCTCCTTAGAAGGATTTGATACGACATGTATGGACTCCGTATGGTTAGCTATTAAGATTTCATGGAAAGTGAATGATGACAGTGGGTCAGTGGTGGACCATAGTAAGGCAACAATGATTCTGCGAGTAGTGAGCTGATTACAACCGTGAGAGTTATATTGGAATGGGTGTTGAGATTGAGTACCACTAATCGGGTCGTGGTAGTGTATAAGTTATCATTGATAGACTAATTAAGTAGAGTATCTACCTGGTGAATAATTATTCTTTCTTATCAATAGAGAGTCGTATTATTATACGAGGAAGGTTGCGGTGCAAGCATAGAATTATAGTAACGATGATGTATAGAATGAGATCCCAGATTCGATTTTCGATGTCGAGGGAGTTTCACAGGTGATTATGTATAAGCTCGAGGAAGAGTGTGGGTCCATGGAATGATGGACGGAATAGAAATATTTAGGCATGGGAAATACGATGCTATAATACTTGATGCTGATATAAATACGTTTATATTTTGTTCTCCTATGACAAACCTCTATAATTCAGAGGTAGGTTCCAAGCCAGATATTTTGTGGCAGTATATATTTTTTTTTATATATACAATTCTCTTCAGTTCATTCTTTTCTCTTCTTTTCATTTCATGTAATCTGAGAAGAACAACCCTTCCAGAAGGGGAGGTATTGCCGAATGACTATCTATCTGTGTGATAGAAGCCTAGTAGGATACCATCTATTGTTTAATTGCTTGTCAAGTACTAAAGGCTGGCCACCTTCTGTACTAACTATGCAATATAACAAGTGTTCATGATCATAGTGATCTCTCAACAAATTCCTTTACTTCTATATGATTGATCAAGCTTCCAAAGATAGAAGCAGCTGAAAAAGGAGTAATAAAGTGGTGGTAGTATGTGGAATGGGAACACATTCGTGATACTAAGGTTGACGTGGTTATTAAAAGGTTATAGAACGCTAACGAGCAAAAGTATAACCGGTATAATATTAGGAACGGAAGGTAGTAGCGATTACGAACTGGAAAAGAAAGGGTATTAAGAAGCAAAAGCTATAATGTTAGAAGCTATAATGAGAGTCTGTGCAATAGACTTGAAAGAAATTGGAATGATCACTTAACACGGATTGAGTTTTCTTACGACAATAGATCATATGTCATTATCGAGGTGTCACCTTATGAGATCCTTGAGGGAAGATAATGTTGATCTCCCTTATGTTAGGATGAAGTTGTAGAGCGCAAGATGCTCGGACCCGCAGTAGTCCAAAGGACCAGGGATATAATAGATCTAATCAGAGGACGGCTGGTAGTAACCCAAGATGGACATAAGAGGTATGCTGATTTGACTCAAAAAAGGACAAAGAGTATGAAATAGGGGGCCTAGTAATGTTATAGGTATCCCCTTGGAAACCCTTGAAAAGGATTGATGAGGTTCGGAAAGAAAGGAAAGCTAAGTCTACAATTTGTTGGACCCTTGGATATATTAAGACGTTTGGGAAGTTAGCATATGAGCTAGCCCTACCCCCGAACCTGTAGCAAGTTCATAACGTGTTCCACGTATCAATGTTAAGGAAGTGTAATTCGGATGCCAGACAAATAGGGGCATATGAGCGCATAGACATGCAACCAGACGTAACCTATATGGAGCAACCAGGAAGGGTATAGAGTAAAAAGGAACGAGTACTTAGGAGAAGGGTTATCAAACTAGTAAGAGTTTGATGGTAGAACCACAATGTGGGAAAATTTACTCGAGAGTTAGAAAGTGCAATGCTAAGAGAGTATCCCTATTCACTTTCTATCTGATTCCGGGACGGAATCCTTTTAAGGAGGGGAGACTGTAATAACCCCAATTTTTGGGAAATTTTTGAAACCCTTATGAATAGTGTTTTTGCTGAATGAGAAAACTTTTCATGCCACACTATGTAGGGGTTCTGATATGGATATTCTGAGATTTTATTAGTACTTTATATGGGATATAAGTGTATGTAAAGATCGTCAGAATCCAAATCCGAACACTTTGATTTTTCCCGGAAATACACTAGATACGGAAAGATTTGAGAAAAAGGTAACAGGATAAAAAGGATTTAAATTAAAGGATTATAGGAGAGGATCATAAAAGGAATATAATATATTGAGAAAGGTTAAGGGAACCTAAGTAATAAGATCCCGGGTATGATCCCTCAAACGATAAACGAAAACGAAAGTTAAGCGAACCGTATAACAGATCAGCGGTCATTAGGCAAACGATTAGGAAGTTAATCAAGGGGATTAGTGGGGATGATGTCATCCAGCCAATAGAAAGAGGACAAGGAGGGGAGGATGACATCATGAGGATGACACAAGCATGACAAAAAAGGAAGGAGATGTGGTGACTTTTTAACCACACAAAATCAAGGGCAACTAGGTAATTTACTAAAAAAAACACAAAAATCAAACCAACCAAGCCAAGCAAATCATTTTTCATCAAAATCAAAAAGAAACCAAGGCATTGTTCTTCATGCTCTCGGCCAAAACAGAACCAGAACACTAAAACTGCTGTATCTCCTTCATTTCTCACTCAAATATTGTGTTCTATAGCTCATTAGAAAGTTATTGAGATGGCCTACAACTCTTGTTCACAAGTCTCGTCCAAATAATCATGGTAAGACCCTCATTTTTACAGTTCTTTAAATCGGACTTTTAGAAACTTCAAAGCCTAACTTTGTGTTCTTGATTTCTTTGGAAAGATCAAGCTTGTAGGAGGCTCCCTAAGGCTTCCTAGCAACTTAACACCTCCAAAGGAAGGTATAAACTTCAAACCCTAGCCTTTACTTTATTTGTTAGTAAGTTTAATGGTTGGTGTTGTGAAATGAGAAGCATGGATTGTGATTATTAGTAGTTTGGTTTGATTTGGAAGTGTTTTGGTAATTGAAGCTTGATTATAGTTCATAGGTCTTGATTGTGGTTGTTTGAGTTGAAAAACTTGGAGATTATGGACTGATGTGGTATGGTTTAGGTGAAGTTTTGTTGTATTGATGGTTATGAGTTGGTTGGTGGTTAATTGGAGTTGTTTAAACATTGGTAATCGCGTAAATATAGCCTTCGTAACGTCCGATTTTCTTTGGACTGTTTTTGTGCATAACATTAGGACCCGAGAACCCCCTGCTAGATTATGACCACTTCCATGTTTAGATAGCTCATGTTACGAGCTTCGTTTTGATATGTAGTTCGTTCGATTCCGATGCACGGTTTAGGAGAAACGACCGTTTCAAGTAACGGTGTTTCGTGAACGAAACTTTTCCCCTCGCCTTACTTTGAAACCAAGGTTAAGGACCAAAAAGGGTTAATTAATGTATGAAACATTTATGGTAAGTGTGTTAGGCAGTTGGTAAGACACTCGCGAAGGAATCGCTTTAAAACTCGTAAAGGTTAAATTATTAAAAATGGTGGAGCCGAGGGTACCCGAGTGACTTAAGCGAATCAGTGAGCGCAAAACGAGCGTTAGAGTCTGAGTTGGTTAGGGTATAGATTTACAAGTGACTTTGGTTTAATTCCAACTTACTTGTTGCTTATAGGTTACCAGACTCGTCCCGAGCCATTCATAACCCCCAGTCGCTCAGGCAAGTTTTCTACCCGATATACTGTTGTTGTGATGTAAATATATGTATATGCATTATCTTGTGATAGTGCATGATTGTTATTAGCAAATTTTGCGATATATTGGAGCATGCTGATATGGTATATATGCATGTCTGTTTCGTAATCTGGTTATCTATCTGTTGATTTCAATGCTTATAGTTGCATAATACCTATGCTAGAAATAAGCAAGTAGTTGCGTATACCCTTAGTATAGGGGATAAAAGGTGAACATATTTCTAAACCGGGAGTCGATGTTCCCGAGTATATTATATATATATATTTATATATATATGGATATAGTTTTTAAAACTATGGATCGAATAAGGTTTATTCGATACCTTTATTTTACTTAATTGAATATTAATTTGAGTATTCATTCGAGGGCTTATGACTCAGTTTATTTTATTATTTGAATATTATTTGAATATTCATTCGAGGGCTTATGACTCAGTTTATTTTATTATTTGAATATTATTTGAATATTCATTCGAGGGCTTATGACTCAGTTTATATTATTATTGAATATTACTTGGATATTCATTTGAGGATGTATGACTCCTTTATTTTATGAATATTATTTATAGTATTCATTCGAGGTATTATGACTCCGCTTATTACTTAATAATATTCTTTATTGTATTAAAGAATAAGGTGTCGATAATCAAACTTACTTTTGATTATTCAAATAAAGATATTACTTTCGTATAAGTATATCTTTCATTATTTGCTATTCATTTCAAGTATAAGTTTTAATACTTCTACTTCAATTATTTTATAAAGATTATTCTTTATGGGAATATTATTTAAATAATAATATTCAGACATTTTCTAAATATTCTGGGGACTGATTTACTTCATTAAATCAGCTTCACTCCAAACATTCTTAAAAATGTTTTGCGAGTCTTCAAAATGATTTTTTTAAAAGTTAGAGCGGATCCCAAAACTCATTTTTTTTAAGATCCTCCTTTCGAAGGGGATTTAAATACTCGCTCAAAACCTGAGGGATCCGGCTCTGTGGTGTGTTTTATATTCGCAACAAGGTTGCTGTTTTGATAAATGAATTGATTACTTACCCAACACTCGGGAAGTAAAATTCTTGGAACAAGTTAATCCATTAACAGGCATCGCCTGGGAAATATCGGTGAGTTCTCCTTTCCAAATAGATACGACTTCTTGGTGGAGCCGTATCAACAAGTTTCTACTTGGGGAAAGTGGGGACAAGCTTTACGTTTCAGAGTCATGGATTTCATCTGAACTAGGAGTGGCGTAAGTGGCCGAGTAGCGCCGGCCCAGCCTTATTATATTGGCCCAAATGGCCTGGAAGTTCCGCTAAGGCGGTCCATTCCTTAGGAGTTCAGTGTTCGGTTGACAAGTAAATCCGACAGGTTCTCCTCTACATGTAGAAAATGGTGGGGTTGTACTACTACGACTGATCATCATAAGTGGTCTTCCTGGCGCGGCAAACTCCCGTAATGAGTTCATCATCCAATTGGATAATTTCTGTAACACTACCCAGAGCACTTCGATAGAAAGGCTACGGTTGGGTGATTGTTGAGTGTTGGCAGGGTCAAGTTTTCAAAATGATGTTTACATCAAATGAAGTATCTCGTAACTTCATTTTATTTTGATAATATTTTAAAGATTTAATCTATTCAAATCTTGACTTAGAGTCTCATCTATGTGATGAACTTTTGAAGCTAATTATAACTTGAACGGTGGTAGTTCAAGTAGTATTTGGGAAAGATATAAGTATATTGGGGTATCTTGTAACTTCATCTTTTAAACTTATATCTAATTAATAATTGTCTTATGAATGACAAAGATTTTTAGAAAAACGTTGAGACAAGGTTAGATATATGAGATCACCTTGCAACGATATTTTTTTTATACAGTTATACATTGGGACTTTGTGTATATTGTGCATGGAAGAGGACTTCCAATATTTTGAAAAGTATATATGTATATATATATACTGAATATTTTGCGACTTCATCGCATTAAGATATCAACTTGGTTCATTTCTTTTGACCAAGACTTTCATGAGTACTATGAGAAGGCTTATATATTGTTAATCATTATACATATTATTTTGGTGGGCTTGCTGCTCACCCTTGCTTTCTTCTTTCATCACACAACATCAGATAGACAAGATGAACCAGACCAAGCTCCCGATTCGCAAGAGGTTAGGAGACGTTCCGCAGTTTTCTAGAAGCACTGATGCCGCCATAGCTGAGGTAGGAACTACCAATAGGCTAGGCTTTCAACTTTTGATGTATCAGATTATGTATATTTATGAATTGTAATAATGGCAAAGAAATGTAAATTTATTCAGAAACCTGTTTAAGGTGTATTGGCATATAATTGTGGAATAAAACGACTTGTGATTATTTTTGGATATTCATCTCTGAGACTATAACTTGTGGTGTGTGTGTTTATTGTGGGGTCACAGTACAGAGTAGTTGATTATTTATTAAGATTGGGTGTTGTTAAGGGAAATGGAACTCGTGACAACCCGGATCCCCGACCCCGGATTTGGGGGTGTTACACACAAGTTATTCATTATGATTATACAGGGCAAGTAAAACGGTTAGAGTTACCCACTGATCATGCATATAATACATGAACCTATGCTAGCATGGCAAGTTCTAAATCTCAAGATTCGTTGTCGCTTCACAAGAGATTAACAGGCTATCTTACATGTTTGCGACGCACATAAGAAGAATAAGGACAACCTATGCTAGATATCATACAATCACCACATACCAAGGTATTAAATAATTAACTAAAGAAATCCATAGTAAATCCGCTATGATCCTATGATCATGATTAACCCATAATAGAACTCATAGTCACCATGGGTTCATATGAAAACATGATAAAAACATAACGATATAAACTAATAAAATACTTAATAAACAATGAAGTACGTCACAGGAGTATTAAGGTTCAAAGAGTAAAAAAAACTAGCATCCACTGTTACAACGAAATAAAAGAATCACAAGATAAACGTATGCTTCCTCTTCTTCGTTGTTGCGTGCTAAAACGGTCTTCTCAATCATCTTGCCTTCTCTCCTTGTTACTTGTTTTTGAAAACGTCTTCCAAGATTGTTTATATAATAGCCCAAAATAACCAGTGCTAACAGAAGCCCACTAGAACTCGAATTCTAAAAATCAGATTCTGCAAATCCGCACCCAGGAGGCCGCCTCCTCCTTCCAGGCGGGCGCCTGCTACCAGGCGGTCGCCTGCTCTCATCAGGCGGGCGCCTGCAACCCTTCTGGAAAAATTATTATTTTGCTTCTGTTTTTGCTGAATTCTTCGCACATCAACCAGGGACTAACTTTAAGCACTTCCTTAAGCTTATTTTGATGAAATCCACCTATCTAAGCAAGTTATACCCTGAAATGCAAAAACACTAGAAAAATGCGTCAAATACACAAAATACTCAAGTTCAAGACACCAATTCAAGCCGTTATGATACGCTCTAAGTGGTATAAAATGTCACTTATCACACCCCTAAACTTCAATCGATGCTTGTCCTCAAGCAGCACAGACTCAAACTCAGAATAAAACATGCATGAATGCAACTAAATGAATGCAACGATCCCCATCGCGATGACTAAACCAACCAACACATGAAATATCAACAAATGCAATTAGGCGACTAAAGATCAATCAAATCACGCAAGCTAACATACAACTAGAAATGTGGTGTGTGCGAATGTTTAACAGATATGCTTCAAAACTAGATCTATCACCATAACTTAATTATCCTCAAGGCAATCACAAGCTTATACAAAGAATATATTATAGACATAAAATGACTTATAACACTTCAAGATTATTGGAGTTTATTACTGAATCATGCTTTTATTCAACACATAAAACAAATGCTTATTTGATCGTGTAATGAGTGAGGTCCACAAAACACTTATGCAATGGTACCCATTTAGCGAGCATTGGGTTAGCGGATCCCAGACTAGAAAAGCCTTAGGTCACTAGGCACAAAGTCCCCTAAGAACTTAATAACTCGAATACCAAAGAGCTCACTCGTGATCAATTGTGCATTAAACCATATTTTTTTCTTTTTTTTCTATGTTTTTTTCAATTTCTGAGCAAGTGCGTTTCGCTCCATCTTGCTCAACCCTAGACTACTCGTATACAATACGAGCCGGCTACTAGCCATTTGACGCCTAGCCACAACTAGCAATGAATTCCAATTTTTATCTTTTCATGTCTTTTATCATTAAGAGCCTATCATACATTCTAAGCATAAGCAATAGATTAACCTCAAAAACCATCAAACCATGACAACAATCTAGTCCTTAAGCATACTCTAAGACTTAGTAAAATTATAAGTGTTTCTAGCATGCATGCCAACCTAACAAGATTCAACATCACTCTAGCGCTATCACTACACTCACATCAATATCACATATTAATCGGTAAAGCAACACACAAAGAGATCATGGTATATACATGAGCTATATGACATGATAAATAAAGCTATAAAATAAAAATAAAGATAAAATAAAAAAACTATATGGCAAAAATATGCAATTATATGAACTAAACTAACATGAAAATGCAACTACATGACACACACACAGAAATATGTTCCTTAACTACCACCCCCAAACTTAAAATCTTCACTGTCCCCAGTGAAGGTAATAGAAAGGAACACAGGGTATACCTACTCAGAAGAATCATCATCATCATCACCTTCAGAGGGTGGAGTGTCAGGAGGCGGATAAGCAGAATCCTCACCATAAACGGGCCACTGGATGTCAGCTCCAAGGCCTCTAAATGCAGTCCCAAGTGCTTGGGTGAGCTCCTGCACAAACCTACTCTGTGACTCATACATCAAATCCATCCTCCTGGAAAGCCTCATGTACTGGACATCAGCCAATCCCGAACCATCTCCTCCCTGGGCTCTCGAAGAACCTGCCTCTCCATGAGCCTGCCTGGACCTAGCCATGGTAGCACCAGCAGTTGGAACTCCTCCTGGGAGCCGATATCCCAAACCATGTGACTCGGGCTCTCCACCCGTGCACTCCTGCATCGCATTCAACGTCGATGAATCAATAGGAGCGGCCGGCATCTGCAGCTGTTCATAAGAAGGCCACTGGACTCCACATGCCTTACAAAGCTTCGTGACAATAGAAGCATACGGGATAGAGTACTGCGACTTCCCCCTCAAAAACTTCAAAATCCATTGGTAGATGAACTCACCAAGGTCCACATAATATTCTTCATTTAAAATCCCCAACAACAACCTCGCCCTCTCAACTGTAACCTCATGCGCATGCGAAGAAGGCGGAATATTAGCACAAATAAATGCATTCCAAGCACGAGCATACCTGTTCATCGTGACAGCAGGGAAAGAATGATAATCGTTGGATCCCCTCTTAAACTTCCACACTGTACCCGGCTGACACCTTAGAATTTGATTAGGAGTTGGTATTGTGGTCCTAGCAGGCGGGCGCCTGCAAAGTCCCTGGGAAAAAAAATTTCCTGCTAACGTTTTTCTGATTTTTATGGGTTTTTGGATAAAGTACTAAATTCTAAGGTGTCCTATGATCTCATATCTTGGGCTGCCTCCCAAGAAACACTTATTTTACGTCATTAGCTTGACGTAGAGTAATGCGATCAAGTTGATAATAAAACGGCATTAATCACTTCACGGTTTGCCGTATCCCCATAATAGTGCTTCAATCTCTGACCATTTACTTTGAATGCTTAGCCCGGATCGTTCTAAAAAATCTCCACCGCTCCATGCGGAAACACAGTTTTGACGATAAATGGTCCAGACCACCTTGATTTCAACTTTCCAGGAAAAAATCGGAGATGAGAGTTGAATAGAAGAACTTGTAGCCCCGGCACGAATGACTTAGGCGATAGCTTCCTGTCATGCCACCTTTTTACCTTTTCCTTGTACATTTTGTTTTTTCGTATGCTTGAAGTCGAAATTTATCAAGTTCATTTAACTGAAGCATTCGCTTCTCCCCAGCTACATCTAGATCAAGGTTTAACTTCTTCAACGCCCAATAAGCCTTGTGCTCAAGCTCCACAGGTAAATGACATCTCTTACCAAGTGGAGTCTTGTATGTTGTTCTATAAGCCCAAACAGCTTTATCGAGCTTCAAAGACCAATCTTTCCTTGAAGGATACACGATTTTCTCTAGAATGTGCTTGATCTCTCTATTAGACACTTCAGCTTGACCATTAGTTTACGGATGATAGGCAGTAGCGATATGATGATTCACATTATAGCGCTACATCATAGAAGTGAACTTACGATTGCAGAAATGCGACCCTGTTAGGTCCCAATGTGTTTGTAGAAGGGGGGGTTGAATACAAACAGTACCGAATAATCGAATTAAATGCGGAATAAAAAATGTGAAACAAAATTCAAGTTAAATAAGAATATTATTAAACTTGAAAGGTGTTACAACAACTGTATCGATTACAAGGAATTAATCTCAAATTAATTATCACAAATTTAGAATAAATTCGACATGAACTTTTTCTATTTTTGCAATAATTAGAATCAAATGCTAAACGCGATTTGAGATTAAGTTCTAGGGATTTTAATCCGCTAGATTGTTACACAAGAGCAAGATAAAGATTTCTAGTGGATTGGATTTAACTTTACAATCTAGAAATTTAATCTTGAAGTATGCAGATGAAAAGATGAAATATTTCTTCTTGTTTTTTTTCTTTTCTGCTTTTTTCTTGACTTCTGTGTTCTGGATTGTTGAGTTGCTGCTTCTCTGCTTCTTTTTAATCAACAGCCGAATAGAATTGAATTGGCATGACAATCCTATAGCTGGCAAGACTTTCGGTAGGACAATGGATTGAACTAGCAAGACAATCTGAATGAACTAGCATGACAATCAGAATGAACTAGCAAGACAATCATCCTCCTAGTGTAACTTTCGGTGAGACTATTGAAAATGGCCTAGCATGACAATCGGTATGACAATCCTGATTGTCATGCTAGTTCATTTTCAATTGTCTTGCTGATTTAATGCAGATTTTAATCCAATTTAAATTCTGAAAATTCCTAAAATTAATTCAGAATTAATTAATCAATTAATTCAATTAATAAATAAATTATTCTTCGCAGATATAATTTATTTTCTTAATTAAATTAGATGACTTAATTAATTAATAGAGAATTAATTCTAGTCTTCAACAGCACCCATCCTTCTGCAGATCTTCTGAAAATCACTGAAAATTATGAATCAATTCCACCACTTCAATGTTGACACTCGATGTACTGTCTGGTTCATGAGTGACTAACTTCCGTGACGTTTCTTCATATTGACTTTGACACTTTGATTTTCTTCAGATTAAATCCTTGTAATTAATTGATACCCTGGCGAGATCTCTGTCACTTGATTAAATCCACGATCTTGATTTATATCACTGAGGCATGATCAACTTCTTGAACTTCTTCCAGTGAATTAACTCCTCAAGTCTGTAGATGAACCTTGTTTCTGAATCCTTTGACAGATATTACTTTGCGAGATCTCTCTGACGGTCGATCCACTATTTACTTATTATATTCTTATTTGAGTTGAGTTGAATCCTCGAATATACAAATAGGCTATGACATATGACTTACAATCTCCCCCTATTTGTTTGTTAGACAATAACACACAAATACCTAGAGGATAACTCAACTAACAAATAAGAAAAAGATATAAACATACATGCAAAGTAAATAGCAGAAAAGTTCTGGATGAGATTTAACATTTTCCAGATTCCAAGTAGATGTTCCTCTAGACTGAACATATCTTCAAGTAGTTCCATCTTCATTTGTACAACCACATTTCCTGTTGAGAAGCCCATATCTCTTGCTTCTCCCCCTATGAGAATCAACTGATTAAAGAAGATCACCTTCGTTTTACCACCTCTCCCGTACAATAGGATCCGCAGATACAAACCAATGGTACTCCCCTACCAGCTTCTTCCCTTACTAGGAAATCACCTTGTTTTTACAACCTCTCCCGTACAATAGGATCCGTAGTTAGAAACAACAATGGTGTGGTGTAGTGTACATTTTTAGGATCTTTTTCTTCCTCCCTGCTATTTCTCCCCCTTAGTTGAGGAATCCTCCAAACTATTACTTAAGCTTTTATCTCCCCCTTAAAGAAGGAATGTATGCCGTCGTCTGAAGGAGTTCTCATATTTCACTTGGTTGGAAAAGAAATAACAAGTAGTTTCTCTTTCTTCCTCACTGTGAGTGTGTGATTATGTTTTAGTGTACCTCACATGTGTTTCACTCTTCTCTCCACTCCTGTTTACACTCATTCTCACAAGTGTATCACTCCTCTCATAGCTCCAAAAATCAGCTATACCTGCAAGGAAAATCACCTTAGCCATCCTTAAAGGAGGTCACAGGTGGTGCAATGGGAGTTCACAAATCCCCATCCTTGTTAAACTCGTCAGATGAATCTGAGTCATAATCTACAAGTTGCTAGTTTCCCTTTTAGGGTTCCAGATTTGAATTCTGGAAAGGTAAACAATGATCCAACGAATTTAGCATAAAGATCAAAGTTCCCTTCTAATGTCTGTGAAGACATTTCCTTGTGACTCATCAGGTAATATCTGAATCATTGTCAACAAGTTGCCGATCTGCACCTATGTCAGATCCACTATCCGCAGATGCATCCAGGGGATTTAAGCCTGGGGAGGTAGACACTGACCACTGACATATGGCTTTTGGATCAGTATCCTCTCCTAACACCTGTAAAGGCAATTGGTCCACTAACGAACCTTGAACAATCGAATCTGACCTTAAAATGGTCGAAACTCTTGTTTCCGTCAACTCATCCTTTGTGTGTGTAACCTCTCCTTGTGCATCAAGAATTGATTATGTTTGAAGTGGTGACACTACATCGGATACCTTGGCCGACAGGCAAAATTCAATAGACGCACCCTGTTGAGAGAATGAATCTAGTAACTGTTTTTGTGCCTTTTCAGCCATTACATCTTTTTGAGAAGATGTATGGGGGCTAGCAGTTGTCTCGGTTTAAATACTACTCATCTATGTAGGAGACAGAGCTACTGGGTTGACTACAGAACCTTCCTTATGTGGTGCACTAGGCACTATCTCCCTCACGCTCATTCATACTACTTTTAGTGGTAAAAGAGTGTTGGTTGGTTCTGTTTTTGTGTTTGTCTTTACAGTCCGGGATAGACGTTGTGGGTTTTCAACCTCATGACTGTCAATGAAAGAAAGTCATTGGAGACTGAACCTGTATCATAGAACATATGGTAATAGAGAGAAAATGATTTACAATAGTGATTTCAAAAGATTTTACATGAAATAAGAAATCACTAATGTAGAAAGAAGTTTAATTTTTGTTTTTCAAAATGAATGAGTTTTTGATAAAACATTGATCACTTAGGGTAAAGTCTAAGTAATTCTCATTCATGTCAAAAGCTTACAAATATCTGCAACATAATGTTAACAACATATCATTGACCGATACTTGTCAAGTACTTTAGATACTAATTGTTATGTTGCATTAACAATATATCACTGTACATATAAAACAATATGATTGTGCCTAGTGATAAGATAGTTATAAATATGACGACTCTACTTATTCATATAAAACTGTAACTGCAGTTAGAGTGCCATACCATGTCCTTGACGATTGCTTGAGCAGTATACTAGTTCATACCAACCTGAAGTGAGATTGTGAAGAAGAGATTGCATAGTCCAATAGATCTGCAGCTGCAAAGTCCATGAACTGTGGTGCACTGACTTCCTCTTTTAACTCACCAACCAGGAGTACACTTGTACACATCTTACTAGAGTACAATTCCAAGTGTAATGTGCAGCAAGTGCCTGATATGTCGTAATATTCTCAAGTCTCGTCACTGGTGCTATATGTTAGATACTGCTTCCTGATAATAACCTAGCACAATATACAAAATTTCAATGATAACATTCCCAGCTTGCAAACAGCCATATCCCTCAGATAAACCTTTGCTGTTATCTCCAAAGGTAATCAGGGGGCCAGCTTTCTCAATCCACATTTGATAGCAGGGCTCTATCTCCGGTCATAAGTCTTGATGATCCACTTGTCAAGAATCCACACTACCGGTTACACCTGTATACTGCCCTGCACTTCAAATGGATTAGACCTTCTTCGGAACCCAAACTTGGTTGGGCCCGGCATACTTGTAGAACTGTCCTTTGTCAGACAAAACAACATTTTTAATTTTAATTGTCTCAACTTTCTCAATGACTGAACATTTGACCTTGTAAACAGCCTTAACAAATTTCTGTTTAAGCTTAGGCACAAATGTCTCCTTTCTAGCCTTAGAAGGACTAGCAGTCTTAGACCTATCATGCTTCTTGTAATTCACATGCTGACGAGGAGTAGTCTTATCATTAGACACATGCTTACCATTAAAATAAGCATACATCATATTAAAAGCACAAGACATACAATTAGCAACACCACATGCTTTATGAGAGTGATTAACAGCAGGCAATTTATGCATGGTAGACATGGCATTATTGTTATCCAACTCATGTGTGTCTGAGTTAGTCTCAGTTGCTTTCACAACTTTGACTGGAACTTTCGACTCACTTGACTTGGAAACAATCTTCTCATAAGCATGATCCTCAGCACGTATTTCTTCTTGAATAACAGAAGAGGTCGCATTAAATGGTTCAGCAATTGATGCTTTATAGAGGGGTTCATCAACACCCTTAAGCACATGTGGTACTTCCCTCCCTTTAGCACAGACATGAGGAGGGGAGTTTATGCTTAATTCTCCAATAGCAGCATTGTAATCATATCCTATTCCAGATGTTTGATTAACAGCTTGCTTACTGTAGAACTCTTTAGCCTTCGAACAAGAATTGAAGTAGGCTCTAACCTTAGTCTCAAGACCGGTGATCTTGTCTTTGAGAATAGTTTCGAGTTTTCTATAACAGTCAACTCTATTCTCTAGAAAAGATACCTGTTCTTTTAATTTGTCTTGATTAATATGCACAAGTCTTAATTCATTGACCTCTTTCTCAAGGTCTGTGATCTTTAAACTTAACAGTTCATTATCACGACGTGCACAATCTAAGTTACCTCTTAGATGATAAACCATTTCAGCATCAGAAAGTTTTACCTCTATTCTTGACGATGAAGCTTTTCCATCAATAGCCATAAGAGCAAGATTTCCTTCATCTTCATCTTCACTGTCAGTATCATCCCAGCTTCTTCCCTTTGCCAGATAAGCCCTTTCAGAGTTCTTTCTTACTTGCTTTGGCTTCCTACATTCTGTGGCAAAGTGTCCCAACTCATTGCAGTTATAGCATCTAATGGTGCTTCGATCAACCATCCCTGTTTTATACCCACCACTGCTGGTGTTAGAGGATGAAGATCCACCTTTCTGGAATTTGTTGTAGTTGGACTTGTACTTAAGCTTGGGATTCCTCCTGAATCTGACATGGGAGAATCTCTTGACAATTTGGGCCATTGATTCATCTTCCAATTGCTCCAGCTCTTCCAAGGAATAAAAATCATCACTTGATTGATTTGTAGTAGGAGGATCATATTCTGCTACTAACTTATTTTCCTCACCCTTGGAAAACTGTACCATTCTTTCTAACTGTTG
This sequence comes from Apium graveolens, assembly GCF_009905375.1. Lineage (NCBI taxonomy): Eukaryota > Viridiplantae > Streptophyta > Magnoliopsida > Apiales > Apiaceae > Apium > Apium graveolens. The sequence continues at coordinate 222,969,162 of NC_133654.1, forward strand.
AGATTGTTGTTGTTGTTGACCTTCAGCTACAAGTGCAGTAGATGTGCTGACCATTCTATCCTTCCCGTAGACTTCCTTCTGTTGAATCTGCTCCAACTCATAGGTTTTTAATACTCCATAGAGCCTGTCCAAAGAAATCTCACTCAGATCTCTAGCTTCTCTAATGGCAGTGATTCTATGTTCAAGATGAGCTGGCAGTGTTAAAAGGAACTTTTTGTTGACCTCCCTGATTGAATAATACTTTCCATTGATGTTCAGGTTGTTGATCAACACATTGTACCTCTCAAACACTTCAGTAATTCCTTCTCCTGGATTTGATTTGAAATGTTCATATTCAGAGGTTAGGATTTCCAACTTGTTCTCCCTAACTTCCTCTGTGCCTTCATTAATCACCTCAATAGTTTCCCACATGTGTTTGGAATTTTTACAGTTCATCACATGTCTGTTCATCAAGGGATCAAGGGAATCAATTAATATTAATTGAAGGCTGGCATCCAAGGAGGCTTCTTCCTTCTCAGCAGGAGTAAAATCTTCAGGCTCTTTTGGATAGGTTCTAGCTTCAGTAGTCACCACACCATCTATTATTACCTCCGGTTCAATAACCATCGGAGTTTTTATACCCTTCTTTAACAAGTTTGAATATTTGGGATTTGCAACTTGTAAAAATAATAGCATCTTCTTCTTCCACATGATATAATTCTCTTTATCAAATTGTGGAATTTTAACGGTTCCAACTTTATGTGAAGTCATTATGAATTTTTGAATAAATAAAAATTCAAGGAGTTGAAAAATCACAAAAGTCTAGGATCTTGATTTGTTCGTTAATCAGAAGGCTCTGATACCAATTGTTAGGTCCCAATGTGTTTGTAGAAGGGGGGGTTGAATACAAACAGTACCGAATAATCGAATTAAATGCGGAATAAAAAATGTGAAACAAAATTCAAGTTAAATAAGAATATTATTAAACTTGAAAGGTGTTACAACAACTGTATCGATTACAAGGAATTAATCTCAAATTAATTATCACAAATTTAGAATAAATTCGATATGAACTTTTTCTATTTTTGCAATAATTAGAATCAAATGCTAAACGCGATTTGAGATTAAGTTCTAGGGATTTTAATCCGCTAGATTGTTACACAAGAGCAAGATAAAGATTTCTAGTGGATTGGATTTAACTTTACAATCTAGAAATTTAATCTTGAAGTATGCAGATGAAAAGATGAAATATTTCTTCTTGTTTTTTTTCTTTTCTGCTTTTTTCTTGACTTCTGTGTTCTGGATTGTTGAGTTGCTGCTTCTCTGCTTCTTTTTAATCAACAGCCGAATAGAATTGAATTGGCATGACAATCCTATAGCTGGCAAGACTTTCGGTAGGACAATGGATTGAACTAGCAAGACAATCTGAATGAACTAGCATGACAATCAGAATGAACTAGCAAGACAATCATCCTCCTAGTGTAACTTTCGGTGAGACTATTGAAAATGGCCTAGCATGACAATCGGTATGACAATCCTGATTGTCATGCTAGTTCATTTTCAATTGTCTTGCTGATTTAATGCAGATTTTAATCCAATTTAAATTCTGAAAATTCCTAAAATTAATTCAGAATTAATTAATCAATTAATTCAATTAATAAATAAATTATTCTTCACAGATATAATTTATTTTCTTAATTAAATTAGATGACTTAATTAATTAATAGAGAATTAATTCTAGTCTTCAACAGCACCCATCCTTCTGCAGATCTTCTGAAAATCACTGAAAATTATGAATCAATTCCACCACTTCAATGTTGACACTCGATGTACTGTCTGGTTCATGAGTGACTAACTTCCGTGACGTTTCTTCATATTGACTTTGACACTTTGATTTTCTTTAGATTAAATCCTTGTAATTAATTGATACCCTGGCGAGATCTCTGTCACTTGATTAAATCCACGATCTTGATTTATATCACTGAGGCATGATCAACTTCTTGAACTTCTTCCAGTGAATTAACTCCTCAAGTCTGTAGATGAACCTTGTTTCTGAATCCTTTGACAGATATTACTTTGCGAGATCTCTCTGACGGTCGATCCACTATTTACTTATTATATTCTTATTTGAGTTGAGTTGAATCCTCGAATATACAAATAGGCTATGACATATGACTTACAGACCCTTCATCATTTATGATAACTCGTGGCGTTCCAAACCTTGTGAATATCTGCTTATGAAGAAAACTCAACACTACCTTTGCATCATTAGTCGGTAGAGCTTTGAATTCTACCCATTTCGAGACATAATCGACTGCCAGCAAGATGTACTGATTATTGCAGGACAAGATAAATGGTCCCATAAAATCGATTCCCCAAACATCGAAGACCTCAACTTCAAGAATCACATTTAAAGGCATCTCATCCTTTCTGGTAAGATTCCCAACTCTTTGGCAACGTTCACACCTTAAAACGAACTGATGTGCATCCTTAAACAACGTAGGCCAGAAAAAACCTGCTTGAAGAATACGAGCTGTTGTCTTTTCACCACCATAATGTCCACCATAAACTGTGGAATGACAGTCTCGTAATATCCCCTCAATCTCACAGAATGGGATACATCTCCTGATGATCTGGTCAGCTCCTTGTCTAAACAAATATGGTTCATCCCACATGTACCACTTCACCTCATGAAGAAACTTCTTCTTTTGAGCCGCATTCATATTAGGAGGCATTATACTGCTAACAAGATAGTTCACAATGTCTGCGAACCATGGCTCTTCCTCTTGAATTGTGAACAACTGCTCATCCGGAAAAGATTCGTTGATCAATGTCTTATCATGTGAAGTAGAATTGGGATTTTCCAATCTAGAGAGATGGTTAGCTACTTGATTTTCAGTACCTTTTCAATCCTTGATCTCTAACTCGAATTCCTGTAGCAAGAGAACCAATGAATAAGTCTAGGCTTCGAATCCTTCTTTGAGATAGCGGATGGCAGCGTGATCAGTGAACACTGTCACCTTTATCCCAAGTAGATAAGATCGAAATTTTTCGAAACCAAAAATTATAGCCAAGAGCTCCTTCTCAGTAGTGGTGTAGTTTAGTTGAGCTCCATTTAGCATCTTACTAGCATAGTAGACCACATGAAAGATATTAGACTTTCGCTGCCCAAGAACTGCTCCCACTGCATAATCACTTGCATCACACATCATCTCAAAAAGTTCTCTCCAATCAGGTGCCATAATAACTGGTGCGGTGATTAAACTCTTCTTGAGAGTCTCGAATGCTACCAAGCATTCATCATCAAATTTGAAAGGCACATCTTTCTCGAGCAAGTTGCACAACGACTTAGATATCTTAGAGAAGTCCTTGATGAAACGCCGATAAAAACCCGCATGACCAAGAAAGCTACGGATTTCTGTTAGGGAGAAAATACGCGCTAATATTCACGCAAGTATACGCGTTCGCAAGTAGTATAAAAGATAAATCAGATTCGTTCCCACAGAGACTGGTTTAGGTTAAGTTCAATTTATGCACCTATGCAACAATGTATGGTTATTGCTCAGTGTTAAGACAAATAACAAATTAGGTTTTGATTAAACTAACAATTATAAGTAAGAGAACAAGAATGGTTGAATTAATATATATAACAAACATGGGATTCTAACTTCATTAAATACTTCATTCAATAGCCTTATTGTTCTTAACCTTAGCATATAATGGTAATGACACTAATCAGATAACATGAAATTGATAAACGCCAACTTTTGTTGCACAAGCACCTATCTACCAGACATCCACAAAAGAGATAGAAGCTGAATAGGCACCAATTATATTGAGACCCTATATGTCTATAGAATTTGACAACATAACGGTTTAAGCACAAGTTATCCATAATGTTTACACAGGGCAAGTAAAACGGTTAGATTTACCCACTAATCATGCATACAATACATGAACCTATGCTAGCATGGCAAGTTCTAAATCTCAAGATTCACTGTCGCTTCAAAAGAGATTAACAAACTATCTTATATGTTAGCTACGCACATAAGACGAATAAGCACAACCAATACTAGGATATCAATCAATCACCACACACCAAGATATCGAAACAATTAACTATTGAAATCCATAAGTAAATCCGCTAAAATCCCATGATAACGATTAGCCCATAATCAAACTCATCGTCACCATGGGTTTAAATGAAAGCATGGTATAAACAAGGTCTTAATAAACTGAATAATAATCAAAGTACGAATAAACGAGATGTAGGTTCAACAAGAACAAAAATGAGCATCCAAAGTTACAACTAATTCAAAGAATCACAAGTTGAAAACAAGATCTTCTTTTTCGGAGTTATTTTATGCTTCTAGGTCTTCTTCTTGGTATCCCAATCTTCCCGGATGATGAAACCCCTTTTTTTAAGTATATATACGCCCATATTGGACCTGGACCCTTAATATCGTCGAATTCCACTCAAAAAGGCTTTTTCAGCGAAATCAGCGAAGTCAGCCGCGCATCAGCACGCGGGGCGCCTCCACCAGCAGGCGGGCGCCTCCAGCTTGTCTGGAAAAATTCTGATGAATCTTGTTTTGGCCATAACTTGAGTTCTACTCGTCAGAATTAGGCGATTCAACTTCCTACGCGAAGATAACAAGATTCTCTACAACTTGAAAATGGACTTGGCTTCCAAATCTGATCACTTTTCATCATATTTCCTTTAAAAGCTCCTTTCTTCATTTAACTGATACCTGAAATGCAATAACACAAAAACACATCAAAATATCAACAACTTGAGTCCAAAACACCAATTTAAGCTTGTAATGAAGCATTCCAAGTGGATATAAAATCCACTTATCACACCCCCAAACTTGAATCGATGCTTGTCCTCAAGCATAAATAGACTCAAAACTACAAAACAAACCTAATGCATGAATGCAACTACGTGAATGCAACTAAATGATAATGCAATCGATCCCCTCTGAATAACCATAATAAAATGAATGAGCCAATGCCTCTAAGAATGCAATGACTTAAAACAGAGTTCGAATAAATCCCACAAACCAACTCACAAAACAGAAATGTGCGTGTGTGGAATTCTTAACAGATATCTCTCGATACTAGATCAATAACCATAACTTATCTATCATCGAAAAAATCAAAAGTTTATAAACAGAATAGAAAATAAACGCATTATGACTCACAACACCTCCTTTCTACTAGAGTTATACAAGGATTCACACTATTATTGAACACATAACAAAGATGCTTATTTGACTGTGCAATGAATGAGGTCCCAAAAGACTTATGCAATAATACTCATGTAGCGAGCGTTAGGTTAGTGGATCCCAGACTATAAAAGCCTTAGGTCACTAGGCACAAAGTCCCTTAAAACTTAATAACTCGAGTATTAAAAAGCTCACTCTTGATCAATTATGCATAAACACATACTTTTTTTTCTTTTTTCTTTTTTTTCCTTTTTTTCAATAATTTCTGAATGAGTGTGTTTCGCTCCATCTCATTCAACCCTAGACTACTCATAAAAATATAAGCCGACTACTAGCCATTTGACGCCTAGCCTTACAACAACTAGCAATGAAATCCAAGTTTTTCTCCAGATAAACAAAATCAATGTTTTTATGTCATTACGAGAATATCACAAATTCTAAATATAACCAAGTGATTAAATCTCAACAACAAACAAGTATGATCATGATCTAGATCAAAAGCAACCCTATAAGACTTTGTGAAAATATTTGTTTCTGGCATGCAAATCAATTCATTAGGACTTAAACATCCTTCTATTCGTCATCACCACACTCAAATCAACATCAACTTATCAAATATCATAGTTCATCTTAAGGGATCATGATAAATATGCATGCAAATGCAACTATATGAAATCACATAAAAATAAACAAATATGTCATAAATGAACAATCATGTAAAAATATGAATGAACTACAACTAAACATGCAATATGAATCTATATGAATCTATATGGACACCCACACCACTAATCCTTACATTATCACCCCCAAACTTAAAATTTTCAATGTCCTCATTGAAGGTAATAATAAGGATTTCAGGCATACCTAGTCATCGGAAAGATCACCCTCCTCGGGTGGAGGATTAAGTGGCCAATCAACCTCGACACTAGTGGCTCGACAAACAGTACCGAAAGCGTGTGTTAAATTTTTAGCAAAATATCGGTGGACGACATGCATGGCCTCCATACGTCTAGTCAATCTTCTATACTATGCATCACCAACACCAGTCCTATCAACTACCTGTTGCACATGAGAAGAACCCTCTATAGGCACTAGAGGGTTCATTCGGCTACCCTCTACATCATCAAAGATATATCCCAAGCCCTTATCATGTGGTGCACCTAAGAATGTATAACTCAAGTAATCTGGTAGTGGGTGAAGCTCAAGTATGGAAACATCTTAAATAGACGGCTCGAGACACTCCTGAGAAATTTTTAGCTCTGCTAACCCAAGAGAATCGAATGGTATATCCAACTTCCTCTTCCACGGAAGTGCATTCAAAACCTGAAATTGCTCTGTTCCTTCTTTATCTTCAATAACTGATTCCCTTATTAAGGATTTCTCTAAGGTATCTGACTTTGGCAATTGCTCAAGTTCCGAATTTAATATAGAGTCGACCCACTCTACTTTAAAGCACTCTTATTTAGCTGTGGGTAACTTTATTTCCTTGAACACATTAAAAGTGACCTTTTGATCGTAAACCTTCATCAAAAGTTCTCCTTTTTGTACATCGATCATAGTTCGGCCTGTAGCCAAGAATAGTCTTCCCAAGATAATGGGAATCTTCTTATCTTCCTCGAAATCAAGAATTACAAAGTCATCAGGGAAGATGAGTTTATACACCTTGACCAAGACATCCTTCACATACCTCATGGATAAGCGATAGAATGGTCAGCTAGTTGCAATGACATGTATGTTGGTTTCAAATCAGGCAGACCAAGCTTCTTGAAGATAGATAAGGGCATCAGATTGATGCTAGCTCCTAAATCACATAAACACTTGTCGAACGACAAGTTTCCGATGGTGCAAGGAATAGTGAAGCTTCCATGATCTTTAAGCTTCGGAGGCAACTTCTGTTGCAGCACAGCACTGCATTCCTCCGTTAAAGCAACAGTCTCTAAGTCATCGAGCTTCACTTTTCGGGAGAGAATACCTTTCATAAACCTCGCATAGCTAGGCATCTGTTCAAGAGCTTCAGCGAAAGGTATGTTGATATGAAGTTTCTTGAACACCTCCAAAAACTTCTCAAACTGTTTATCCAGCTTTTTCTTCAGCAGCCTCTTAGGAAAAGGAGGTGGAGGATAGATCTGTTTCTCCCATGTATTACCCTCAGGAGGAGTGTGTTCCACAGTAGTCTTCTTTGGTTCCACTTCCGCTTCCTTCTGCACTTCTTCTTCAGCCACAACTGTATTTTCTGAAATTTTAGATTTTTCAGGCTCTTCGTCTCGCTGAATTTGGGGGCTTGCGACCTTTCCAGACCTTAAGGTGATGGCGTTCACCTGTTCTTCAACTTCCCTCTTGCCTGGATTGGCTTTTGTAGCACTAGAAAGCATTCCTGGTGGTCGATTCAATAAGGCATTAGCAATTTTCCCTATTTGGTTCTCCATATTCTAGATAGAAATAGCCTGGCTTTGGCATATAAGAGCCTGGTTTTTGCACATAAGCCGCAACTCCTCCAATTCAGATTTTTCATTCGAAGATAGACATGCACCATGAGTTTGTTGTTTTGGTGTAATTTGTTGCTGAAAATCAGGAGGGTTGAATAGCTTATTTCCAAACTGCTGGAATGGCTATTGCATCGCATTCTGATTGTTGCTCCAGCTAAAGTTAGGATGATTCCAGTTGTCAGGATGATAAGTGTTTGGAACTGGTTGCTACGATCTCTGAAAGTTGCTCACAAACTGAGCTGATTCACTAGATATAGCGCTTGCTCTGTCGCATGCGGACCTGCACACAGCTCACAAACACTAATTATCTATTTAACACCATAGTTAGCCAGAGAATCAATCTTCATAGACAAAGCCTTTAGTTGAGCAGTGATAGCCGTAGCTGTATTCACTCTAAGAACTCCTGCTACCTTGCCCTGTGGACATCTCTGGGTTGGATACTGATATTCATTAGCTGCCATCAGTTCAATTAGATCATAAGCTTCCTCATAGCTCTTCGCCCATAATGCTCCGCCTGATGCTGCATCGAGCATGGGTCTGGACTGTGCTCCCAAACCGTTATAGAAGCAATTGATGATCATCCAATCAGGCATACCATGATGAGGACACTTCCTAAGCATCTCCTTGTAGCGCTCACAAGCTTCACACAAAGATTCTCCCATTTGCTGCGCAAATTGAGTAAGAGCATTCCTCATTACAGCTGTCTTCGCCATAGGGAAGAATCTAGTAAGAAATTTCTGAGCAAGATCCTCCCAAGTAGTAATTAAACCAGCTGGTAGAGAGTGTAACCAGCTCTTAACCTTGTCCCTCAGAGAGAATGGGAACAGTCTCAGCTTCACAACATCTTCAGAAACACCGTTAAACTTGAAGGTGTCGCAGATCTCAATAAAATCCATAATGTGCATATTGGGATCTTCTATTAAAGAACCCCAAAATTGGATTGAATTCTACACCCATTGAATTATGTTAGGCTTGATCACAAAGGTATTAGATGTGATAGCTGGCCTGACAATGCTAGATTGAATGTCATTGATCTTGGGTTGAGAAAAATCCATCAAGCCTTTCGTTCGTGCTGCTGGATCTCCCATTGTAATGAGTACCTGAAACACCAACAAATAAACCGTGAAAGTAAAAGAATCCAAGTCAGTGAACTTTAATGACCACTGATGACAAGAACATAAACTAAAAATTAACACTGAGTCCTCGGCAGTGGCGCCAAAACTTGTTAGGGCAAAAACACGAGCTAATATTCATGCAAGTATACGCGTTCGCAAGTAGTATAAGATATAAATCAGATCCGTTCCCACAGAGACTGGTTTAGGTTAAGTTCAATTTATGCACCTATGCAACAATGTATGATTATTGCTCAATGCTAAGACAAATAACAAATTGGGTTTTGATTAAACTAAGAGATCAAACTAACAATTATAACTAAGAGAACAAGAATGGTTGAATTAATATATATGACAAACATGGGATTCTAACTTCATTAAATACTTCATTCAATAGCCTTATTGTTCTTAACCTTATCATGTAATGGTGATGACACTAATCAGATAACACGGAACTGATAAACGCCAACTTTCGTTGCACGAGCACCATTCTACCATACATCCACAAAAGAGATAGAAGCTGAATAGGCACCAATTATATTGAGACCCTATATGTCTATAAAATTTGACAACATAACGGTTTACGCACAAGTTATCCATAATGATTATATAGGGCAAGTAAAACGGTTAGATTTACCCACTAATCATGCATACAATACATGAACCTATGCTAGCATGGCAAGTTCTAAATCTCAAGATTCACTGTCGCTTCAAAAGAGATTAACAAACTATCTTATATGTTAGCTACGCACATAAGACGAATAAGTACAACCAATACTAGGATATCAATCAATCACCACATATCAAGATATCAAAATAATTAACTATTGAAATCCATAAGTAAATCCGCCAGAATCCCATGATAACGATTAGCCCATAATCGAACTCATCGTGACCATGGGTTCCAATGAAAGCATGGTATAAACAAGGTCTTAATAAACTGAATAATAATCAAAGTACGAATAAACGAGATCTAGGTTCAACAAGAACGAAAACGAGCATCAAAACTTACAACTAATTCAAAGAATCACAAGTTGATAACAAAATCTTCTTTTTCGGAGTTGTTTTGTGCTTCTAGGTCTTCTTCTTCGTATCCCAATCTTCCCGGATGATGAAAACCCTTTTCGGAGTTGTTTTAAGTATATTTCAACAACATCACCTCTAAAACTAGGTTTATAACTACATACTAAATGGATCTTAAATAAAGTTGGGTCAAAGATTTTTATCTTTCTTGAAAGCTTGAGATGTGTTCTTGAGGATGGTGGAGTCTTGGAAGTGCTTGGTATGATTTTTGGAACCTAAAATTACAATTGAAATCAAGAAACCAAAGAAGAGTTAATATTCATATTATTCACAAGTAACTTTCTTGATTTTATTTCACCTATCAAACCTTGATAAAAAGAGATCAAAGAATTTTCTTACCTTAGTTTGGTTGTTAGGAAGCTTGAGAATTAATGGGAGGATTTTACCATGGCTAGATTTTGAGACTTGATTTTGAATTCCTCCCTTGGAGATGAAATTGCCGAATGAAAGAATGAAGAGGGGGGGTTTATGGTTGCTTCTAGGAAATGGGATGGGTGATATCTTTTTTATTGATTGATATTCTTCCTAGTGTAGAATCCTAGGTTTATTCCTTGTTGCCAAATCCATGGACATATCTTAAGTAGCTTCCTAGTTTACAAGCTAAACTACATGTTCTAGCTTCCTTAGCACACTATTTGGTTAGCCTTGCTTGATCATCCTACATCTAGCTCACTATTTGATAAAGTAACCATGGTTAGTTTCTTACCGTGGTTAGTTAGTGTGTTACGTTTATTTAACCATTTACGCGTTCGCTCGGTCGCTTAAACGTTTTCGTAATACTTCCTCGTAAATGGTTCGCGACGTAATTCCTTTCGTATTTATTCCTTATAATTTAAATTATCGTACTTGGATATAAATCCGTAGGGTTTTAATTTTGTAATTATATTGTGATTCCCGTAATCCTCGATGAGTTATAAATACGGTCGTTTTTCAAAGTTCGTTTTCTTCGAAAACTAATAGCATTTACATACACTCATTTGGTACGTATAATCATAATAGCATTTCCGAAATTCATTTTCTCATGCACTGCATAGTGTGGGCTCAAAAGTTTTTCCCGTCCGTCAGAGTTACTATTCATTAAGCGTTTTACAAGGTCTCAAAAATTCGAGTTATTACAATAAATATTAATTCAATCGACTAAAGAATTAATATTTGCACTACCTTCCCTAATTCCGTAAATTAATTATTTAATTCAGCTCCCATATTATTTGCTTATTAAATTCTCCATGTTTAAGATATCGCATGTCCATTAATTAAATTAATTTATGACAATCAATTTAATCAATATCTTATGTCCTTGATCATCCACTCATCCTTATAATCGGGCAAGAACAAATCTGCCTGCATGACTAAAGCACAATTATCTTTATGAGCTTTCAAGAGGACACTATCACCTGAAACTATTCTTCGGACATGGTTTCCTTTTATAGTCAATATTCCACTCTGTATATAATTTCATTGCCCAATACATAAATTCATAATTTAAAATAAATTACTTAATGTATGAATCAAGGCATGTGCATTAAATACAAGTGTCAATCACTATATTCGGATTAAGAACCTAAGCAATAATAATATCGTAGAATCTTAGTTCTTCTTTATTGTCAGAATAAAAGAACTATTCTACAATTTCGATCCTGTTCAATATACACAAGTATTATTCAATAGTCAAGATAAACTATTTCTAAATAAACTTCAGTCGTTCCAGTGGTTTGTCTAACACCAATTAGACTGTGAACCTTTTTCTATATTATATAAGGAGTCTAACAATCTAATCTTCTGTTATCCCATTTGATACTAGATTGTCTACAATATATAATATACAGACATTGTGAAAACATGTATTCAAGATTCTCAAAAGATTATTATATACTTTCAAACGAATAGTTCAGTATATACCATAATATCTCTAATGTATATATCATTCTCTAACTGAATATGTCAGTTTTACTCTAGCCAACTAAACCTCTAGATGCTTCTTATTTTTCCTCAGCATATAGCATATATTGATGCTCTCTTGTTTGTATACGAGTTGATGTTGTAACGTAAATGGCCTCACTGTCTTCTCATGAATCATGTTGGATTGTATATTAGTGTAACACCCCCAAATCCGGGGTCGGGGATCCGGGTTGTCACGAGTTCCATTTCCCTTAATAACACCCAATCTTAATAAACAATCAATTACTCTGTACTGTGACCCCACAATAAACACACACACCACAAGTTATAGTCTCAGAGATGAATATCCAAAAATAACACGAGTCATTTTATTCCAAAATTATATGCCAATACACCTTAAAAGGGTTTTTGAATAAATTTACATTTCTTTGCCATTATTACAATTGATAAAGATACATAAGTCTGGTACATCAAAAGTTGAAAGCCTAGCCTATTGGTAGTTCCTACCTCAGCTACAGTGACATCAACGCCTATAGGAAACTGTGGAATGTTTCCTATCCGCTCGCGAATTGGGAGCTTGGTCCTGTTCTTCTTGTCTATCTGATGTTGTGTGATGAAAGAAGAAAGCAAGGGTGAGCAACAAGCCCACCAAAATAATATGTATAATGATTAATAATATATGAGCATTCTCATAGTACTCATGAAAGTCTTGGTCAAAAGAAATGAACCAAGCTGATATCTTAACACGACCAAGTCGCAAAATATTCAGTATATATATATATACATATAAACTTTTCACAATCTTTGAAATCCTCTGACATGTATAATATACACAGAGTTCCAGTTTATAACTGTATAAAAATATCGTTGCAAGGTGATCTAATATATCTAACCTTGTCTCAACATTTTTCTGAAACCTTTGTCATTCATAAGACAGTCATGAACTAGATATAAGTTTAAAAGATGAAGTTACAAGATACTCCAATATACTTATATCTTTTCCAAATACTACTTGAACTACCACCGTTCAATGTATAAATAGTTCATCCCATAGATTAAGCTACAAGACAAAACTTGTATAGAATCAATCTTTAAAATATCATCAAAATAAAATGAAGTTACGAGATACTTCATTTGATGCAAACATCATTTTGAAAACTTGACCCTGCCAACACTCAACAATCGCCCAACCGTAGCCTTTCTATCGAAGTGCTCTGGGTAGTGTTGCAGAAATATCCAATTGGATGATGAACTCATTACGGGAGTTTGCCGCGCCAGGAAGACCACTTACGATGATCAGTCATAGTAGTGCAACCCCACCATTTTCTACATGTAGAGGAGAACCTGTCGGATTTACTTGTCAACCGAACACTGGACTCCTAAGGAATGGACCGTCTTAGCGGAACTTCCAGGCCAATTGGGCCAATATAATAAGGCTGGGCCGGCGCCACTCGACCACTTACGCCACTCCTAGTTCAGATGAAATCCATGACTCTGAAACGTAAAGCTCGTCCCCACTTTCCCCAAGTAGAAACTTGTTGATACGGCTCCACCAAGAAGTCGTATCTAGTTGGAAAGGAAAACTCACCGATATTTCCCAGGTGATGCCTGTTAATGGATTAACTTATTCCAAGAATTTTACTTCCCGAGTGTTGGGTAAGTAATCAAAAACTCTTTTATCAAAACAGCAACCTTGTTGCGAATATAAAACACCCCACAGAGCCGGATCCCTCAGGTTTTGAGTGAGTATTTAAATCCCCTTCGAAAGGAGGATCTTAAATATAAAAATGAGTTTTGGGATCCGCCCTAACATTTAAAATCATTTCGAAGACTCGAAAACATTTTTAAGAATGTTTGGAGTGATGCTGATTTAGTAAAATAAATCAGTCCCAATCTATTAGAAAATATCTGAATATTATTATTTAAATAATATTCCCATAAAGAATAATCTTCATAAAAATAATTGAAGTAGAAGTTGTAAAACTTATACTTGAAATGAATCTTAAATAACCAAAGATGTACTTATACGAAAGTATCATCTTTATTTGAATAATCAAAAGTGAGTTTGATCATCGACACATTATTCCTTAATAAAATAAAGAATAATAATTAGTAATTAATCGGAGTCATAAGTCCTCGAATGAATATTCAAAATAATATTCATTAATAAAATAAACGGAGTCATAAGCCCTCGAATGAATATTCAAAATAATTTCAATAATAAAATAAACGGGGTCATAAGCCCTCGAATGAATATTCAAAATAATATTCAATAATAAACTAAACGGGGTCATAAGCCCTCGAATGAATATTCAAAATAACATTCAATAATAAAATAAACGGGGTCATAAGCCCTCGAATGAATATTCAAAATAATATTCATTAATAAAATAAGGTCATCAAATAAACCTTATTTGATTCATAGTTTTAAAAACTATTCATATATATATATAAATATATATATTATACTCGGGAGCATCGACTCCCGGTTTTAGAAAAAAGTTCACCTTTGGGTCCCCTATACTAAGGGTATATGCAAATTACCGCTTATCTCTAGCATAGGTATCATCAACTGAATCAACAGATATATGTATCAAGAATACGAAACAGGCATGCATATATACCATATCACATGCTACAATATATCGCAAGAATTTGCTAATTAACCATCATGCATTTATCACAAGACAATGCATATACATATATACATCACAACAACAGTATAGCGGGTAGAAAACTTGCCTGAGTGCTCCCGGATAGACTTAAGCTTAGAGTGGGTCCGATAACCTATGAACAACAATATAAGTTGGAATTAGACCCCGGTCTCTTAAGAAACTAGACTTTAACCAATTGAACCCTAACGTTTGCTTATGGTCAATCCTACGCTTAACGAATCACCTAAGTCGTTCGAGTACCCTCGGCTCCACCATTTTTAATAAATTAACCATTAAGAGTTTTAAGGCGATTCTTTCGCGAGTACCTTACCAACTGCCTAATCCATTTAAAATAATTGTTTCATACCCTAATTAGTCATTTAAAATCCTTAACCAAGGTTTCAAAGTAAGGCGAGGGGTAATAGTTCGGTCGCGAAATGCCGTTACTTAAAACGGTCATTTCTCCTAAACCGTACATCGGATTCAAGCGTACCACATATCAAAACGAAGCTCGTAACATGAACTATCTAAACATGGCAATGGTCAAAACCTAACAGTGAGTTCAAGGGTTCTGCTGTTAAGAACAAAAACAGTCTACGGTAAATCAGGCAATACGACGGCTATGTTTACGCGATTTCCCAAAATTTTACCAAACCAATTCAACACCAAACCATCACCAATCAATACCAATACAACCATATGACAATATTACTCATCAACCACTTTAAACCATTTAAACCAAGCCCAAATCATACCATGAATCATCAAGAACAACTAGTGCTACTCTTAACTCCCAAAATCAACAAAAACACTTAACAACTAAGATCTCAACATGACAAAACAACTACTACACTTAATCTATCATTCCATCATCATAATCATTTATACCAAACAACTTAATGCTAAGATAATTTAGTGTTATACCTTCCTTGAAGCTTTTAATCAATGAAAGATCCTTGGAATGCCTATGGAAGCCTTGATCTATGCTTAAGCTACCTTGAACTTTCATAAAAATCAAGAAAACCAAAGTTATTTCTTGAAGGTTACTATTCACCATCTTCTTCTTTGATTTATTGGAAGAGATTGTGAAGGAATTAGAAGCTTAAACTTATAGGATATCCATATCTATGTACAAGGAACCTTAGATAATTACCTCACTAATTAACAAGGCTTGGATCTTGAATTTTGAATTTTTCCTTCTTGAAATAAAGAGAAAGCCGAGAGCTTCCTTAGAAGAAATGAAGTCAACCTGTGTTTTTTTTGGTGAAATGATTTGTTGGTTGGTTGATTTTGATTTGTTTTGTTTTGTTTTCTTACCTTTTACCATGGTAACTTTTGTGTGGTTCTAAATTAACCAACAACACACTTGCTTTGGTCATGCTTATGTCACCATGTGATGTCACCCTTCCACCTTTGTCATCTTCTCATTGGTTTGATGATATCATCCCCACTAATCTCTTTGATTAGCTTCTAATTACTTGGCTAATGACCGCTGATCTGTTATACGGTTCGCTTAACTTTCGTTTTCGTTTATCGTTTGAGGGATCATACCCGGGATCTTATTACTTAGGTTCCCTTAACCTTTCTCAATACATTATATTCCTTTTATGATCCTCTCTTACAATCCTTGAATTTAAATCCTTTTTATCCTGTTACCTTATACTCAATTCTTTCGGTATCTGGTGGATTTTCGGGAAAAATCAAAGTGTTCGGATTTGGATTCTGACGATCTTTACATACACTTATATACCACATAGAGTACTAATAATATCCCAGAAGATCAATAAAAGAACCCCTACATAGTGTGGCATGAAAAGTTTTCTTATTCAGCATAATCAGCAAAACACTATTCATAAGGGTTTCAAAAATTCCAAAATTTGGGGTTATTACAATTAGTTACAGGCTCCCCTAAGTTGCAAATAGACAAATAACCTATGTTAAGCCTGATACTTGCTGTTATGCCTAAAACTCGGTTTAAGCATTATCTGCATCGAAAACGGGTCAATTGAATGAAACGGAAGCATTAATGTCAGGATCTATGAAAGATAGGGCGAGCCCACTTTCCCAGAAAATTAAGGGCGCGCCCTCCATGATGTATGGATAAAAAATACCTTAAAACCTTAAGGCACGCCCTCAGAATGATACAAACATGAGAGGCTTAGACCTCAAGGACGTGCTCTTTATGTCATGGACAATGAAGGTGCGCCCTCAAGTTATGTGGAAAAGAGATTTTGACTGATTTCTTGAGGTGGCACCAATACATGGAAGTGTTAGGGCGCACCCTCATTGAAGAGAATAGCTTCAAAGGGAACTTCAACATATTACTTGGACGAATTCTTTGGGTACTTTAAGAGGGAATGAGATTATTATTACTAACATTTTTGATGCAGGTACTCTATTGAAGAACTCATTTCTATAATGCAACCACAGAAAGGCGGTGACCGTGGTCGGAGACCTCCAAGGGTATGCCTGGACGGAGGGCATGCTCTTGTAGTCAATGAGTGTCCCCATTGGGATGTGGGGTTAACAATGGTGTGTACTTTGGGAGCTCTGCCTCTGTAGTCAACGGGGTCCTCGTTGGAAGACTTCGGAGTGTCCTGCACTTTGCACCCAAAAGTTTGGGATCCCTTATCCTGCAATTTGGTACAGGTTCCTTATCCGGGGATAAGGATGCGTCCAATATTTGGGGTGAACCATGGCCATACATGCGTCCGCGGACTAGAGAAATAACTGATAGTGGAGGGTTATCCTCGGCCGGGGAGATGCCTAATCCATGAAGTCTCAAAACCGTAGGCGAGCCTTAGGTCTTAATGGTTGGGCCTCATCGGCGGACATTCCTAAAACTAGTCGAAGACGGTTTCCAGTAGGTTTCCTACAGGGCCTCGGGATGAGAAATCTAAACCCGTTAGGTTTCTTGTTCCCTGTATGTTGGCTTGATTCCCTATAAATAGAGATACGTAAAAAAATGTAAGAGGTCAGAAGTTGAGAGCGCAAAGGAGCCACCACTTACCCTAAGTAATCTCAGCCATCATTAATGACAACCATCAGACACTGTTCACATTTTTTGATGAAAAATCACCATCACAAATCTTATTTTCGACTATAAATCTCGAATTTTATTGCTACTGAATTCCTTCGTAACACTTGCCAAAATTAAATTCACATTATCGTTACTTACATTAAGCAAAGAAGCACAACGACTTCGAGTTATTTGGCAAGAGACCTAACATGGCACACAAAGCATTAGCCCCTTGCATAGGGACAAGAAACGGACATGGCATCTCTATAACTAAACAGCAAGAGGCTTAGCTAACAAGTCAATTATTACAAGAAAAATATAATCAGCTTTGTAATTTTAATTCGAAAGAAGCGACTTACTTTTCTTCAAGTTGGGCCTCTACACTTTCTTTCTTGCCGCGGTTGACTAGTTTTGTCACGTAAATAATAAACTTTTAACGGTATATTACCGATTTAAAGTTAAAAAAAAAATCGTTAAGCATGTCAAATTCATAAATTTGGAAAAATTTTGTGATCTTTTTTGAAAAATATTCAAGTTGAATTTTTTTAAAGAAAAATACTATATTTTCGTAAAAAAAATTGCAAAAATACGCTTTTATAAATTTTATTTTGAAAAAAATATGTTTTTAAACAAAATATATAAATACAGTTATCGAAGAATTCGATATAACCTCGATAAATTTCTACCACTCCATGCAACCAAAAGCCATCACAAATGTAATGAAAAGCAATTTATAATACAAGCAAAAAGGGAAAAAGTGGTTCAACTAGTTGCATATGTGATTTATTTTTGTTGTGCTGTATTTTTGTAAATATTTTCATAATAAAATAAAATAGCAAAAATCTAGAAAATTAGTATTTTTGATAATTTATTAATCTTTTTAACTTTTCTAATATAATTTCATTTGTACATGATAAAAATCACCAAATGAGGCGGTAAACTGGCAATAAACAGTCATTAACATATATAAATGACTATTAACAATTCAAACTTGTACAGCACCATCATAATTTATTCTGCAACATTTTCCCCTTACTTGTCACTAACTATACTTCACTTGCTTTGTCCTTAGTCACATTGGCATGATTTTAAATTAGTTGTCAATGAACTAAACTCGTAGAAATCAGCCTAAATATATTACTAAGGGTTTATCTAGTGTGTACATGACACATGATAATCACTAAAATTTATAAAATTTGGAATATTTTAATTGGTGTTTTTGTTATAAATGCAGGGGCACCGTTATTAAGAAGTGTTGGTCAATCAAAACAAACTAAAATTATAAAAATTTGTGCTTAATTTGTGCTCACGAACACACCACTGAAAAAAGGTGTTATAAAATGGCATTCTCTCTCTAAGTTTAGTTATATGTCAGCTGGACTCCGAGTCCAAAACAGAAGTTATTATACGAAATTCAAAACAAACAAGAGGAATATTTTAGTTTTATGTCCCTATTTTGAATATAGTCCCCAACCCCAAGACAGTTCAATTATTTGGCCAACACAATTATATTAGTACGTGATTACATATTTATACATTCTGTGTGTGTCAAGACAGAATCTTAACGTTCGTTGTACACAAACACAATTACACAAGTACGTGTGCATATTGGTATGTATAAGCAGCAGTTACATATCAACATTTCACCATCGTGCTTTGAATTGAAAGGGGCATCGTAGAGCATCCTATGGTACATTCCAACCTCTCGAAGTTGGCTAATTAATATAGCCAATATCATCGAACTACAATATCTTATAAGAAATTTACATATTACTTACAAATTCAAATATATGTACTTTAATACGTTTGTTATCTTTTAACCTTTCTCAATACATTATATTCCTTTTATGATCCTCCCTTACAATCCTTGAATTTAAATCCTTTTTATCCTCTTACCTTATACTCAATTCTTTCGGTATCTGGTGGATTTTCGGGAAAAATTAAAGTATTCGGATTTGGATTCTAACGATCTTTACATACACTTATATACCACATAGAGTACTAATAATATCCCAGAAGATCAATAAAAGAACCCCTACATAGTCTGGCATGAAAAATTTTCTTATTCAGCATAATCAGCAAAACACTATTCATAAGGGTTTCAAAATTTCCAAAATTTGGGGTTATTACAATTAGTTACAGGCTCCCCTAAGTTGCAAATAGACAAATAACCTTTGTTAAGCCTGATACTTGTTGTTATGCCTAAAACTCGGTTTAAGCATTATCTGCATCGAAAACGGGTCAATTGAATGAAACGGAAGCATTAATGTCAGGATCTATGAAAGATAGGGCGAGCCCACTTTCCCAGAAAATTAAGGGCGCGCCCTCCATGATGTATGGATAAAAAATACCTTAAAACCTTAAGGCACGCCCTCAGAATGATACAGACATGAGAGGCTTAGACCTCAAGGACGTGCTCTTTATGTCATGGACAATGAAGGTGCGCCCTCAAGTTATGTGGAAAAGAGATTTTGACTGATTTCTTGAGGTGGCACCAATACATGGAAGTGTTAGGGCGCGCCCTCATTGAAGAGAATAGCTTCAAAGGGAACTTCAACATATTACTTGGATGAATTCTTTGGGTACTTTAAGAGGGAATGAGATTATTATTACTAACATTTTTGATGCAGGTACTCTATTGAAGAACTCATTTCTATAATGCAACCACAGAAAGGCGGTGACCGTGGTCGGAGACCTCCAAGGGTATGCCTGGACGGAGGGCCTGCTCTTGTAGTCAATGAGTGTCCCCATTGGGATGTGGGGTTAACACTGGTGTGTACTTTGGGAGCTCTGCCTCTGTAGTCAACGGGTGTCCTCGTTGGAAGACTTCGGAGTATCCTGCACTTTGCACCCAAAATTTTGGGATCCCTTATCCTGCAATTTGGTACAGGTTCCTTATCCGGGGATAAGGATGCGTCCAATATTTGGGGTGAACCATGGCCATACATGCGTCCGCGGACTAGAGAAACAACTGATAGTGGAGGGTTATCCTCGGCCGGGGAGATGCCTAATCTATGAAGTCTCAAAACCGCAGGCGAGCCTTGGGTCTTAATGGTTGGGCCTCATCGGCGGACATTCCTAAAACTAGTCGAAGACAGTTTCCAGTAGGTTTCCTACAGGGCCTCGGGATGAGAAATCTAAACCCGTTAGGTTTCTTGTTCCCTGTATGTTGGCTTGATTCCCTATAAATAGAGATACGTAAAAAAATGTAAGAGGTCAGAAGTTGAGAGCGCAAAGGAGCCACCACTTACCCTAAGTAATCTCAGCCATCATTAATGACAACCATCAGACACTGTTCACATTTTTTGACAAAAAATCACCATCACAAATCTTATTTTCGACTATAAATCTCGAATTTTATTGCTACTGAATTCCTTCGTAACACTTGCCAAAATTAAATTCACATTATCGTTACTCACATTAAGCAAAGAATCACAACGACTTCGAGTTATTTGGCAAGAGACCTAACATGGCACACAAAGCATTAGCCCCTTGCATAGGGACAAGAAATGGACATGGCATCTCCATAACTAAACAGCAAGAGGCTTAGCTAACAAGTCAATTATTACAAGAAAAATATAATCAGCTTTGTAATTTTAATTCGAAAGAAGCGACTTACTTTTCTTCAAGTTGGGCCTCTACACTTTCTTTCTTGCCGCGGTTGACTAGTTTTGTCACGTAAATAATAAACTTTTAACGGTATATTACCGATTTAAAGTTAAAAAAAATCGTTAAGCATGTCAAATTCATAAATTTGGAAAAATTTTAAGATCTTTTTTGAAAAATATTCAAGTTGAATTTTTTTTAAGAAAAATACTATATTTTCGTAAAAAATTGCAAAAAAACGCTTTTATAAATTTTATTTTGAAAAAAATATATTTTTAAACAAAATACATAAATACAGTTATCGAACAATTCGATATAACCTCGATAAATTTCTACCACTCCATGCAACCAAAAGCCATCACAAATGTAATGAAAAGCAATTTATAATACAACCAAAAAGGGAAAAAGTGGTTCAACTAGTTGCATATGTGATTTATTTTTGTTGTGCCGTATTTTTGTAAATATTTTCATAATATAATAAAATAGCAAAAATCTAGAAAATTAGTATTTTTGATAATTTATTAATCTTTTTAACTTTTCTAATATAATTTCATTTGTACATGATAAAAATCACCAAATGAGGCGGTAAACTGGCAATAAACAGTCATTAACATATATAAATAACTATTAACAATTCAAACTTGTACAGCACCATCATAATTTATTCTGCAACATTTTCCCCTTACTTGTCACTAACTATACTTCACTTGCTTTGTCCTTAGTCACATTGGCATGATTTTAAATTAGTTGTCAATGAACTAAACTCGTAGAAATCAGCCTAAATATATTACTAAGGGTTTATCTAGTGTGTACATGACACATGCTAATCACTAAAATTTATAAAATTTGGAATATTTTAATTGGTGTTTTTGTTATAAATGCAGGGGCATCGTTATTAAGAAGTGTTGGTCAATCAAAACAAACTACAATTATAAAAATTTGTGCTTAATTTGTGCCCACGAACACACCACGGAAAAAAGGTGTTATAAAATGTCATTCTCTCTCTAAGTTTAGTTAAATGTCAGCTGGACTCTGAGTCCAAAACAGAAGTTATTATACGAAATTCAAAACAAACAAGAGGAATATTTTAGTTTTATGTCCCTATTTTGAATATAGTCCCCAACCCCAAGACAGTTCAATTATTTGGCCAACACAATTATATTAGTACGTGATTACATATTTATACATTCCGTGTGTGTCAAGACAGAATCTTAACGTTCGTTGTACACAAACACAATTACACAAGTACGTGTGCATATTGGTATGTATAAGCAGCAGTTACATATCAACGTTTCACCATCGTGCTTTGAATTGAAAGGGGCATCGTAGAGCATCATATGGTACATTCCAACCTCTCGATGTTGGCTAATTAATACAGCCAATATCATCGAACTACAATATCTTATAAAAATTTTACATATTACTTACAAATTCAAATACATGTACTTTAATACGTTTGTTATCTTTTAATATTTGTCGGCGCCTGGCTGAAATTAAGGGATCATTAGTCGGTTATTCTTGGTTAGGAAGGAAACATTCATTTAGTTAATTGGTTTCCTGCCAAAGTTAATGTTTAACTGGTATCTGTCTTTATTTAATTAAGGTGACTCATGTGTATACTTTTTTATGTGTTAAAATAACTAGTTTCTTAGTGTGCGTGTTTGAGATAATCCAATTGTAACACATGCTTATGTTCTTCTCATAATATATCTGCTAGTCGTTAATTACTTAATTAATTATTTATATTCTCTTCGTTTTGATTTATTTGTCCAAATTTAATATATATTAATTATATAATTTTGTTAATTATTTTTCAAGTTTTATTTTTGTGAATTAAAATTTGACATTGGAATTAACTATTATATTGTCCTAATTGAAAGCTTTTAACAAATATAATAATAAATAGTGCACGTAATGGATGAAAAAAAATGATAAGTTAATTTGCAAAATTGATTTTTTTAGATAGTTTTGTGATAACACATAAATTAATTGACACATAAATAAAATAATTAATTTTTTTAAAAAAGGTTGAGTTCGAACCGAGCCGAGCTGGGCTCGCCTCGAGTTTTCATCGAGTTCAAAAATGTGTTCGAACTCGTTTACAAGTTCTTACCGAGTCGAGCCCCATTTTATCGAATCAAACTCGAGTCGAGTTTGAGTTTCGGTTCAAATTACACTACCAATTCTAGATGAAACTAATTTTAAAATAATATTTTAAAAATATAGACATCGAATTTTTTGTGAATGTAGATAATGATTTTTGTAGTAGTAATAAAAACTTCATGTGGTGTAATTTTTTTCAAATGTAAACAAAAATCACTTAATTGGCCTTGAGGTCACGAGTTCGATTATCAACAAAAATATTTATTTAATATTATATATATATAGGGATGTTCAAATAGAAACAGTCTTAAAATAAAAACTAGGAACTAACATAATTAACTAATGGCCCAGCATTTTAACAGCCCAACCCACTTCGATCATCACCAACACAAATGATGGTTCTTTATCACCTTCTCTATTCTCCATTATAACTAATCAACCACCATCTCTGATCTAGCTCAACCCACAATCATATCCCATCTATCTCCACCCTCCATCAATATCTACCACTAAATTCTTCGATTCCTAGAATCACCTACCTTCAATCATTGTTTATATTATATAAATAACTAGCTTGTATAACAGAAAATGATGAAGATCATCAAAGTTGGAAATACATGACACGGGTTTTGGTGCTTGGGGTCTATTAAACGATTACTGTGAAATATGGGGAGATATATATTAATTACATATTAAATCATTGAATAATCACCAATAACAACCACTAATTTTCAATAAAAATACTATATCTGAAATTTGAACGTGATATATGAATACAGATACTGATACGTATGAAATAAATAACCATATCTACTCTTCAATCACTAAATCGTATGACGACAATCACTTATTTATATCAGGAAAATCACCAAATGTTATATACGAGACATA
Organism: Apium graveolens; assembly: GCF_009905375.1. Lineage (NCBI taxonomy): Eukaryota > Viridiplantae > Streptophyta > Magnoliopsida > Apiales > Apiaceae > Apium > Apium graveolens. The sequence goes on from NC_133654.1 coordinate 222,993,225, forward strand.
TACATACATACATATTTTTACGACATAAATCGATGAAAATCGCCAATCTTGTTGGTCGGAGAAGTTAGTGGTGATTTACTGTAGTAGGGGTATAATTAATTTATTAAGAATAAGTGGGCGAGGAAGTGTTCCAGTTGATGTAGTAGGAGAAATGTGTAGTAGGAGATTAATGGTGTATGATGGGGGAAAGAGTTGGGACACCAGGAGAAATGTGTTGTACAGGAGAATGGCGATAAATCACTAATTACGCTTACGAGAATCACTAAAATATAGAAAGTTCTGAAATTATAGTAATTCCGGTTTAGTGATTCTGTTAAGTATAAATAGTGATTTATTATCGAAAATATAGCAAATATGATATGCAAATTGATTGCTGGGAGATGGAAAAGAATATAGTGAAGTCGTATTTTTAAAAAAGTTTGTTGATTAATAGAAAAAATTAAATTAAAAATAGATAGAAAATTATTTATATATAGATGTACATGAAGGAGTGACAGTTGGAATTGAAGGGAGGAGAGAGAAGGGGTTGGATAAAATTTATGTGGTAGAAATTTAATTCAAGCTACAATTAAACCTCTTTAAAGTAATTGGGTTGAGACCGAGAAAAAATATTACTTTACCGAGTTTATTACTTTATCGGGAGTAAAAATACACTTTGTCCATTATGTTGGGATCGAAAAAAAATATTATTTTAACGAAGTTATTGATGTATTACTTTATATAGTACCGCAAGTGCACGGGGTCTGTTGTTAGCAGAAACTAGCAAGTACGGGTCGAATCCACAAGGAGACAGTTCTCAAGAATTTTAATCTAATAATTTCAAATTGTTCCTACAGTGACAACGATTGTTGGTAATTTTCAATAACTAAATCATGCAAATAACTATGTTTTGAGAATCAATTAACTAAAAGTCTAGGGCAATCAGGTTTGCCATGCTTACACCAAACTGGTTCCAAAGCTAAAGCGACTAAAGTGGTCACACAACTAGAGTTTGTCAATCTCTCTTAAGTTTTAACACTCTTGGAACATGAATACAGAATAATAACTTTTAGCAATTTAATTGGTCAAGTGATTAGAACATATGTCGATCTCTCTCGAGTATCAACGCTATCAGAAATCCAATGATACTCTCGCATTCACATTCATTCGGCTAATCGTATGTGTGCCTCTAATTAGTACACTATCTCTCGATCTAGTACCATTATTGCATATAATTAATCTATGATATTGGCCAATTACACAAACTAAGCATTAAAATATATCAATTAGAATCACTTAAATCAGTCAAAATACTGTAAAAATCAAGCCATTATAGTGGTGTAAACATGATTTTCCCTGCGTCCTAAATTATAACTACTCACTCGTGCTAGGAATAAAAATAAGAAAAAGAATGAAGAAAGCCATAATAAACATATACTACTAAAACAAGAGAAGAAAATAGTACCTCAAATAATTGTATTAATGGAGAACAAAGCTAAAACAAAGTGTATGTGAAAAAGAGCAAGAACCCTAGCTCCAGTACAAAGTACGTATCTATTCTTCTCTCCAAGCTAATAAAATAAAAAACTAACTCCATAATAATAAAGTATGATGTTATATCTAATAATCAAAGTATTTTCTTATTCTTATAAAATTACAAGAGACACTTTTAAACCGAATAGGATTCTTTTGTAAAAATTCGCAGGTATCTATTTTTCTCTGTTTTTGGGCTTCTCCGGATGGATCCTCCTTACTGGACCATCTCTGAATTAAAAAAATCGCGGGCTTTTTGTGGACTGCAAGATCATCAAAATCGGACTTCTAGATCTCAAGATACGGCCTAAATAGTATTTGCAGCCCGTGTAGATAAATAATATGAATTTTCTTCTATTTCCACTTTAAAATATGACTTTTGTCTCCAAATCCTTCCATGTAACACCCCCAAATCCGGGGTCGGGAATCTGGGTTGTCACGAGTTCAATTTTCCTTAATAACACTTAATCTTAATAAATAACCAACTACTGCGTACTGTGACCCCACAATACACACACACACCACAAGTTACAGTCTCAGAGATGAATACTAAAAATAACACAATTGTAAGTCATTACACCTCGAAAGAGTTTTTGAATGAATTGCATATTCTTTGCCATTATTACACTTCATAAATATACATAAGTCAGGTACATCAAAGGTTGAAATCCTAGCGTATTAGTAGTTCCTACCTCAGCCATATCAGATTCAACGCCTACAGGAAACTGCGGAACGTGTCATATCTGCTCGCGAAATGGGAGCTTGGTCTTGTTCATCTTGCCTAGCTGTTGTTGTATGATGAAAGAATAAATCAAGGGTGAGCAACAAGCCCACTGAAATAACATGTATAATAATTAACAATATATGAGCATTCTCATATTACTCATGAAAGTCTTGGTCAAGCAGAAATGAACCAAGTTTGTTAGATATATTTGATAATGTCATGTCTAATATGATTTATGTTTAGTTTTCAGATCTTACTTAAACAGGACATATCAGTACTTAACTGAAATCAGCACTTATACTGAAGTCAGAACTTAAGTTATCAATACTTAAGATTTAGGAGATATTTATCGGGAGATAATATCAGGACTTAAAGGAAACTTTCAGATAAGGAAGGTGGCTGATTGAAAGGAAAGAAGATCAAGACAAACGTAAGAAGAGATATGCATGAAGAAGGAATTCTGTGAAGAATGGAATACTTGGAAGAAAAGATAACTGATTGATATATTTTAGAAAGCAGAATTATATTCCATATCAATTAGCGATTATCTTGTAACTATGTAATATATAAACACAGACATAGGGTTTACACTATAAGTGTTATCATTATCGAGAATATTATTCATTGTAACCCTAGCAACTCTCGTGATATTTGTTCATCACTGAGAGAGGACAGTTCCATATTGTAACAAAGTTTATTGCATTGAATAAAGTCTGTTTTCTGTTACTTGTGTTATTTGAATTTGATTTGATTGTGCTATACACTGTATTCAACCCCCTTCTACAGTGTGTGTGACCTAACAAGTGGTATCAGAGCCTATCTGTTAACAGACAAACAGTTTAAGATCCAAAAACAATCATGTCTGAAGCAAAAACTCCTACCAAGCCCACCAAAACTGAAGAACCACCAAAGACTCAAATCCATAGTCGATATGAGGCTATTAGAGTTCCCATACTGAAGCCATCAGAATATCCCATATGGAAGGTGAGGATGACTATGTTTCTGGAAGCTACTGATCCAGAATATCTTGACAGAATCCATGAAGGACCTCACAAGCCAACAAAACTCGTTGTTGTAGTTGTAGGTGAAGTCTGTAAAGTCTGTACCAAAGGAGAAGAATGATTACACTGATGAAGATATCGCATCAATTGCTAAGGATGCTAAGGTACGACACTTACTGCATAGTTCCATTGATAATGTAATGTCAAACAGGGTAATTAACTGCAAGACTGTAAATGAGATATGGGATGCCTTGGAGACAAGGTGCCAGGGAACTGATTCGATTAAGAAGAACATGAAGACAACACTCACTCAAGAGTATGAATACTTTGACTCAAAGCCTAATGAGTCATTGACTGATTTATATGACAGATTTGTCAAACTCTTGAATGATTTGTCACTAGTTGATAAGGAGTATGATATTGAAAATTCAAACCTTAAATTCCTGTTAGCTCTTCCTGAAAGTTGGGATTTGAAGGCAACAATTATAAGAGACAACTATAATCTTGATGAAATAACTCTTGATGAAATTTATGGGATGCTCAAGACTCATGAACTTGAGATGGAACAAAAAACAAGAGGAAAGGAGGAAAGTCAAGGACAGTTGCTCTTAAGGCTAAAGAAGAATCCCCCAAGGCAGCTACCTCAAGGAAAGGCAAAGGAAAAGCGCTCATCACAAAGTCTGATACCGAGTCATCAAATTCTGATAGTGAAGATGACTCAGAAACTGAAAGTTTGCCTGAGATGGATGCTGATGAAGAGATGATGAAGCTGTGTGCTCTTATTTTGAAAGGAATCACAAGGATTGCATACAGGAAGTTCAGGAAGGGAAAGAGGTTTTCCAGGAAAGGTGCAAGTTCTGATAAGAAGAATTTCAGAAAATCTGAAGGCAAAGGAGGGAAGTCTGACAGAGTAGATTACACAAATGTCAAATGCTACAACTGTGGCGAGAAAGGCCACATATCTCCTGATTGCAAGAAAGTGAAGAGTGACAAAGGCAAGGCGCTTGTCACAAAGAAGGAAAGCTGGACAGACACTTCAGATTCTGAAAGTGAGGAGAACTATGCCTTGATGGCAAATGCTGATATGGAAAATGCTGATAGCAGTCCTGAAGCTGCTGAGTTAAAGGTACCTCAAACTACTTATGCCTTTCATACTGATGATATTAATGAGTTGAGAAGATATCTTAAGACCATGTTCATTAGTTATAGAGATCAAACTTTAACATGTGAAAGATTAACTTCTGAAAATCTTGCTTATAAAAAGAGGAATGATTATTTAGAAAAAGAGTTAGTCATGTTCCATCAAACTCAGAAAGATAGAGATGATGCTTTCTATGTTAGGGATGAAGTACTTAAAATGAATGAATCTCAAAAAACTGAGTTAGAAAAGGAAAGAGAGATTATCAGGACTTGGACTAACTCTGGCAGAACAACTCAGAATTTGTTAAGTAGTGGAAACTGGAAAGAGGGCTTAGGTTATGGAGATGATAAGAATGATAAAGGAACTGTAGAAATTAAGCCTATAGTTGTTAAACAAAATCCAAAGTTAAAATCTGTTAAGTTTGTAGCTGTAAAGTCTGATACTGAGAAATCAGAAGTTAAAGAGGAATTGACTTCTGACAAACTAAAACAGGAAAAGATAATTGAAGTAAACGTAGGCTTAATGACAAAGAAGCAGCTTAAGCATAAGCTGAAAGATGTAAAGAATATAAACAAGGTAAAGTCACCTAGGAAAAATAGGAATGGAAAGGAAGGTGTGAATAAAAGTAATGATTATAAGCCTGTTCCTAATGCTCCTAGAAAAACATGTCATAACTGTGGAAGTTCTAACCATCTGGCTTCTTTTTGCAGGAAGAATAGGAACATAAACTCCTTACCTTCAAAGTCAAGAGTTAAGAGTCAGTCTGTTAGATATAGGCCACAAAATCCTTGTTTTCATTGTGGTAGTTTATGGCATTCCATTTATACTTGTAAGGAATATCATAGTTTGTACTATGATTATTATCAAATAAAACCTTCTTTAAAGAAAGTTAGCATTGTTCCTTCTAGTGTAAGTTCTGATACAAAGTCTGATAGTATAAATGCTGATAAGAAAAATGTTAACATAAACTCTGATGCTAAATCCGCTGCAAATGTTAACAAACTTAATAAGGCCACATGATCCAAGAAAGTCTGGGTCCTTAAAACTAATCATTAGTGGTCTTTGTGATTGAAGGGCAACAGAAAAAACATCCTAGTTCTGGACAGTGGATGCTCAGGACATATGACTGGAAATAAAGCCCTGCTATCAGACTTTGTGGAGAAAGCTGGCCCACGTGTTTCTTATGGAGATGGCAACATTGGCAAAACATTGGGATATGGCAATATCAATCTTGGGAATGTCATCATTAAAGAAGTAGCTCTGGTCTCAGGACTTAAACACAATATGCTGAGTGTTAGTCAAATATGTGACAGAGGTTATCATGTGGATTTCTTTGAAGAACACTGTGAAGTTGTAAGCAAATCTACAAGCAAAGCTGTTCTAAAATGATACAGGCATGGTAACATTTATGAAGCCAAGCTTTCAACAAGTACTGATGGTTCTGCAATCTGTCTGATGAATAGAGCATCAATTGAAGAGAGCTGGAATTGGCACAAGAAACTCTCTCATTTAAATTTCAACAATATAAATGAACTGGTCAAGAAAGATCTTGTGAGAGGACTGCCAAAATCAGTATTTGCTCCTGATGGCCTTTGTGATTCATGTCAGAAGGCTAAACAAAGAAAATCTTCATTCAAGAGTAAGACTGAGTCATCAATTCTTGAGCCTTATCACCTACTTCATGTAGATCTATTTGGTCCAGTGAATGTCATATCTATTGCATGGAAGAAATATGTTATGGTCATAGTGGATGAGTTCACCAGATACACATGGGTGTATTTCTTGCACACAAAAAGTGAAACTGCATCTATCTTGATTGATCATGTCAAGCAACTAGATAAATTGGTCAAAGATTCTGTGAAGATCATAAGAAGTGATAATGGCACTGAGTTCAAGAATTTGACAGTGGAAGAGTTCTGCAAAGACCATGAAATCAAGTAGGAATTTTCTGCTCCTGGAACTCCACATCAAAATGGAGTTGTTGAAAGAAATAATAGAACTCTTATTGAAGTTGCACGAACAATGCTTGATGAACCAAAGCTACCAACCTATTTTTGGGCTGAAGTTGTGCAGACTGCTTGTTTTACTCATAATGCAACACTCGTCAACAAGCATTGAAAGACACCATATGAGATGGTGAAGAAAAAGAAGCCAAATCTGAAGTATTTTCATGTATTTGGATGCAAGTGTTTTATTCTTAAGACTCACCCTAAACAGCTATCCAAATTTGATTTAAAAGCTGATGAAGGAATTTTTTTTGGATATCCACTTTCCACAAAAGCCTTCAGAGTCTACAATTTAAGAACAAGGGTTATCATGGAATCTATCAATGTCTCCTTTGATGATAAGAAGATTACTGGACTTGAAGATTTCAATGATCATGATCAGGTGAGATTTGAAAATGAAGAATTAAATTATGATACTGAAATCCTGACAGTTTAAATCCTGATACTGCAAACTCTGATGGATTAAACTCTGATGTTATTGAAACTGTGGTGACTACGTCAAAGGAAGATGCATATGTGCAGGGGGAGCATACTGAAGATACAACCACATCTCAAGAAGAATCAGAACATACAACTGGCTCTTCAAGTTCTGATTCATCAAGTTCTGATAAGCTAAGTTCTGATAATTCTGAAAACTCAATTTCTGAAGGATCCAACTCAGAGAGCATAGTTTCAGGGGGAGCATCAGAAAATGTTGATGAGATAGCATGGATCATGGGGGAGCATCCAGTTCTAGAGAAAACCTTCCATCTGCAAGGAAGTGGACTAAATCACATACACCTGACTTAATTATTGGAAATCCTGATGCAGATGTCAGAACTAGAATAGCTACTTCAAGTGAATGTCTCTATAATTCTTTTCTTTCTCAGACTGAACCAAAGAAAGTGGAAGAAGCTCTTCAAGATGCTGATTGGGTGCAAGCAATGCAGGAAGAGTTAAATAAATTTGAAAGAAACAAAGTCTGGACCCTAGTGCCAAGACCTAAGAACAGATCTGTTGTTGGTACAAAGTGGGTGTTCAGAAACAAAACTGATAGTGATGGCATAATTACAAGAAATAAAGCAAGGCTGGTTGCAAAAGAATATTCTCAACAGGAGGGAATTGATTATGATGAAACATTTGCACCAGTTGCTAGATTGAAAGCCATAAGGATATCTTTGGCTTATGTTACTCACAAAAAGTGTATTGCCTTTCAAATGGATGTGAAAAGTGCTTTTCTCAATGGAGAATTGGAAGAGGAAGTATATGTTGAACAACCTCCAGGCTTTGTAGATCCCAATTAGATATATTTGATAATGTCATGACTAATATGATTTATGTTTAGTTTTCAGATCTTACTTAAACAGGACAAATCAGTACTTAACTGAAATCAGCACTTATACTGAAGTCAGAACTTAAGTGATCAGTACTTAAGGTTCAGGAGATATTTATCAGGAGATAATATCATAACTTAAAGGAAACTTTCAGATAAAGAAGGCGGCTGATTGAAAGGAAAGAAGATCAAGACAAACGTAATAAGAGATATGCATGAAGAAGAAATTCTATGAAGAATGGAATACTTGGAAGAAAAGATAACTGATTGATATATTTTAGGAAGCAGAATTATATTCCATATCAATTAGCGATTATCTTGTAACTTTGTGATATATAAACACAGACATAGGGTTTACACTATAAGTTTTATCATTATCGAGAATATTATTCGTTGTAACCCTAGCAGCTCTCGTGATATTTGTTCATCACTGAGAGAGGACAGTTTCGTATTGTAACAGAGTTTATTGCATTGAATAAAGTATGTTTTCTGTTACTTGTATTCGATTTGATTGTGATATACACTGTATTCAACCCCCTTCTACAGTGTGTGTGACCTAATAAGTGGTATCAGAGCCTATCTATTAACACACAAACAGTTTAAGATCCAAAAACAATCATGTCTAAAGCAGAAACTCCAACCAAGCCCACCAAAACTGAAGAACCACCAAAGACTCAAATCCATAGTCGATATGAGGCTATTAGAGTTCCCATACTAAAGCCATCTGAATATCCCATATGGAAGGTGAGGATGACTATGTTTCGGGAAGCTACTGATCCAGAATATCTTGACAGAATCCATGAAGGACCTCACAAGCCAACAAAACTCGCTGTTGTAGTTGCAAGTGAAGCAGCAAAGTCCGTACCAAAGGAGAAGAGTGAATACACTGCGGAAGATATCGCTTCAATTGCTAAGGATGCTAAGGTACGACACTTGCTGCGTAGTGCCATTGATAATGTAATGTCAAACAGGGTAATTAACTGCAAGACTGCAAAGGAGATATGGGATGCCTTGGAGACAAGGTGCCAGGAACGTATTTGATTAAGAAGAACAGGAAGACAATACTCACTCAAGAGTATGAACACTTTGACTCAAAGCCTAATGAGTCATTGACTGATTTATATGACAGATTTGTCAAACTCTTGAATGATTTGTCACTAGTTGATAAGGAGTATGATATTGAAGATTCAAACCTTAAATTCCTGTTACCTCTTCCTGAAAGTTGGGATTTGAAGGCAACAATTATAAGAGACAACTATAATCTTGAAGAAACAACTCTTGATGAAATTTATGGGATGCTCAAGACTCATGAACTTGAGATGGAACAAAAAAGCAAGAGGAAAGGAGGAAAGTCAAGGACAGTTACTCTTAAGGCTGAAGAAGAATCCTCCAAGGCAGCTACCTCAAGGAAAGGCAAGGGAAAAGCGCTCATCACAAAGTCTGATACTGAGTTATCAAGTTCTAATAGTGATGATGACTCAGAAACTGAAAGCTTGCCTGAGATGGATGTTGATGAAGAGATGATGAAGCTGTGTGCTCTTATGGTGAAAGGAATCACAAGGATTGCATACAGGAAGTTCAGGAAGGGGTAGAGGTTTTCCAGGAAAGGTGGAAGTTCTGATAAGAAGAATTTCAGAAAATCTGAAGGCAAAGGAGGGAAGTCTGACAGAGGAGATTACACAAATGTCAAATGCTACAACTGTGGTGAGAAAGGCCACATATCTCCTGATTGCAAGAAACTGAAAAGTGACAAAGGCAAGGCTCTTGTCACAAAGAAGAAAAGCTGGAGCACTTCAGATTCTGAAAGTGAGGAGAACTATGCCTTGATGGCAAATGCTGATATGGTAAATGCTGATAGCAGTCCTGAAGCTGCTGAGTTAAAGGTACCTCAAACTACTTATGCCTTTCATACTGATGATATTAATGAGTTGAGAAGATATCTTAAGACCATGTTCATTAGTTATAGAGATCAAACTTTAACATGTGAAAGATTAACTTCTGAAAATCTTGCTTATAAAAAGAGGAATGATTATTTAGAAAAAGAGTTAGTCATGTTCCATCAAACTCAGAAAGATAGAGATGATGTTTTCTATGTTAGGGATGAAGTACTTAAAATGAATGAATCTCTAAAAACGGAGCTTGAAAAGGAAAGAGAGATTATTAGGACTTGGATTAACTCTAGCAGAACAACTCAGAATTTGTTAAGTAGTGGAAACTGAAAAGAGGGCTTAGGTTATGGAGATGATAAGAATGATAAAGGAACTGTAGATATTAAGCCTATAGTTGTTAAACAAAAGCCAAAGTTAAAACCTGTTAAGTTTGTAGCTATAAAGTCTGGAACTGAGAAATCAGAAGTTAAAGAGGAATTAACTTCTGACAAACTAAAACAGGAAAAGATAACTGAAGTAAACATAGGCTTAATGATAAAGAAGTAGCTTATGCATAAGTTGAAAGAAGTTAAGAATATAAACAAGGTAAAGTCACCTAGGAAAAATAGGAATGGAAAGGAAGGTGTGAATAAAAGTAATGATTATAAGCCTGTTCCTAATGCTCCAAGAAAAACATGTCATAATTGTGGAAATTCTAACCATCTGGCTTCTTTTTGCAGGAAGAATAGGAACATAAACTCCTTACCTTCAAAGTCAGGAGTTAAGAGTCAGTCTGTTAGATATAGGCCACAAAATCCTTGTTTTCATTGTGGTAGTTTATGACATTCCATTTATACTTGTAAGGAATATCATAGTTTGTACTATGATTATTATCAAATAAAACCTTCTTTAAAGAAAGTTAGCATTGTTCCTTCTAGTGTAAGTTCTGATACAAAGTCTGATAGTATAAATGCTGATAAGAAAAATATTAACATAAACTCTGATGCTAAATCCGCTGTAAATGTTAACAAACTTAATAAGGCCACAGGATCCAAGCAAGTCTGGGTCCTTAAAACTAATCATTAGTGGTCTTTGTGATTGCAGGGCATCAGGAAAAATATCCTAGTTCTGGACAGTGGATGTTCAGGATATATGACTGGAAATAAAGCCGTACTATCAGACTTTGTGAAGAAGGCTGGCCCAAGTGTTTTTTATGGAGATGTCAACATTGGAAAAATATTGGGATCTGGCAATATCAATCTTGGGAATGTCATCATTAAAGAAGTAGCTCTAATCTCAGGACTTAAACACAATCTGCTGAGTGTTAGTCAAATCTGTGACAAAGGTTATCATGTGGATTTCTTTGAAGAACACTGTGAAATTGTAAGCAAATCTACAGGCAAAGTTGTTCTGAAAGGATACAGGCATGGTAACATTTATGAAGCCAAGCTTTCAACAAGTACTGATGGGTCTGCAATCTGTCTGGTGAGTATAGCATTAATTGAAGAAAGCTGGAATTGGCACAAGAAACTCTCTCATTTAAATTTCAACAATATAAATGAACTGGTCAAGAAAGATCTTGTGAGAGGACTGCCAAAGTCAGTATTTGCTCCTGATGGCCTTTGTGATTCTTGTCAGAAGGCTAAACAAAGAAAATCTTCATTCAAGAGCAAGACTGAATCATCAATTCTTGAGCCTTATCACCTACTACATATTGATCTATTTGGTCCAGTGAATGTCATGTCTATTGCAAAGAAGAAATATGTTATGGTCATAGTGGATGAGTTCACCAGATACACATGGGTGTATTTCTTGCACACAAAAAGTGAAACTGCATCTATCTTGATTGATCATGTCAAGTAACTGGATAAATTGGTCAAAGATTCTGTGAAGATAATAAGAAGTGATAATGGCACTGAGTTCAAGAATTTGACAATGGAAGAGTTCTGTAAAGACCATGGAATCAAGAAAGAATTTTCTGCTACTGGAACTCCACAGCAAAATGGAGTTGTTGAAAGAAAGAATAGAACTCTTATTGAAGCTGCACGAACTATGCATATGAAGCAAAGCTACCAACCTATTTTTGGGCTGAAGCTGTGTAGACTGCTTGTTTTACTCAGAATGCAACACTCTTTAACAAGCATGGAAAGACACCATATGAGATGGTGAAGAAAAAGAAGCCAAATCTGAAGTATTTTCATGTATTTGGATGCAAGTGTTTTGTTCTTAAGACACATCCTGAACAGCTATCCAAATTTGACTTAAAAGCTGATGAAGGAATTTTTTTTGGATATCCACTTTCCACAAAAGCCTTCAGAGTCTACAATTTAAGAACAAGGGTTGTCATGGAATCTATCAATGTCTCCTTTGATGATAAGAAGATTATTGGACTTGAAAATTTCAATGATCATGATCAGCTGAGATTCGAAAATGATGACTTAAATTCTGATACTGAAAATCCTGACAGTCTAAATCCTGATACTGCAAACTCTGATGGATTAAACTCTGATGTTATTGAAATTGTGGTAACTACATCAAAAGAAGATGCACCTGTGCAGGGGGAGCATTCTGAAGATATAACCACATCTCAAGAAGCATCAGAACATACAACTGGCTCTTCAAGTTCTGATTCATCAAGTTCTGATCAGCCAAGTTCTGATAGTTCTGAAAACTTAAATTCTGAAGGATCCAACTCAGAGAGCATAGTTTCAGGGGGGAGCATCAGAAAATGTTGATGAAGATAGCATGGATCATGGGGGAGCATCCAGTTCTAGAGAAAACCTTCCATCTGCAAGGAAGTGGACTAAATCACATACACCTGACTTAATTATTGGAAATCCTGATGCAGGTGTCAGAACTAGAACAGCTATTTCAAGTGAATGTCTCTATAATTCTTTTCTTTCTCAGACTGAACCAAAGAAAGTAGAAGAAGCTCTTCAAGATGCTGATTGGGTGCAAGCAATGGAGGAAGAGTTAAATGAATTTGAAAGAAACAAAGTCTGGACCCTAGTGCCAAGACCAAAGAACAGATCTGTTCTTGGTATAAAGTGGGTGTTCAGAAACAAAACTGATAGTGATGGCATAATTACAAGGAATAAAGCAAGGTTGGTTGCAAAAGGATATTCTCAACAGGAGGGAATTAATTATGATGAAACATTTGCACCAGTTACTAGATTGGAAGCCATAAGGATATTTTTGGCTTATGCTGCTCACAAAAAGTTTACTATTGGAAGAGGAAGTATATGTTGAACAACCTTCAGGCTTTGAAGATCCCAAATATCCTAATCATGTCTACAGGCTTGATAAAGCACTTTATGGCCTTAAGCAAGCTCCAAGAGCATGGTATGAGACTTTAGCTCAATTTCTTCTGGAAAGTGGATTTAACAGAGGAACTATAGACAAAACACTGTTCTACCTCAACCATGGAAAGGACTTACTTTTGGTTCAGATATATGTTGATGATATCATCTTTGGTTCTATAAATGACAGACTTTGCAAGAAGTTTGCCAAACTGATGCAGTCAAGATATCAAATGAGTATGATGGGGGAACTTAGCTATTTTCTGGGCCTTCAAGTCAAGCAGAATGAAGAAGGCACTTTTATTTGTCAAACCAAGTAACCAGAAATTTGTAGAAGAAATTTGGAATACAAGATTGTTCAAGTGCATCCACTCCCATGGCCACTGCAACAAAATTGGATAAGGATACTGGTAAATCAGTAGATATTACTGATTACAGAGGTATGATTGGCTCTGTACTCTATCTAACTGCTAGTAGGCCTGATATCATATATGCTACCTGTCTTTGTGCAAGATTTTAAGCAGATCCAAGAGAACCTCACTTAACAGCTGTGAAAAGAATTTTCAAGTATCTTAAGGGAATAGCTGAAATGGGATTATGGTATCCTAGAGAATCAGACTTTAAACTAATAGGTTACTCAGATGCAGATTTTGCAGGTTGCAAAATTGACAGGAAAAGCACAAGTGGAAGCTGCCAATTTCTTGGAGGCAGATTGGTTTCTTGGTTCAGCAAGAAACAAAAGTCAATTTCCACATCAATTGCAGATGCAGAGTACATTGCTGTAGGAAGCTGTTGTGCACAGATTCTTTGGATGAAGAATCAGTTACTGGATTATGGGTTAACATATTTTAAAATCCCTATTTACTGTGATAATCAAAGTGCTATTGCTATGACAGGTAATCCAGTTCAACATTCAATGACAAAGCACATCAACATTAGGTACCACTTCATAAGGGAACATGTGGATGAAGGTACAGTGGAATTGCACTTTGTTCCAATAGATCAACAACTAGCAGATATCTTCACCAAACCACTGTGTGAAGCTACTTCTACAAGATTGGTAAATGAACTTGGATTGGTTTCAGGTTCTTTCTCTAAATCTGCTTAGATTTTGTTCTGATGCATCAGATTTTATGATCAATAATTACATATATTACTATCTTTGTGTATTCTGTGCCTAATTGAAAATTGCTTAAGTACTGATTTTTGTCTGATGTGAATTTCTAAACTCTGATAGTGATATGAATGTTTCTGTGATTATTCAAACCAATGAGAATAAATATGCTAGATGCTGACCTAGTAGTCTTTAATATACTAACAAATCCCATGTTAGAAGTAATTATTTATGTGGAAATCTATTGACACGAGCAAATTCTGATATTGAGCTTAGTTAAGTTTACTTTGTCTATCTTATTACTAAGTCAACAACTAGAATAATGCTTCTCATCTGTTAAGTTCTGATGTTAGTAAATCTGGTGAATGTACTAAGTGATGATAAGCCTCACTTATCAAAAGAAAAGGAAAAGAAAAAGAATAAATATCAGGTACTCCTTTGAGATCTAGAGTAAAAACTGTGGAAGGGAAGACCCAAGTGCATTGCTGGTATTAAGTAACATGCATCAGAAAAGCAAAAATAAATATTTTCTTGGTGACTTTTCACACTCTATGATTACTGGAGAAATACTCTGATAATAGCATAAATTGTGATAAGCAGTCATGACTCACTTACACTGAGAAGCCACTGTAAAATGGAATTTCAAAATATGCATAAAATGAACACAAAACAGTTGAGGTGGACTCATGCATGAACTCATTCTAAAGTAGACTTCAGAATATGGCAGATTTTGAGCAAAGTTCTTAGTTTTGCCTTATTTTTAAGATGTACTGAAGTGAATCAGACTTTAACCTTTATCTGATATTTAGCTTACTATAAACACATACACTTCATATGAATGATGAAAATTACTGTGGTGATAAATGATGTTTTAGATGAACAGTTTGTGTGTCAGATTGCATAAATTATGAGGACAACTTATGATGGAAGTTCTGATGATTAAGTTCTGAAGAAATGAAATCAGATTTTGTGTGAAGAGTTGCAGAAATAGGCATTTACTTTTCGAGTTAAGAAATCATGTTATGATGACTGTTAAGTTCTGATATAAGTCTAAGTTCTGATATTACACTCTGATTATTTACTTGACTTATTTGTGGTTAAAATTTGAAACGGCCTTATTTAGAATCAGAATATGTTTGGGTGAGATATTAACATTCAATACAATTAGGGTTAGTGGTACACGTCCATGCACAGTAATTTTTACTTGTTTCATGTGCGCATTAAATCATGTTTTACACTTCCAATGGCTGTTTTTAATCTCATCAGTCTAGGGAGACGAGGTAGAATTATTTCTACCTATAATCATTAAATTTTCCTTGTGTCTCCTGACATTCCATTGGCTATATAAACCAACACTTCATTCTAGCCAGCACATCTCTCATTTTCTCACAAACTCACTCTCGTCTTATTCTTATCACCGCAAATGGCTGCATTTGGCTGGTTTTACAATTATGGTACTGAGACAATCCATGTTTTTCTAAATGGAATTCCAACTCCATACCATATCAACAACATCCCTCACAATCTCTGGATTCAATTTCCTGAGATCATTAAATGTGATATGTTGACATTTCGAAGAGATCTACATCTCCGTCATCTCCGACAGTAGGAGCGAATCATTCGTCTCGCTGTTCTTTTTGTTGAGAGTAGGAAGAAGAAATAGTTTCTGCTCCCTGTTTCTCTTTACTGGCAGCTTTGTCTGGCTTCTAAGCTTAGAACAAAAGCTGTTGATGTTAGGATTTGTAGCTTAGGACAATCTTGTAATTTTGTGATGTAATTTAAATTTCATGAAATGTATTTGCTCAATATATTAATGAAATTCTTCTTTTTATGCAAGGTTTTATCTCTGAGTCATTTGATATTCTGATGCATTTTTAAATCCTGATTTACCCATATTCTGATGACCGTTTTAACTCTGATACAAATTAAGTTCTGATTTTGATGTGTCAATATTTGTTTACTTGGTTTCTTTCTGGTCATTTTATCATTGGTCATATTTTTAACAGAATATTGGTCTCGCAGTGAAAATAATTTATTAAGTGAGAACAGTTTTAAATTTTAAAATAAAACTGAACTTCCTTAATTAATGGGATTACTTGGTAAGTGGAACAGTTTTTCCTTGAAAAACTACATGTGATAAGTAATGATTACTGTATTCCCGTGCCCATTAATTATCCTTTACTGCTGCATGTCTGATAGGTGTCCAACGGTTACTTTTCTACCGTGTATAAGTAAAAGAGAGAAAAGATTCTAAAATCTTTTATTTACTCACATTTTATCTCTCTCTTTTTACTACTATTCTCTCTCATCTCTTGACGTCTTTTCATACACACATTTTATCAAACACCTTACAGGCAACCAAATTTCTCAATTTTTCTCATGGCACCTAAGGATTTGATTATAGATGGAGCCAAGTTTGTACCAAACAACTATGTTACAATCTTGAACCATGCTGAAGCTCCATCTGATTTGCACTTTGTGCAAGATCTTCTAGCACACAGTGAGATTGGGTATGCGTTGACCCAACCTCAAGTCATTTCAAGCCAACAAGTTCTGACGTTCTGGCGGACTGGGCATTTTGATAATGGTGGTGCTACTGATACTCCAAGCATTATTTTTGAAGTGAATGATATTGAGCATGTGGTAACTCCTGGAGCAGTTCGTAAAGCTCTCCACTTACCAGAAGGCTGCATTTTCTCAATAGTGGAGGAACCTGTTCTACAGTAGCTCATGGCCAATTTGGGGTATGAGAAGAGTTTGGCCAAGCTTGGACAGTTGAAAAGGGCATATATCAGGAAGGAATGGAGCTTTTTCTTCGACTGCATCACTAAGGCATTCACCAATAAGTGTTCAAACTTTGATGCCATTCCAATTATGAGTCAACACATCGGGTATTCTATTATTCACCAAACTCATTTTGATTTTGCAAGTGTTGTGCTAGGTTTTATAGGGGATAGGATGACAGAAGATAGGAATGTAGTGTACTTTGCTAGATTCTGTCAGCTTATATATAACTTCTGTTGTGCTGATGAACCCCAACCTACCACTGACTTAATTCCACCCTTTAAGCTTGCAAAACGGGCTTTTAATGACTTGGTAAATGTTGACCTTAAGAAAAAGGTGGTTAGACCCTTACAGATACCTCAGTCTGTAAAACAGATCTGGGTAAATGCTGATCCTCAAACCTACAGATCTGTTTACCCTTATGTTCAACCCACCAGCACATCCCAGACACCACAACAACCATCAGAACATACCACATATACACCTCAACCTACTCAACCCTCTATCTGAACACATCTCAAACATTCACAGATATCTCAACCTTCATCATCAGTACATACTGTGAGGCCTTCATCTTCAAAGCCTAAGAGGACAAAGACTGTACCTCAGACACCACAGAAGAGAAGGAGGATTGTTCTGAGAGATGAGTCAGACAGTGAGGAACAGGTTCCTGTGTCAGAACCTGTTGTTAAAGAAGCTGAGAAGGTCTCTTCTCAGAAGGATGTATTCTGGTGAAACTCCCAAGGAATCTCCACCTTCAAAGAGATACAAGAAATAGAGAGCACAAAGGTATAGGGCTGAGTCAGTTTTAGAAGATGAGGAAGCAACAGCTAAGGAAGGAGATCAGGAATCTCTGATCTCAAAAGAGCCAGAATTTGCTGAAACTACTGCATCCACACCTCCATTGTCACCAACTCAGGAAACTGCTCAAGATAAAGTATCTACACCACCTGTGTCTCCTGTAAATGAATCAGTATCTACTGCAGACCCAGGCACAAGTGCTGAGATTGATATTCACAACCTAATTGTGCCTGAGGTTGTAACACCCCCAGATCCGGGGTCGGGGATCCGGGTCGTCACGGTCTTTCTTTCCACAATATCACTTAACTTAATTAATAATAAATAACCTCATACTGTGACCCCACACTAACACACACCACAACACATTATAGTCTCAGAGATGAAATTGAAATAAGTACAAGTCCTTGAATCCACAATTTAAAAGTTACTACAACCCAAAATGATTACTTGATAAGTTTACAGTTAATTGCCATTATCTGCCACAAGTTATAATTATACATAATTGATTCCCAAAAATAGAATGCATGATCTACAATAGATCTACCTCTACAGCTATAGCAGCTACGATATCAACCGGAAGACGCAGGACGCTTCCCACGCGCATGCGCTGGGTCTGCTTGAGTCTGGCCATCTTTCCTAACTGTTGTTGTGTGATGAAGAAATGAAGCAAGAGTGAGCATTACAGCTCGCAAGATAATATATAGTGTAAACAATAATACAAGTATCTAAATGGATAACTTACTAGAAACCTTTATCAAGTGTAAGGTAATTACTTACTAGATATAAGCTTAAAGGAAGATGAAGTTACCAATTAGTTCACTATACTTATATCTTTTTGTAAAACTACTTGAACTATCACCGTTCCAAGTATAATAAATTTTCGAAGTTCATCACATAGGTGGGACTACCACATAAGACTTGCATAGATTCGATCTTTGAAATATTATTGAATGAAATGAAGTTACGAGATACTTCATTAAGTCCCGATATATATCCATATATATCTCTCATACATTTCCTGAAAACCTCTGTCATGTAAAGTATGAACAGAGTTGTAATATCCAATGAGTTTTGGAAAAAAAAGAATTTTGGCATAAACCCGATATCTTGATGATCAGGCAAAGATACCAATAAGTAACATTTTCTACTAGTAGATGGATGAATCCCCCACCGGTCATCACCCTGGCCTCATTAGGACCTTGTGCTGGACCACCACCCGGCCTCTTACGCATTGATGGGCTGCCACCCAGCCACTTACACTTTGATAGATCGTACCCCGGCATGTCGCTTATGCCGACTCAATTAGATGGACTTACTTCCCCAACGTTGGATAAGTAATCAATTCATTTATCAAAACAGCAACCCTGTTGCGAATATAAAATACACCACAGAGTCGGATCCCTCAGGTTTTGAGCGAGTATTTAAATCCCCTTCGAAAGGAGGATCTTAAATATAAAAATGAGTTTTGGGATCCGCCCTAACTTTTAAAAATCATTTTTGAAGACTCGAAAACATTTTTAAGAATGTTTGGAGTAATGCTAATTTAATAAAATAAATCAGTCCCGATATATTAGAAAATATCTGAATATTATTATTTAAATAATATTCCCATAAGGATAATCCTTATAAAAATAATTGAAGTAGAAGTTTTAAAATTTATACTTGAAATGAATAATTAATAACCAAAGATATACTTATACGAAAGTACGATCTTTATTTGAATAATTGAAAATGAGTTTGATTATCGAAACATTATTCTTTAATAAAATAAAGAATATTATTTAATAAATAAGCGGAGTCATAAGTCCTCGAATGAATATTCAAAATAATATTCATTAAATAAAATAAATGGAGTCATAAGTCCTCGAATGAATATTCAACTAATATTCATTATTTAAAATAAAGTTATCGAATAAACCTTATTCGATTAATAGTTTTGAAAACTATATCTATATATATATAAATATATATATATATATATAATATACTCGGGAACATCGACTCCCGGTTTAGAAAATGTTCACCTTTGGGTCCCCTATACTAAGGATATACGCAACTATTTCTTATCTCTAGCATAGGTATTATGCAACTTATAAGCATTTGAATCAACAATTAGATATCAAGATTACGAAACAGGCATGCATATATACCATATCAGCATGCTCCAACATATTGCAAAATTTGCTAATAACAATCATGCACTTATCACAAGATAATGCATATACATATATTTACATCACAACAACAGTATAACGGGTAGAAAACTTGCCTGAGCGACTGGGGGTGATAAAAGGCTTGGGATGAGTCTGGTAACCTATAAACAACATATAAGTTGGAATTAAACCAAAGTCGCTTAAGAATCTATACTTTACCCTAACGTTCGTTTTTGCGCTTAACGATTCACTTAAGTCACTCGAGTGCGCTCAGCTCCACCATTTTTAATAAATTAACCATTAAGAATTTTAAGGCGATTCTTTCGCGAGTACCCTACCAACTGCCTAATCCACTTTACATAATTGTTTCATACTCCAATTAGTCATTTAAGGACCTTAACCAAGGTTTCAAAGTAAGGCGAGGGGTAATGGTTCGTTCGCGAAACGCTGTTACTTAAAATGGTCGTTTCTCCTAAACCGTAAATCGGATTTAAGCGAACCACATATCAAAACGAAGCTCATAACATTCAATAATAAGGCTAGGTTAAAAGATTATACCTTCCTTGTGAGTAGGAGTAACTAATGAGCTTGAAACAACCTTTGGAAATCCTTACTAAAGCTTTATCTAAACAAAAACACAAGATCAAAATTTCAAGTTCTTGAAAACACTATTCACTCTCTTCTTCCATGAATTATTGGAAGAGATTGTGAAGGAAATGGAAGCTTAGATTCATAGGATTTCTATATCTATGTACAAGGAACCTTGGATAATTACCTCACTAATTATCAAAGCTCGGAACTTGAATTTGGATTTTCTTTTCTTTAAAAAAGAAAAGAGGCCGAGAGCTTCTTGTTAGAAATGCAAAGTCAACTTCTCAAATTTGATTTTGTGTTATGATTATTGTTGGCTTGGTTGCTTCCTTTTGTTTTGTTTAATTGAATTGTTACCATGGTAAAAATTGTGTGGCTTATAATCAACCAACAAATCCTTCCCATTTGGTCATGCTTATGTCATCCACTTATGTCATCTTCCCACACTTGTCTTCTTCTTGTTGGTGTGATGACATCATCATCACCAACCTCTTTGATTAACTCCTAATTACTTGGCTAATGATCGCTGATCTGTTATACGGTTCACTTAACTTTCGTTTTCGTTCATCGTTTGAGGGATCATACCCGGGATCTTATTACTTGGGTTCCCTTAACCTTTCTCAATACATTATATTCCTTTTATGATCCTCTCTTATAATCCTTGAATTTAAATCCTTTTTATCATGTTACCTTATACTCAATTCTTTCGGTATCTGGTGGATTTTCGGGAAAAATCAAAGTGTTCGAATTTGGATTCTGACGATATTTACATACACTTATATACCATATAGAGTACTAATAAGATCTCAGAATAACAATAAAAGAACCTCTACAAAGTGAGGCATGAAAAGTTTTCTTATTCAGCATAATCAGCAAAATCACTATTCATAAGGGTTACAAAAGTTCAAAATTTTGGGGTTATTACAGTGTCCCCTCCTTAAAAGGATTCCGTCCCGGAATCAGATAGAAAACAAATGGGGGTACTTTTCTAGCATTGCGCTCTCTAGTTCCCAAGTTGATTCTTCCACATTATGATTCTGCCATAGCACTCTGACTAGCTTGATCACTTTGTTCTGAAGCACCTTCTCCTTCTTATCCATAATCTTTACTGGTTTCTCCACGTAAGTCAGATCTGGTTGCATATCTACCTGCTCGTACTCCACTATGTGTCTGGCATCCCAATGATACTTCCTTAGCATTGACAGATGGAACACATTATGAACTTGTTGTAGGTTCGGGGGTAAGGCTAGCTCGTAAGCTAACTTCCCAATCCTTCTTAGTATCTCAAAAGGTCCAATGTATCTTGGGCTTAGTTTCCCTTTCTTTCCGAACCTCATTAATCCCTTCCAAGGGGATACTTTTAGCAGTACTAAGTCCCCTACTTCATACTCCTTGTCCTTTCGGGCTAGGTCTGCATATTTCTTCTGTCTGTCTTGGGCTGCTACCAGCCGTCCTCTGATGAGATCCACTATGTCTTTGGTCCTTTGGACCACTTCGGGTCCGAGCATCTTCCGCTCTCCTACTTCATCCCAGTATAAGGGAGATCGACACCTTCTTCCGTACAGGGCCTCATAAAGCGGCATTCCGATGCTGGCATGAAAGCTATTATTATAAGAAAACTCGATCAACGGTAAGTGATCATCCCAACTTCCTTTAAAGTCTATTGCACAGACTCTCAACATATCCTCTAGTGTCTGGATGGTCCTTTCACTTTACCCATCCGTTTGGGGATGGTAAGCGGTACTCATGTTTAATTTGGTCCCCGCACATTCTTGAAAGCTCCTCCAAAATCTAGGGATGAACCTGGGGTCTCGGTCTGAGACAATGGACGCTGGGACTCCATGTCGCGTCACTATTTCCTTAAGGTAAATGTCCACCAGTCTATCGACCATGTATCTCTCATTGATAGGAATGAAATGAGCTGACTTTGTCAGTCGGTCTATAATCACCCATATGGCATCATGATTGGCTTTCATCCTCGGTAAGCCGACAACAAAATCCATGGCTATCTATTCCCATTTCCATTCGAGAATCTCAAGGGGTCGTAAAAGTCCACTGGGTCTCTGGTGCTCTACCTTTACTCTTTGGCAAGTCAAACATTTTCTTACCCATTCTACTACGTCCTTCTTCATGTTGGGCCACCAGTAATACTCCTTCAAATCCCTATACATCTTGGTGCTTCCCGGGTGAATGGAATACCTTGAACTATGGCTTTCATCCAAAATCTCGTCTTTAAGTTCTTGAACATTCAGAACCCAAATCCTGTAGGAATACCTCATTATCCCCTTATCATCTCTCTCAGTATGGATCTCTTCTCCAGTCATTGACTCTCTGCCTTCATTCATTACTTTTTCTTGGCACAATCTAATCTTTTCCAATAACTCTGGCTGCATCGAGATCTCAAACAGCTTTTCAGTTCCGGCTCCGGTTACCTTTACTTCTATTTCCATTCTCTCGAAATCCCTTATCAATTCCTCCGAAGTCATTATCATTCTGAGTCTTTCCTTCCTACTAAGGGCGTCAGCCACCACATTGGCTTTCCCTGGATGATAGAGAATCTCAAAATCATAGTCCTTGATTAGTTCTAACCATCTCCTCTGGCGCATGTTGAGCTCTTTCTGCGTAAATATGTACTTGAGGCTCTTATGATCTGTGAAAATCTCGCACTTCTCTCCATACAAGTAGTGCCTCCAAATTTTTAAGGCAAAAACTATTGCCGCTAGCTCAAGGTCATGAGTAGGATATCTAATCTCGTATTCCTTCAGTTGTCTCGACGTATACGCAATCACCTTACCGTGCTGCATAAGCACACACCCTAATCCTTTGTGCGACGCGTCACTATATATCACAAAATCTCCTTATCCGTCTGGCAATGCCAACATCGGAGCCATTACCAACCTTTTCTTTAATTCTTGAAAACTGTTCTCGCATTTTTCCGTCCATTCAAACTTCTCTGTCTTACGAGTAAGTCGTGTCAAAGGGGTTGCGATCTTCGCAAAGTCCTGTACAAATCTACGATAGTAGCCGGCCAATCCTATGAAACTCTTTACCTCTGTGGGTGTGGTTGGCCTTTCCCAATTTGAGACCGCCTCTATCTTGGAGGGGTCGACCAATACTCCTTCTTTATTGATCACATGTCCTAAAAACTGTACTTCATTCTGCCAAAATTCACACTTTGAGAATTTGGCAAATAACTGTTCCTCTCTGAGTATTCCTAGAGCTATCCTCAAATGCTCTGCATGTTCTGCCTCGGTCCTTGAGTAGATTAAAATATCATCGATAAAAACTATCACACACTTGTCCAAGTACTTCTTGAATACTCTGTTCATTAAATCCATGAAAGTCGCTGGGGCGTTGGTTAATCCAAAGGACATTACCAAGAACTCATAGTGCCCATACCTGGTACGGAACGCGGTCTTGGGAATATCTTCGGGTTTAATCTTTAGTTGGTGATACCCAGTTCTCAGGTCAATCTTGGAAAAGTAAACAGCATCCTTTAATTGATCAAACAGATCGTCTATTCTGGGTAACGGGTACTCGTTCTTTATGGTTAGCTTGTTCAACTCTCGATAGTCGATGCACAACCTCATGCTCCCATCTTTCTTCTTAACAAATAACACTAGTGCTCCCCACGGAGACACACTGGGTCTTATCATACCCTTATCCAAAAGCTCTTGTAATTGGGTAGCCAATTCCTTCATTTCTAATGGGGCTAATCGGTAAGGTGCCTTTGAAACTGGCATCATCCCTGGGGCCAACTCAATAGCAAATTCAATCACTCTATCGAGTGGTAATCCCGAAAGGTCTTGTGGAAATACATCTTCAAATTCGTTGATTACCGGAATATCTTGCAAGTTGGGCACCTCCTTCTCCGTGTCCACCGCATAGGCTAGGTAAGCCTCATTTCCTTTCGTAGCATCTTATTGGCCTGGGCCATGGTCAAAAATTTATGCGTCTGCCTCTTTCCTCTAAATATGACTTCTTTCTTCCCTGGGATATTCAACTTAACTTTCTTCCCTTACAGTCTATCTGAGCATCGTTGCTAGATAGCCAGTCCATTCCCAGAATTACATCAAATTCCCTTAATTTAAAAGTAATCATATTAACACTAAAAGATTGTTCCCATATGCCTAACTCACAGGCGGGGTGAATCTGGTTAACAGGAATAATTTCATGGTTGGCTATTTCTACTTGTAAGGGTTCTATCAAGGGTTCAGCCTTAAGTCTTAATTTATGCACAAAGTCTTTTGATATTAAAGATTTAGTTGCTCCAGAATCAAATAAAACATTTGCACTGACTGAATTTAGAGAAAGGGTACCTGCTATCACATCTGAGTCTTTCATAGCATCTTGGACTGTCATGTTCAAAGTCTTCGCAGTAGGTGGCTTATTAGAAGCAGCTCTGCTTGCTCCTGAAGCTGCTGGTTTGTTCACTGGGCATTCCCTCTTCCAATGACCCGGGCGTCTACACTGATGATAAGTGGTGGTTGGGCGGTTAATGGGGGTTGGTGAAGTGCACTTGTCCGAATAGTGACCTTCTCGACCATACTTGAAGCAGATTATCGGCTTTCCTTTACACTCCCCAGTATGCATCCTTCCACAAGTGTGACAGGCTGGTAATGGGGGTCGAGACTGGTTGGAATAGGACCTTCCTGACTTCTGGCCGATCTGGCTCACATTCACACTCATTAGCCGCTTAAACCCAGTGCTCCTTCCCGGTAGGGACACTACTCCTCGATTAAATCTAGTTGGGAAGCTCCCTCATGCGGAACCTCCACCCATGCTCATACTTTTCCTCTTTATTCCCTTCTTCTCTCTTTCCTTCTACATCTGTTCACTTCCGGCTTCTACAATTATTGCTTTTTGCACCAGAGTGGCATAATCAGTAAGCTCAAAGATCGCCACCCTATTCTGAATCTACGGTTTTAGTCCCTGCTGAAACCTCCTAGCTTTCTTTTCCTCGGTGCTCACAAACTCCGGCACAAACCTTGATAACTCGGTAAATTTTGCTTCGTACTATGCCACAGATAAGTTATTTTTCTTTAGCTCCATGAACTTGAGCTCCATCTGGTTCTCCATAAACCTCGGGAAATATTTTCCCAAAAACAACTGACTGAACCTCTCCCAGGTTATAATAGCATCTGTCTCCATGTTTTTCTTGGCCTCCCACCAATAGTTAGCCTCTCTTTTCAGAAGGTAGGTAGCAAATATAGTCTTCTGTTCCTCATCGGTACTCAGAATCTCAAAGGATTTCTCTATTTCCTTTAGCCATGCCCTTTCCTCAACTGGGTCGGCTGATCCGTGGAACTCAGGGGGCTTAAGGGACTTGAAAGCCCTGAAAGAGTTTGCCACAACATTGTTATTTCCTTGAGGGGGTGGGTTGGGTTGACGTTCCAAGTTCTGCCCCAGTAGTTGCATGAACTGCCCCATGGGATCCATGTCTGGGTTTGGTACTGGTAGCTCAACCTCAGTTTCTCCTTCTTCAGCCTCTATCTCAAATCCTTCAACATCAAATGTTTCATCCTCCTCTTCATACAGGGAGTCATCCTGTTCAACATAATCCTCATCTTCCTTTTCACTGTGTTCTTGGTTACTACCGTCCTAGTTATGGCTTCCCTGGTCCTCAGATCCAGGGTTCGCCCTAGTTCCAATCTTTCTTGGTGGCATGATACTGATAAATTTTTGGGAAATTCAACGTTAGGTCATAATCATACATAAAATTGTGCCTTGCACAGTTCTATAATGGGGAGAATGTATCTCGCAATTCTATTATATTATGACAGTTCTAATAAGAAGTGCAGTAATAATAACGATAAAAACAGTGATCTCGTCACTTAAAGAACTGAACTGAAAGGAAACAAATATATACATAATGCGAGAAATACATAGTTTGATATGGTCAAAAGTACAACAGTGCTACAGTCATCTGCCCAAAAGTGATATACAAGAGTCTATCTATCTAGTCAGAGAAAGGGATACTATATACAAGTCAACTATCCCGGAAAATTGGCTCTTACTATGGCCTTGACTAACTAGACGACTAGACTACCACATCACTGGTCCTGAATCACACACCAGAGCGGGTCAGCTCCCACACTCTTTCCATCGCATGACGGAAAATGTAGTTAGCCTGCCTCCTAGAGATCCTGCCATGCCTGTCCCCCTGGAGTGATCGGAGTCTCGCACGGGCCGTGAGCTCTATCCCATTCAGTTCCCTCCTCAGGGATCGGGGTATGGTAGCTCTAGCCTCATAAGCTCGGGCACGCCTACCAGCCCTCTCCACCTCCAACTCCCTCCTGACCTCATCCAGTCGGGCCTCAGCAACAGCCACTCGAGTCCTCAGTACATCCTGAACATAGCCGTGAGCTAACAAAGACTTCCTATGGGCAGGGTCGAGAGGTGATGAATCCGGAGCCGTTGGGGGTGCCTCCTCGGTCTGCCTAGGCTCGAGAGTATGGGTCTCAAAGCTGTCATCATAGGGTCTCCAAGATAGTGGTGGAGGGGTAGGAGCTCTGACCATCGGGAGTGAGGAAAAAGGGGTACCAGTGTACTCTACCATAGCTCCGACATGCTCCTCAGCTACTAGGACCTCATCCGGGTCCTCCTCATCTGAAATCGCAACAACCTCCGTCTCTGACTCCTCTGAGGGGTCCTCCTCCTCCTCCTCCATCTCAGGTTCCTCCTGATCCTCGGCATCTAGCAGTGCCTCATCATGCTCACGCTCGAACATCTCTGGGTCCTCTATATCATGTGCCTACACATTAAACGAGCTAAGTCACTATCATGATACTTATAAGGGTTCCCGTAAGGGTTTTAACTGTCAGTGCTACTTTAAGTAGTCCGACTATGAACTTGGCAAGAGTTCTTATTATCTTTGTGAGTTTATTATTATATCGTCACATCATCTCTGAGGTTTATAACGCTTAGCTCTGATACCATTTCTGTAACACCCCCAGATCCGGGGTCGGGGATCCGGGTCATCACGGTCTTTCTTTCCACAATATCACTTAACTTAATTAATAATAAATAACCTCATGTTGTGACCCCACACTAACACACACCACAACACGTTATAGTCTCAGAGATAAAATTAAAATAAGTACAAGTCCTTGAATCCACAATTTAAAAGTTATTACAACCCAAAATGATTACTTGATAAGTTTATAGTTAATTGCCATTATCTGCCACAAGTTATAATTATACATAATTGATTCCCAAAAATAGAATGCCTGATCTACAATAGATCTACCTCTGCAGCTATAGCAGCTATGATATCAACGGGAAGACACGGGATGCTTCCCACGCGCTTGCGCTGGGTCTACTTGAGTATGGCCATCTTTCCTAACTGTTGTTGTGTGATGAAGAAATGAAGCAAGAGTGAGCATTACAGCTCG
This sequence comes from Apium graveolens, assembly GCF_009905375.1. NCBI lineage: Eukaryota > Viridiplantae > Streptophyta > Magnoliopsida > Apiales > Apiaceae > Apium > Apium graveolens. The sequence continues at coordinate 223,020,925 of NC_133654.1, forward strand.
CAAGATAATATATAGTGTAAACAATAATGAAAGTATCTAAATGGATAACTTACTAGAAACCTCTATCAAGTGTAAGGTAATTACTTACTGGATATAAGCTTAAAGGAAGATGAAGTTACCAATTACTTCACTATACTTATATCTTTTTGTAAAACTACTTGAACTATCATCGTTCCAAGTATAATAAGTTTTCGAAGTTCATCACATAGGTGGGACTACCACATAAGACTTGCATAGATTCGATCTTTGAAATATTATTGAATGAAATGAAGTTACGAGATACTTCATTAAGTCCCGATATATATATATATATATATCCATATATATCTCTCATACATTTCCTGAAAACCTCTGTCATGTAAAGTATGAATAGAGTTGCAATATCCAATGAGTTTTGGAAAGAAAAGAATTTTGGCATAAACCCGATATCTTGCTGATCAGGCAAAGATACCAATAAGTAACATTTTCTACTAGTAGATGGATGAATCCCCCACCGGTCATCACCCTGGCCTCATTAGGACCTTGTGTTGGACCGCCACCCGGCCTCTTACGCGTTGATGGGCTGCCACCCAGCCACTTACACTTTGATAGACCGTACACCCGGCCTGTCACTTATGCCGACTCAATTAGATGGACTTACTTCCTGAACGTTGGGTAAGTAATCAATTCATTTATCAAAACAGCAACCCTGTTGCGAATATAAAATACACCACAGAGTCGGTTCCCTCAGGTTTTGAGCGAGTATTTAAATCCCCTTCGAAAGGAGGATCTTAAATATAAAAATGAGTTTTGGGATCTGCCCTAACTTTTAAAAATCATTTTTGAAGACTCGAAAACATTTTTAAGAATGGTTGGAGTAATGCTGATTTAATAAAATAAATCAGTCCCAATATATTAGAAAATATCTGAATATTATTATTTAAATAATATTCCCATAAGGATAATCCTTATAAAAATAATTGAAGTATAAGTTTTAAAACTTATACTTGAAATGAATAATAAATAACCAAAGATATACTTATACGAAAGTACGATCTTTATTTGAATAATCAAAAATGAGTTTGATTATTGAAATATTATTCTTTAATAAAATAAAGAATATTATTTAATAAATAAGCGGAGTCATAAGTCCTTGAATGAATATTCAAAATAATATTCATTAAATAAAATAAATGGAGTCATAAGTCCTCGAATGAATATTCAACTAATATTAATTATTTAAAATAAAGTTATCGAATAAACCTTATTCGATTAATAGTTTTGAAAACTATATCTATATATATATATAAATATATATATAATATACTCAGGAACATCGACTCCCGGTTTAGAAAATGTTCACCTTGGGGTCCCCTATACTAAGGGTATACGCAACTATTGTTTATCTCTAGCATAGGTATTATGCAACTTATAAGCATTTGAATCAACAATTAGATATCAAGATTACGAAACAGGCATGCATATATACCATATCAGCATGCTCCAATATATCGTAAAATTTGCTAATAACAATCATGCACTTATCACAAGATAATGCATATATATATATTTACATCACAACAACACTATAACGGGTAGAAAACTTGCCTGAGCGACTGGGGGTGATAAAAGGCTTGGGACGAGTCTGGTAACCTATAAAAAACATATAAGTTGGAATTAAACCAAAGTCGCTTAAGAATCTATACTTTACCCTAACGTTCGCTTTTGCGCTTAACGATTCACTTACGTCGCTCGAGTACCCTCGGCTCCACCATTTTTAATAAATTAACCATTAAGAATTTTAAGGCGATTCTTTCGCGAGTACCCTACCAACTTCCTAATTCACTTTACATAATTGTTTCATACTCCAATTAGTCATTTAAGGACCTTAACCAAGGTTTCAAAGTAAGGCGAGGGGTAATGGTTCGTTCGCGAAACGCCGTTACTTAAAACGGTCGTTTCTCCTAAACTGTACATCGGATTTAAGCGAACTACATATCAAAACGAAGCTCGTAACATTCAATAATAAGGCTAGGTTAAGAGATTATACCTTCCTTGCGAGTAGGAGTAACTAATGAGCTTGAAACAACCTTTGGAAATCCTTACCAAAGCTTTATCTAAACAAAAACACAAGATCAAAATTTCAAGTTCTTGAAAACACTATTCACTCTCTTCTTCCATGAATTATTGCAAGAGATTTTGAAGGAAATGGAAGCTTGGATTCATAGGATTTCTATATTTATGTACAAGGAACCTTGGATAATTACCTCACTAATTATCAAAGTTTGGAACTTGAATTTGGATTTTCTTTTCTTTGAGAAAGAAAAGAGGCCGAGAGCTTCTTGTTAGAAATGCAAAGTCAACTTCTCAAATTTGATTTTGTTTAATGATTATTGTTGGCTTGGTTGCTTCCTTTTTTTGTTTAATTAAATTGTTACCATGGTAAAAATTGTGTGGCTTATAATCAACCAACAAAGCCTTCCCATTTGGTCATGCTTATGTCATCCACTTATGTCATCTTCCCACACTTGTCTTCTTCTTGTTGGTGTGATGACATCATCATCCCTAACCTCTTTGATTAACTCCTAATTACTTGGCTAATGATCGTTGATCTGTTATACGGTTCGCTTAACTTTCATTTTCATTTATCGTTTGAGGGATCATACCCGGGATCTTATTACTTGGGTTACCTTAACCTTTCTCAATACATTATATTCCTTTTATGATCATCTCTTATAATCCTTGAATTTAACTCCTTTTTATCCTGTTACCTTATACTCAATTCTTTCGGTATCTGGTGGATTTTCGGGAAAAATCAAAGTGTTCGAATTTGGATTCTGATGATCTTTACATACACTTATATACCATATAGAGTACTAATAAGATATCAGAATAACAATAAAAGAATCTCTACAAAGTGAGGCATGAAAAGTTTTCTTATTCAGCATAATCAGCGAAATCACTATTCATATGGGTTACAAAAGTCCAAAATTTTGGGGTTATTACAGAGGTTCTCTACATAGAAGCTCCACCAGCTCCAATCAATCTATCAACAACACCAATTCCTGATGCTAATGAAATTCCAAAATTGTCTACAACACCTTCTCTACATCTAGACATTGAAGATCAAACTATAGGTGAGCATCAGAATATAGCTGTTGATCAGAACTTGGATGCAGATCAGCACTTAGGGATGATGTTGATGTTGAAGCCTCAATAGTCTCTCATACTGTTCTTTTATCAGTGGATGTTGACTCTGTAAGTTCTGATGCTGCAAATGCTGATGATACTGGTGATGCTGCTACAAATGCAGATGCTGATGAAGCTGGTCCTTCTGGCCATGCACCTCTACAAGCTCCTTCAAAAGCTGAACTAGTTAAAAAGTTTGTTAGAGGAGATGCACCAGTACTTTGGATTGACACTCCTAGAGGACAAGAGTGGAATAAGGAGTGGAACACAGTTACCTTTGTTCCAAATGAAATAATTTTTGCTGAGCACTTGGCAAAAGCTGATGAGATGCTAGTTAATGATGATTTCAAGACACAGCTGAGAGTTACTGCATTGAGTACTAGACACCTTCAAGGTCAACACTCAACAACTCATGCCGAGGTGCATGAAATTCAAGAAGCTTTACTCAAGCAAGAAATGATTATGAAACTTGAAAAGAAAAGTTTTTTCCAACCTACCTTTGACAGAGTTGCCTATATTGAGAAAACCCAAGAGAAGCAACAATCTCAGATTGATGAAATTTTGCAAAATCAAGCTTCTCAGCAATCTCAACTCAATGAAATCCAATCCTCAGTGAAATTGCTGGTCTCTCTTCTTTTACCTGCTGATACCAAAAAGGGGGAGAAAGTAATTAAGTCCAAATGCAAAACTATCAAGACACTGAAGGGAAAGGATGATGGAAAAGATGACCCGGGAAACTCTGGAATGGGTGGAGGTCAAGGTCAAGGCAGAGGTCTCTCATCAAGAAGATCTGGAACTACAAGTCATAGAATAAGTTATGATACTGGGAGAAGAATAACTTCTGATACTGGTAAAAGGATAAGTTCTGATGAACTTTTAGATCTTGATGAAGAAATTTCAAGACAGTTATTTCTGAAAGAAAATCCAGGAATGGACTTTGAGAGTCTAATAGAAGAAGAAGCTAGACTTAAGTCAGAAAAAGTCAACTCCAAATCTGAAGCTTCTGTTGGTAAAAAGAAACTTCCTACGGGTAAAGGCATTGTGATAAAAGAAAGTTCAAATCGTGTGGCAACTAAGGCCAAATCACAATTGCAGATAGATGCAAGGTCCAAGGGCAAAGAAAAAGTTGGTGAACCTATAAAGGTTTATGTACCTCCTATGGATGAAGAAATTTTTGTTGAAGATGCTGATCTTACTCTGACTTCAAGGAAGATTTCTAATAAAACCTCTAACATTGCTCAAGTTATTTTGAGTCAAGATATAGTTAGTTCTGATATAACCATGAAGCAAGCAACCTCTGGCATAGCTCAAGTTGACTTGATATCAGAAGATAAGTCAAAGGAAACCTCTAACATTGCTCATGTTAAATCCTCAAGGTTACTCCTACCAGGTTTCACTAAAGCCAAACAGACTCAACCTTTGAAGACTGCAGCAAGTGGTTTTGAAGCAAGAGTGGTTACTGGAAAGGAAGCAAGAGATAAATCTGGATTGGGTAGTGCTGATGAAAGAAGAGTGCAGAACACAACCAATGATCCAACTTCCTTAAGTGAACCAGGTGTTGGAGCAACTCCTGAAATATTGAATCAACTAGAATCTGTACAGATGGTCTACCATACCTACCTGAAAGAACACATCTTGTTATATTTTATGACAGATGGTAAGGTTTACCATATAAGGGAAAATGCTATACCACTGAAGTATTTTGAAGAACTAGAACATGTTTTATTCTTACTTCAAGTGAATGACAGAATAACAGAATGTGCTGCAAACTATTTGAAGACTAAAATTCAGAGATAGAAAAGGCTTTATTCTGTAAAGTCTGACAGCACATACTGTCCAAAGTACAGAGATCACAAGGGTGATATTGTTGATATGAAGCCTAATACTGCACAGATCAGAACATATCTTAGTATTAAGGGACTTGAATTCAATCTAGAGTCTGACAAAGCCTATGTCATAAGACTAGATCAGGAGTTGAGAAAAGCAAAAATTAATGATCTCAGATATGCTATCTTCCAAACTGGTGAAGATACTACAGAACTCAAAGATGCTAAAAGGAGGATGATTGATGAACTCAGATATGCTGAGAGATGTTTGTTAAAGAACTATCTCAGAACACCTCCTGACATCAAAGAGATCAGAAAGTGAAGCCAAGTCAAGATATACAACTTCTCAAATTCTGATGTGTATACAGACTGAAGTTGTTATCAGAAGTTAAAGTTGGTAAAGCTTTAAGGACTGTAAGTTATAGTTATCTAGTCAAATTCTCATGCATTTGTACTTAATGTTTTTGACATCATCAAATATCTGTTAAACTTGTATATTATGCTAATTTACAAGTTGGGAGAGATTGTTAGATATATTTGATAATGTCATGACTAATATGATTTATGTTTAGTTTTCAGATCTTACTTAAACAGGACAAATCAGTACTTAACTGAAATCAGCACTTATACTGAAGTCAGAACTTAAGTGATCAGTACTTAAGGTTCAGGAGATATTTATCAGGAGATAATATCAGAACTTAAAGGAAACTTTCAAATAAGGAAGGTGGCTGATTGAAAAGAACGAAGATCAAGACAAACGTAAGAAGAGATATGCATGAAGAAGGAATTCTATAAAGAATGGAATACTTGGAAGAAAAGATAACTGATTGATATATTTTAGGAAGCAGAATTATATTCCATATCAATTAGCGATTATCTTGTAACTGTGTGATATATAAACACAGACATAGGATTTACACTATAAGTGTTATCATTATCGAGAATATTATTCATTGTAACCCTAGCAGCTCTCGTGATATTTGTTCATCACTAAGAGAGGACAGTTCCATATTGTAACAGAGTTTATTGCATTGAATAAAGTCTGTTTTTTGTTACTTGTATTCGATTTGATTGTGCTATACACTGTATTCAACCCCCTTCTACAGTGTGTGTGACCTAACAATCCTAAATATCCAAATCATGTCTACAGGCTTGATAAAGCACTTTATGGCCTTAAGCAAGCTCCAAGAGCATGGTATGAGACTTTAGCTCAGTTTCTTCTGGAAAGTGGATTTAACAGAGGAACTATTGACAAAACTCTTTTCTACCTCAACCATGGAAAGGACTTACTTTTGGTTCGGATATATGTTGATGATATCATCTTTAGTTCTACAAATGACGGACTTTGCAAGAAGTTTGCCAAACTGATGCAGTCAAGATATCAAATGAGTATGATGGGGGAACTTAGCTATTTTCTGGGCCTTCAAGTCAAGCAGAATGAAGAAGGCACTTTTATTTGTCAAACCAAATACACCGGAAATTTGCTGAAGAAATTTGGAATGCAAGATTGTTCAAGTGCATCAACTCTCATGGCCACTGCAACAAAATTGGATAAGGATACTGGTAAATCAGTAGATATTACTGATTATAGAGGTATGATTGGCTCTCTACTCTATCTAACTGCTATTAGACCTGATATCATGTATGCTACATGTCTTTGTGCAAGATTTCAAGCAGATCCAAGAGAACCTCACTTAACAGCTGTGAAAAGAATTTTCAAGTATCTTAAGGGAACAGCTGATATGGGATTGTGGTATCCTAGAGAATCAGACTTTAAGCTAATAGGTTACTCAGATGCAGATTTTGCAGGTTGCAAAATTAACAGGAAAAGCATAAGTGGAAGCTGCCAATTTCTTGGAGGCAGATTGGTTTCTTGATTTAGCAAGAAACAAAAGTCAATTTCCACATCAACTGCAGAAGCAGAGTAAATTGCAGCAGGAAGCTGCTGTGCACAGATTCTTTGGATGAAGAATCAGTTACTGGATTATAGGTTAACATATTTTAAAATCCCTATTTACTGTGATAATCAAAGTGCTATTGCTATGACAGGTAATCCAGTTCAACACTCAATGACAAAGCACATCAGCATAAGGTACCACTTCATAAGGGAACATGTGGATGAAGGTACAATGAAATTGCACTTTGTTCCAACAGATCAACAACTAGCAGATATCTTCAAAAAACCACTGTGTGAAGCTACTTTTACAAGATTGGTAAATGAACTTGGAATGGTTTCAGGTTCTTTCTCTAAATCTGCTTAGTTTCTGTTCTGATGCATCGGATTTTATGATCAATATTTACAGATATTACTATCTTTGTGTATTATGTGCTTAATTGAAAATTGTTTAAGTACTGATTGTTGTCTAATGTGAATTTCTAAACTCTGATAGTGATATGAATGTTTCTGTGATTGTTCCATCCAATGAGGATAAATATGCTAGATGTTGACCTAGTAGTCTTTAATATACTAACAAATCCCATGTTTGAAGTAATTGTTCATGTGGAAATCTATTGTCACAAGAAAATTCTGATATTGAGCTTAGTCAAGTTTACTTTGTCTATCTTATTACTAAGTCAAAAACTAGAATAATGTTTCTCATCTATTAAGTTCTGATGTCAGTAAATCTGGTGAATGTACTAAGTGCTGATAAGCCTCACTTGTCAAAAGAAAAGGAAAAGAAAAAGAAATAAAAACCTGGTACTCCTTTGAGATCTAGAGTAAAAACTGTGGAAGGGAAGACCCAAGTGCATTGCTGGTATTAAATAATATGCATCAGAAAAGCAAAAATAAATATTTTTCTTGGTGATTTTTCATACTTTATGATTACTGGAGAAATACTCTGATAATAGCATAAATTCTGATAAGCAGTCGTGACTCACTTACACTGAGAAGCCACTGTAAAATGGAATTTCAAAAGATGTAGAAAATGAGCACAAAACAGTTGAGGTGGACTCATGCATGAACTCATTCTAAAGTAGACTTCAGAATCATGACAGATTTTGAGAAAAGTTCTTAGTTATGCCTTATTTCTAATATGTACTGAAGTGAATCAGACTTTAATCTTTATCTGATATTTAGCTTACTGCACACACATACACTCCGTATGAATGATGAAAATTACTGTGGTGATAAATGTTGCTTTAGATGAACGTTTAAGTGTTAGTTGCATAAATTCTGAGGACAAGTTATGATGGAAGTTCTGATGATTAAGTTCTGAAGAAATGAAATCAGAATTTGTGTGTAGAATTACAGAAATAGGCATTCATTTTTTGAGTTAAGAAATCATGTTCTGATGACTGTTAAGTTCTGATATAAGTCTAAGTTCTGATATTAAACTCTGATTCTTTACTTGACTTATTTGTGGTTAAAATCTGAAACAGTCTTATTTAAAATCAGAATATGTTTGGGTGAGATATTAAGAGTCAATATAATTTGGGTTAGTGGTACACGTCTATGCACAGTAATTTTTACTTGTTTCTTGTGCGCATTAAACCCTGTTTTACACTTCCAATGGCTGTTTTTATTCTCATCAGTCTAGGGAGATGAGGTAGAATTAATTCTACCTATCACCATTCAATTTTTCTTTGCGTCTCTTGGCATTCTATTGCCTATTTAAACCAACACTTCATTCCAGCCAGTACATCTCTCATTTTCTCACAAACTCACTCTCTTCACCTCAAATGGCTGAGTTTGGCTGGTTTTACAATTATGGCACTAAGACTGTACATGTTTTTCAAAATAGAATTCCAACTTCATACCATATCAACAACATTCCTCATAATCTCTGGATTCAATTTCCAGAGATCATTAAACGTGATATGTTGATAGTCCAAAGAGATCTACATCTTCATCATCTCCGACAGCAGGAATGAATCATTCATTTCGCTGTTCTTGTTGTTGAGAGTAGGAAGAAGAAATAATTTCTCCTACCTGTTTCTCTTCACCGTCAACTTTGTCTGGCTTCTTAGCTTAGGACAAAAGCTGTTGATGTTAGGATTTGTAGCTTAGGACAATCTTGTAATTTTGTAATGTAATTTAAATTTCATGAAATGTATTTGCTCAATATATTAATGAAATTTTATATTTATGCAAGATTTTGTCTCTGAGTCTTTTGATATTCTGATGCATTTTTAAATCCTGATACTACCCATATTCTGATGACCTTTTTAGTTCTGATACAAATCAAGTTCTGATTCTGGTGTGGCAGTATTTGTTTACTTGGTTTTTTTATGGTCATTCTCTCATGGGTCATATTTTTACAGAATATTGGTCTCGCAGTGAAAATACTTTATTAAGTGGGAACAGTTTTAAATTTTAAAATAAAACTGAACTACCTTAATTAATGGGATTACTTGGTAAGTGGAACGGTTTTTCCTTGAAAAACTGCATGTGATAAGTAATGATTACTGAATTCCCGTGCCCGTTAATTATCTTTTACTGCTGCATGTCTGACAGGTGTCCCAACGGTTACTTTTTCTACCGTGTATAAGTAAAAGAGAGAAAAGATTGTAAAATCTTTTATTTACTTTCACACTTTATCTCTCTCTTTACTTCTATTCTCTCTCATCTACTGACGCTTTTTCATATAGACATTTTCTCAAACACCTTACAGGAAACCTAATTTCTCAATCATTTCTCATAGCACCTAAGGATTTGATTATAGGTGGAGCCAAGTTTGTTCCCAACAACTATGCTGCAATCTTGAACAAGGCTGAAGCTCCATCTATTTGCACTTTGTGCAAGATCTTCTAGCACATAGTGAGATTGGGTATGCGTTAACCCAACCTCAAGTCATTTCAAGCCAACAAGTTCTGATGTTCTGGCGGACTGAGCATTTTGATAATGGTGGTGCTACTGGTACTCCAAGCATTATCTTTGAAGTGAATGATGTTGAGCATGTGGTAACTCCTGGAGCAGTTCGTAAAGCTCTTCACTTACCAGAAGGCTGCACTTTTTCAACAGTGGAGGAACTTGTTCTACAGCAGCTCATGGCCAATTTGGGGTATGAGAAGAGTTTGGCCAAGCTTGGACGGTTGAAAAGGGCACATATCAGGAAGGAATGGAGCTTTTTCTTCGACTGCATCACTAAGGCATTCGCCAATAAGTGTTCCAACTTTGATGTCATTCCAATTATGAGTCAGCACATCGGGTATGCTATTATTCACCAAACTCATTTTGATTTTGCAAGTGTTGTGCTAGGTTTTATAGGGGATAGGATGACAGAAGATAGGAATGTAGTGTACTTTGCTAGATTCTGTCAGCTTATTTATAACTTATGTTGTACTGATGAACCCCAACCTACCACTGACTTAATTTCACCCTTTAAGCTTGCAAAATGGGCTTTTAATGACTTGGTAAATGCTGACCTTAAGAAAAAGGTGGTTAGACCCTTACAGATGTAATATCTGGGATATATCGTGTAATTATTTTTGCTATTATTATTATGTGTGTTCAGTATTTATTCTGTGAGCTAATTGTTAAGTGTTATATGTACTTGAATATTCGAAAATAATATTAATTGAGTATTTTAATTTTTATATGTCCAAAATAAAATATAGATAATTGTCATATCTTCCTAATTATTTTTATGTTGGTTTATGGATTTATAAGAATCATATGAAATTTCTAAAATCTTTTTCCGGGTAATTAAAATCTATTTTATAAAAACGGGAACCAACCAACGTCAACCGTTGTTACGTTTTTGGAACCCGAAACTCTTTCGAGAACTCCTTCCTAACCTAATTGTAATATTCCGAGCATTTTCAATGTTTCGACTTTTTCGATCCGGCGTACGGTTTGTCCTGCGCGGGTCCCGGCGCAACATTTTCGATACAATATTCGTTTCGGTAAATCAATAAAACCCGTATTTTCGATAAATGGGAGCTTTTTATTAAACTATCCCAATTATAACTTCGTAATACGTGTAGCCAGGCGCTGAGACCAAGACCGCAGTACAAATTGTACTGATTTGGATAATTATCCCGAAAACCGATACCGTTTGGATCAGTTTTTACAAATAAACATACTGTTTTATATCCGGAATGATCCAACGGGATACTAATTTTTCGTAAATATAAATAGCCTTTTTCCGTATTTTATTTCGTATCAAAATCATTTGCAGACAGATAATTATATAATTTTCAGAGAAAAGCCCTAATTACATAAACTGTTCTAAGAATCAAACAGCAAAACGAAGGCGTTACCGATCTCTGTTTTCAAAGCTTGAGTAACCAAAATGAAGGATTTGAAGTGTTCTATCAGATTCTGAGCTTTATTTCACTGCAGAAATCAAGGTTATTTTTCTAAAAATTTATTTATTTTCGAATTTATTTTATTAAAAATATGAATTTTTGTTCGGATGATTGTTTGTATGATTTGATGATTGCATGTTGTAGATCTTGTTTTCCTGATGATTTTCATATGTCATACGTCTGATTTGGAGTTCAATAACATGTTCAAATTTGAGTTTGATTTTCGAATTTTAAAATTAGGGTTTATAACCCGTATGAATGTTCTTAATTGAAATTTGGGGGTTTCTTATTCTGTGATAGATTGATGTTGTGTTATAGTGGGTTGTATTCTCTGTGAAATTTGCAATCTAGTCGTATAAGTTTCATGAACCAACGAGGTCTGTAGAGAAGGGAGTTGTGTTTTGAAGTTTTCCGATGTTCGTCAGAAACTGCAAAACTTCACGGCCAAATTCCGGCCAACTCAGGGATTGTTGGGTTTTTTTGATTGCATGGTTGTATTCCTGGTGTTGTGTAGATGTGATCTGGAGGTGTTGGTGGAGTGAGGACGCCGGGAACGTGTTCTCCGGCCACCTCTATCTTTTCCGGCGACGGGGTGTAAAAATTACAGTTTAGTACCCCAACTTTTGAAAATGATGCAGTTTGGTCCCTGTAGTTTCCAGAGTTTGCAAAAGTTGGATTCCTGTTTTAAAAATGTTTAAAAATCATATTTCCTATTTATTTTTATTATAAAAATTCGTTTTTAAATTCTGAAAATTCTAAAAATTATTATTTTAATTCTGAAAATTATTTTTAATTCACAAATAAATCTAAATTAATTAGTTAATTAATTTCAGTTAATTTCTAATTGATTAATTAGTCAATTAATTCAAAAATTAATTGATTAATTGATTTAATTAATTATTAATTGATTTGAATTAATTATTTAATTAGATTTAATTATTTAAAAATGATTTAAAAATTCTGAAAAATAGTTTCGAGCTTTAAAATATTATTCTAAATTATTTCCAAGGCTCGATAATTATTCTAAAATTATTTCAGAGCCAGAATGGGCCAACCGAACCCTGTTTATTAACCCGAAATTGATCCAACGACCCGTTTTAATTCCGAAAAATGTTTTAAAAATCATTTTAAATACCAGAAAACCTATTTATGACCCGAGACTTCTTTATAAATAATATATCATTGATTACGTGATGTATTATGTGCTATATGTGACTTGTTAATTGACTATCGGTCTATATATTCGGTGTTTACTTGATTATTGCATAACTTTCAATCCGTTAATCGGATTTGGGTAAAACGAAGGATAGATAGAAGTATGTGTTGAATAGAATTCCATGAGTAAATTATTGATAGATGCTTATGATATGTGAGCAGAAGAGGCAAGACGTAGAAAAGGGAAACAGGTAGTTGAGGAGTAAAACGGTTGTGATTGGAAGCGAGTACAGTGTAGTAAGCTAATACCAGGCAAGTGTTCTGAACTTTCTCGAGATATTGTAGTACTTGATAATCCTGTGATATTGCAAGTGCTTTGAAGTACATAAACCTAAATCCTGATTTCAGTTATTGTTCTTGAGCCGTAAACCTTATTCTTTCTAGACCATTGATTGTTGTATACCTAAACACAAATCTCAAGTATACGATACTACTCCACAAATACATGTAAACAAAATCCCAAACACTGAACTGAATTACTTGTATATTCAATCATTGTATCCTATGCTTTGAAAGCCTAAATCTTTGAAACCCTGAAATGGTTGATTCCTTTGTTATTCAATTCTTTCATTATCCAGCATCCAAGCTTTTAAATTGCCTTATTGATCCTTACAAGGAGTGAAACCCTTTCATTGTTAAACTTTTATTGTTGTTAATGATTTCGGTTATTGTTTATTATTGCATATTCTGTTATTATGTTAGAATTGGATTGTTTTTATAAAATTGTGGACCAGATTCGTGGTCAGACCATATAATGGTCAAGTTAGGCCAATGTGTGCCTTGGATCCAGTAGTTAGAGCAATGTTGTGTGCCTTGCTCGGGGTTAGTGCGTGACTGATCAGCAGCCTAACCTTGGTTTTTAAATTAAAAGTATAGTATCCAATTCTAAATCATAATCCATTGTTCACTTGATATCATAATCGTATTCACCTGATGATCATTATTCTCAGTTTTGTCATTATGACTTGCTGAGCTACTTAGCTCATTTGTGCGATGTTGTTTATATTCTTTCCAGTTAAAAAGGAACTAGTTGGTAAAGAGGATCCCCAGTCCAGCGCGAGAGCTAGGGGTTCAGGTTGAGAAAGCTGAGCTAGTAGGCTTCTTTTGGGATAAGTTAAATTTGTAAAAGTTTGTAATAATGTTTAATACTCAGTTTGAGTTTGAAATAGTTGGGATTTGAACGGTTTGTAATATATTAGTGTGTTTGGCTTATGTGCATACTTTAACCTGTTGCGGTCCGTGGTGGTTGGTAAGTAGGGTCACTGCATATATTATTATTATCTTTATTATTGTTATAAGCAGGTTATAATTAAGGTGTGTGTGTGGACCCCAAACTTCTGACCCGGGTTTGGAGGGCGCCACAACAGATACCTCAGTATGTAAAACAGATCCTGATAAATACTGATCCTCACACCTACAGATCTGTTTACCCTGATGTTCAACCCGCCAGCACAACCCAGACACCACAACAACCATCTAAACATAACACACATATACCTCAACCTACTCAACCCTCTATCAGAACATATTTCAGACCTTCACAGACATCTCAACCTTCATCATCAGCACATACTGTGTGGCCTTCATCTTCAAAGCCCAAGAGGACAAAGACTGTACCTCAGTCACAACAGAAGAGAAGGAGAATAGTTCTGAAAGATGAGTCAGGCAGTGAGGAACAGGTTCCTGTATCAGAACCTGTTCTTGAAGAAGCTGAGAAGGTCTCTTCTCAGAAGGATATTGGAATTGGGGGTTCTAAGCTTCTCAAAAGGCTTAGAAGGATGTATTGTGATAAAACTCCCAAGGAATCTCCACCTTCAAAGAGATACAAGAAATAAAGAGCACAAAGGGAAAAGGCTAAGTCAGTTTCAGAGGATGAGGAAGCAGCAGCTAAGGAAGGAGATCAGGAATCTCTGATCTCAAAAGAGCCAGAATTTGCTGAAGCTACTGCATCTACACCTCCATTGTCACCAACTCAGGAAATTGCTCAAGATAAAGTATCTACACCACCTGTGTCTCTTGTGAATGAACCAGTATCTACTGCAGACCCAGGCATAAGTGCTGAGATTGATATTCACAATCTAATTATTCCTGAGGTTCTCTATTTAGAAGCTCCACCAGCTCAAATCAATTCATCAACAACACCAATTCCTGATGCTAATGAAACTCCAAAATTGTCTACAACACCTTCTCTGCATCTAGACATTGAAGATCAGACTATAGGTGAGCATCAGAATATGGTTATTGATCAGAACTTGGAAGCAGATCAGCACTTAGAGGATGATGTTGAAGCCTCTATAGCCTCTCATACTGTACTTTTATCAGAGGATGTTTACTCTGTAAGTTCTGATGCTGCAAATGCTGATGATACTGGTGATGCTGCTACAAATACAGATGCTGATAAAGCTGGTCCTTCTGGACATGCACCTCTACAAGCTCCTTCAAAAGCTGAACTAGTTAAAAAGTTTGTTAGAGGAGATGAACCAGTACCTTCGAGTGAAACTCCTAGAGGACAGGAGTGGACTAAGGAATGGAACTCAGTCAGTTTTATTCCTTCTGAAAAGATTCTTGCTGATCACTTGGCAAAAGCTGATGAGATGTTAGTTAATGATGATTTCAAAACACAGCTGAGAGTTTCTGCTTTGAGTACTAGACATCTTCAAGGTCAACACTCAACAACTCATGCCGAGGTGCATAAAATTCAAGAAGCTTTCCTCAAGCAAGAAACAACTATGAAACTTGAAAAGAAAAACTTTTTCAAATCTACCTTTGACATAGTTGCCTACATTGAGAAAACCCAAGAGAAGCAACAATCTCAGATTGATGAAA
Organism: Apium graveolens; assembly: GCF_009905375.1. Taxonomy (NCBI): domain Eukaryota; kingdom Viridiplantae; phylum Streptophyta; class Magnoliopsida; order Apiales; family Apiaceae; genus Apium; species Apium graveolens. Next base: position 223,036,212 of record NC_133654.1, read on the forward strand.
TTTTGAAAAATCAAGCTTCTCAGCAATCTCAACTCAATGAGATCTAATCCTCAGTGGAATTGCTTCTCTCTCTCCTTTTACCTGCTGATGCCAAAAAGGGGGAGAAAGTAATTAAGTCCAAATGCAAACCTGATAAGACACTGAAGAAAAAGGATGATGGTAATGACCCGGGAAACTCTGGAATGGGTGGAGGTCGTGGTCAAGGTGGAGGTCTCTCATCAAGAAGAGCTGGAACTACAAGTCATAGAACAAGTTCTGATACTGGGAGAAGAATAACTTCTGATACTGGTAAAAGGATAAATTCTGATGAACTTTTGGATCTTGATGAAGAAATTTCAAGACAGTTATTTCTGAAAGAAAATTCAGGAATGGACTTTGAGAGTCTAATGGAAGAAGAAGCTAGACTTAAGCTAGAAAAGGTCAACTCCAAATATCAAGCTTCTGTTGTTAAAAAGAAACTTCCTACGACTAAAGGTATTGTGATAAAAGAAAGGACAAATCCTGTGGCAAACAAGGCCAAATCATAATTGCAGATAGATCCATGGTCCAAGGGCAAAGAAAAAGTTGGTGAACCTATAAAGGTTTATATGCCTCATCTGGATGAAGAAATTTCTGTTAAAGATACTGATCTTACTCTGACTTCAAGGAAGATTTCTAAGACGACCTCTAACATGGCTCAAGTTTTTCAGAGTCAAGACATAGTTAGTTCTGATATAACCATGAAGCAAGCAACCTCTGACATAGCTCAAGTTGACTTGATATCAGAAGATAAATCAAAGGAAACCTCTGATATTGCTCATGTTAAATCCTCAAAGTTACTCTTACCAGGATTCACTAAATCCAAACAGACTCAACCTTTGAAGACTGTAACAAGTGGTTTTGAAGCAAGAGTGGTTACTGGAAAAGAAGCAAGAGATAAATCTGGATTGGGTAGTGCTGATGAAAGAAGAGTGCAGAACACAACCAATGATCCAACTTCCTTAAGTGAACCAGGTGTTGGAGCAACTCCTGAAAGAGTGAATCAACTAGAATCTGTACAGATGGTCTACCATACCTTCTTGAAAGAACACATCTTGTTATATTTCATGACAGATGGTAGGGTTTACCATATAAGGGAAAATGCTATACCACTGAAGTATTTTGAAGAACTAGAACATGTTTTATTCTTACTTCAAGTGAATGACAGAATAACAAAAAGTGCTGCAAACTATTTGAAGACTCAAATTCAGAGACAGAAAAGCCTTTATTCTGTAAAGTCTGACAGCACATACTGTCCAAAGTACAGAGATCACAAGGGTGATATTATTGATATGAAGCCTAATACTGCACAGATCAGAACATATCTTGGTATTAAGGGACTTGAATTCAATCTAGAGTCTGACAAAGCCTATGTCATAAGACTAGATCAGGAGTTGAGAAAAGCAAAAATTAATGATCTCAGATATGCTATTTTCCAAACTGGTGAAGATACTGCAGAACTCAAAGATGCTAAAAGGAGGATGATTCATGAACTTAGATATGCTGGGAGATGTTTGTTAAAGAACTATCTTAGAACAACTCCTGACATCAAAGAGATCAGAAAGTGAAGCCAAGTCAAGATATACAACTGCTCAAATCCTGATGTGTATACAGACTGAAGTTGTTATCAGAAGTTAAAGTTGGTAAAGCTTTAAGGACTGTAAGTTGTAGTTATCTAGTCAAATTCTCATGCATTTGTACTTAATTTTTTTGACATCATCAAATATCTGTTAAACTTGTATATTATGCTAATTTACAAGTTGGGGGAGATTGTTAGATATATTTGATAATGTCATGTCGAATATGATTTATGTTTAGTTTTCATATCTTACTTAAACAGGACAAATCATTACTTAACTGAAATCAGCGCTTATACTGAAGTCAGAACTTAAGTTATCAATACTTAAGATTCAAGACATATTTATCAGGAGATAATATCAGAACTTAAAGGAAACTTTCAGATAAGGAAGGCGGTTGATTGAAAGGAAAGAAGATCAAGACAAACGTAAGAAGAGATATGCATGAAGAAGGAATTCTGTGAAGAATGGAATACTTGGAAAAAAAGATAACTGATTGATATATTTTAGGAAGCAGAATTATATTCCATATCAATTAGCGATTATCTTGTAACTGTGTAATATATACACACAGACATAGGGTTTACACTATAAGTGTTATCATTATCGAGAATATTATTCATTGTAACCCTAGCAGCTCTCGTGATATTTGTTCATCACTGAGAGAGGACAGTTCCATATTGTAACAGAGTTTATTGTATTGAATAAAGTATGTTTTATGTTACTTGTGTTATTTGAATTCGATTTGATTGGGCTATACACTGTATTCAACCCCCTTCTACAGTGTGTGTGACCTAACAAAGTTTGATATCTTAACGCGACGAAGTCACAAAATATTCAGTATATATGTATATATACTTTTCAAAATCTTTGAAATCCTCTTCCATGCATAATTTACACAGAGTTCCAGTTTATAATTGTATAAAAATATCGTTGTAAGATGATCTCATATATCTAACCTTGTCTCAACATTTTTCTAAAAATCTTTATCATGCATAAGATAATCCTTTACTATATATAAGTTGAAAAGATGAATTCACAAGATACTCCCATATACTTATATCTTTTCCGAATACTACTTGAACTACCACCATTCAAGGTATAATAAGTGTCAAAAGTTCATCACATAGATGAGACTACAAGATAAGACTTGAATAGAATCAATCTTTGAAATATCATATAAAAAAAATGAAGTTACGAGATACTTCATTAATTCCCGATATATATATATATATATACCAATATATATAAATATATATATCTCATACACTCCTTGAAAACCTCTGTTATGAAAAGTATAAACAGAGTTGTAATATCCAATGAATTTGGAAAGAAGAAAGCTTTGGCATAAACCTGATATCTTGCTGATCAGGCAAAGATACCAATTAAGTAACCTTTTCTACTAGTAGATGGATGAATCCCCCACCGGTCATCACCCTGGCCGCATTAGGACCTTGTGTTGGACCGCCACCCGGCCTCTTACACATTGATGGACTCCCACCCAGCCACTTACACTTTGATAGACCGTACCCCGGCCAGTCGCTTATCCCAACTCATTTAGATGGACTTACTTCTCGAATATTGGGCAAGCAATCAATAGCTCTTTTATTAAATCAGCAACTTCGTTGCGAATACACCACAGAGCCGGATCCCTCAGATTTTTAAGCGAGTATTTAAATCCCCTTCGAAAGGAAGATCTTAAATTTGAAAACGAGTTTTGGGATCCGTTCTAGCCTTTAAAATCATTTTGAAGACTCGAAAATATTTTTGAAAGCGTTTGGAATAAGGATGATTTGATAGAATAAATCAATTCCTAGATAATCAAATAATATCTGAATATTATGCTGTAAATAATATTCCAATAACGAATAGCTTTTATCAAAGCAAATGAAGTAAAAGTTTTGAAAATAATTGACTGAAAATATTTAAGGTAAGAATGATTGACGATATCAATCATTTCTCGAATACTTGGCAAATAAAAAAATATTATTCTTTAAGAAAACAAAGAATATTATTCAATAAAATAAACGGAGTCATAAGTCCTCGAATGAATATTCAAACTAATATTCATTTATAATTTAAAACTATCGAATAAAAATTATTCGATCAATAGTTTTGAAAACTATATATATATATATAATATACTCGGGAATATCGTCTTCCAGTTTAGAAAAATGTTCAACTATGGGTCCCCTATATTAAGGGTATACGTAAGTACTGTTTATCTCTAGCATAGGTATTATGCAGTTTATAAACAATTGAATCGATAAAAAGATATCAAGATTATGAAATAGGCATGCATATATATATCATATCAACATGCTCCAATATATCGCAAGACTTGATAATAACAACCATGCATTTATCTCAAGATAATGCATAAATATATTTACATCACAACAACAGTATACGGGTAGAAAACTTGCCTGAGTGTTCCGGGGTAGACTTAAGCTTAGAGTGGGTCCGGTAACCTATAAACAACATATAAGCTAGAATTAAACCACGATCGCTTAAGAAACTAGACTTTATCCCCTTAGACTCTAACATTCGCTTCTGCGCTTAACGATTTTCATTAGTCGCTTGAGTACCCTCGGCTCCACCATTTTTATAAAATTAACCGTTTTAAGGCGACTCTTTCGCGAGTACTTTACCAACTGCCTAATCCACCTTACATAATTGTTTCTTAATCCAATTAGTCTTTTAAAGGCCTTAAACAAGGTTTCAAAGTTAGGCAAGGGGTAAAGGTTCATTCACGAAATGTCGTAACTTAAAACGGTCGTTTCTCTTAAACCGTACATCGAATCTAAGCGAACCACATACCAAAATGAAGCTTACAACATGATATAGCTAAAAATGGCAAAGGTCAGAATCTTACAGTGAGTTCACGGGTCCTAAAGCTAATCAAAAAATAGTCTAAGGTAAATTGGGCATTACGACGGCTATGTTTACGCAATTTCCAAAATAATTACCACTCTAAATCCTCATAAATTCTCCCACAACCATCAACACAACATTCAACCATAATACTACAAACTCAGCCCCCAAATCCAAGTTTTACCAATTTATCCAACCAATCAAAGACCCAATATTCAAAACCAATACTAATCCACCAAAACTACTTATAATCAAAGATCAAGCCTTAATGCTAACAATGCTTCAATAGAACTTAATGGAATCATAAAATCAAAGCTAGGGTTTGACGTTTATACCTTCCCTAGATCCTTAAACAATTAACAAGAGATTGTAATCCTTAAAAGAGCCTTGATCTATGTTTATCATGTTCAAACTTGCAAAGGAGTTCAAGAAATGAGTTAGAACTTTTGGAGTTACAATTAGTGCAATTGAAAGAACTGTAAAAATTATGGTCTTACCATGATTATTTGGACAAGAATTGTGAACAAGAGTTTTAGGACATCTCAATACCTTTCGAACGAGCTATAGAACACAATATTTGAGTGAGTATTGAAGGAGATATGACAGTTTGAAGTTGCTGGTATTATTTTGACCGAGAGCAAAATGATGAAATGGAGAAATGGAAATGCTTCTTTAATTGCCTTGGAGTTTGTGTGGTGTTTTGTTGCTTGATTAACAACTAACCTTGGTTTAGGTATAGTTTAAATGCTTGTGGTTTAGCTATAGTTTAAAGGCTTGGCTAGAATTCATTCTTGACAAATATCTAATTAACCACGCTTATGTCACCTTGATCATATCATTTGCTACAATTCGTCCACACCTTGTGGTTTGATGATGTCATAATCCCTGGCTTCTTGTACAAGCTTATCTCTTGGTCGCTTATTTGTTTTACGGTTCGCTTATCTCTCGTTCTTGTCAATTGTTTCAGGGATCATATCTGGGACCTTATTATTTGGGGTTCCCTGAACCTTTCTTAATATTTTATATTCCTTTAATGATCTTCTCTTATAATCCTTGAATTAAAATCCTTGAATTAAAATCCTTTTAATTATGTTACCTTATACTCAATTCTTTTATTATCTGGTGAATTTTTGGGAAAAATTAAAGTATCCGGATTCGAATTCCGATGACCTTTACATACACTCATTTACTTTATGGAATACTAATATGATCTCAGAATTTCCATAACAGTACTCCTATATAACATGGTCTGATAATTTTCCTTAATCAGCATCATCAGCTAAAATTACTATTCATCAGGGTTTTAAAAATTTCCAAAATTTGGGGTTATTACATTCCACATCTAGAATTTCCTTGTATCCTACAATCAAACATCAAAACCTATTAAATAAATATCCAAATCAATGCAAAATATAATAAATATGAGGACAAAAATAATCTAAAATATATATATAAAAATATACTTTATCAAACATCCCCACACCAAGCATTTGCACGTCCTCGGGCATATACGAGAAATAAAAACTAAATCCTAACTAACTAACATCACTTTCGTGGATGACACGATTGCATTGAGCATATGCAACAAGCCGTTAAACCCCTAGGCATCCCTAGCAAGACGAGTTTTGTCTCGTGAGGGCTTATAGTGAATCTACCCACAAAATCCATTTATTTTCTTCCAAGTCTCAAGTATGTAATATATCACAACACTCTATACATGTAAACCCCAATTACACAATTCTGACAGTCTTTTCAATTCGCACATCATTTGTACATAAATATCCAAGTACGCACACATTATCTAAATTGACAAAGATATCATGAAATAAACATCAAAGCCGCCTTTAGTAAGTAACATGCTATGGGTAGAAAAACTCACACAACTCTCAAATCACATAAATGTATAGGCTAAGTGTATTCGCTCAAGTTCAATCAATGAAATCATGCGCTACCATAAGCTTGGTTGTCTACCAAATATCCACTACTTTGAATATATGCATGCACAAATCAAAAGGTCTTCGTTAAATATTGTAACATGGTTAAGGTCAAGGGTAGGAAATCAAGAAAAAGGCTAACAAGCATCTAACTTGATAAACTAATATAACATAATGTTAATTTTTAATTCAACACTCAACATGAAATTTTGATCATGTAAAAGTTGAGCGAGCTTTCACAAGCATTAAACTTTAAGCACATATTACCATGTACTTTCCCACTTCATATTGCATAACCCAATGAACACAGACTCTTTTTGATCTTCTCCTCTTTTTTTCAAAGTTCAAGTATTTCTCCAGTAACCAAGGGCAGTGAAAAGTCACCAAGAAAAATAAGAGATATTAAGTTAATCTTCATAATTTCTAGTACCGTGTACTTAATACCAGCACATGCATATGGATCTTCCATTTCTTATGGAATTACACTTACCACCCATTGGTCTCAAAGGAGTACTTAACTTTTACTTTCTTTTTTTTTTCAAGTTGATACCCACCAAATTATTCACACTTCAACAAAGAAATTCCCACACTATATATCACCAACCCTCAAATGAATCAAAATTCTCTACTAGTAAATCAAGACAAGAAAGAACAAGTAGGTTCAAGCATTTATAGTGGTGATATATCAAAAGAACGGATTAAAAGCTCAAAGGGGTTCGTTAGGGATAATTCAGGGGTACTGTTTAGGATAAAATATGGTTAAGTCCTAGTGCCTTTATCATTTTCATGCATACACATATCACGTAGTCTCAACAAGGTTTAAAACAAGTTCTAGAGCGACATATTACATGATGAACAACACACAACAACAAAATCTGATTGATATAAGATGTACCAATCACAAATTAGGCTTAAGTTCTCACAAGGTGAAAGCGTACTTCAGTACTTACTAAAATTGACAAAGATGCATCTCAAGTTTTAAAATTTCGCAAGCACGTACAAGAAATTATCATGCCACAAATGATTTTCTGAGGATACGACATATCAACAAATCATGCAAAAGAAACTCACAAGATGTGTACTTATCCTTGTTAACACACTACGAGACATGGCAATATACAAGATTTTTTTGATTTTCTTTTTTTTAATTTTTTTAATTTATGATATTTTTGGATTTTTAACATTGAGAACTCATCCCCACACTTAAGTGATTCATTGTCCTCAATGAACTAATTAACAAAATACAAAAAGAACAAAATAAAATTATACACTAAAAAGAAAGAAAACTCCCCTGGGATTAAGGTGTATGATGCGAAAAATATCTCTGAATAGAAGCAGAGTGTCATCCAATTATTTCCCCATCCTCTCTTGATTTTGTATGATTTGAAGTTGGTTTGACTTTAGCTCAGCAACTTGCTGCTCCAGAGTTTGTACGGGTTCGTAAAGTTCTTTCCTATACTCCGTCGAATGACGTTTTTGAGGCACCAAAAATACACCAAGCTTACCACATCGACGCACTATATGCATACCCACAAGATATTCGACATCAAGTTTTGAAGACCAGTCGTCCGCGACTTTGAGATTTATCGTTTTACGAATAAAGAGGGTCAGTTTTTCAGCAATGCGAGTTACAAATCCACCTATGACAAGACCACCTTTAGATCATTTAGATTGATAAATGAGCCTTTCAATCAACAATGTCGTCCAATCTATTGGAAGTTCTGCATCGAATTAGTACAACAAAGCAAGTTCCCCTGTTTGAATTTTGTTGTTACTTTCAGAACGACCATATATTATAAATGGTAGAAGTTGAGCAAAATAACGGTAGCAGGGGCTGATGATAGCTGAAGCCGAAGCACTTTGAGCGTGATATTTTTCAGTATGAGGCAAGCTTGTAATTTTGAGCCAAAAAGGTGTAGCGTAATTTTCAGGAAGTGGTTGTTGCTCTACTAACTGCCAGTTAAACATGTGAGCTAATTGAGTTTTTTTAATTTCATGAGTTGTATTTGCAATCCGAAAAGATAACAAAACCGGCAGCAGTAATTATGAATGAGCTCAAGAACTCACGAGTAAGAGCACCATAAGATGGCTTATCCATCTTCAAAAGATCTCTCCATCCAACTTTACCTAGTCTACGCTCAAATTCTGTTGTGCATGTCAAGTGAAGAAGAGCATCATAATCCATATACTTATTTGGGAATATTTGACGTTCAAACAATTTTGCATATAAAGTAGCTTGTGTGTCACCAACTATTTTGATTGTCGGATATTTTTGAGAAGCAACCTTATCGGCCTCAGAACCCTTCTTTTGTTTCTTTTTGGGGGGAGAAGAAGATGCAGATGAACGACTCATGATAGTAGCAAAGTAACAAGAACCAGATTGCTGCTGGAGTAATAAATTCAAGGAAAAGAAAAGTCAAAGCGTGCTATGTTCACCGGTACGTGTATGGAGAGACAGTGGCGCGGCAGAATAAGACGAGGAAGCGCTCTCCTAGAACCTGCCTTTGATCAACCACGGTTGCTGATAAATAATGAACAAGACTGAAAACTTGGACTGTGTTCAAGAGTGGCGTGAATGAACCACGGTTGCTGATGCAGGCTGTGCAGCTGATATGGTTAACAGATTATACACACGTACATAACGTATATGATAATTATTATTATTACATAATATAATTTTAATTTTTTTTATAAATTTAAAATATACATAGTTATAGATCTAATACAATTAGGACTCACAAAACAATTTATAAATCTAATATATATAATAGTTAGGTAATGTACGGGGGAAGGGGTGTACGTGGGGGTGGGAAATTTAGGGGGTAACATGTTAAGTTAACATGTTAATTCACAGGGAATTGGGCACCGGGGTGAGCAGGTGTGCATTGCGGGATGCTTTTTTTTGTTAATTTTAATTTATTTATTTATTTACAAAGAAAATATATATATATTTACATATAAAATACAAATTACATATCTCACATAAAATTAGTACAAACAATATAAAAATTATAGGTAGTGTATGATATTCTACATAAATAAATAAGGTAAAAGAAAAAAACTAAGCTAATATATATATATATTAATATAATAACAATATGTAATATATAATAGTAGTAAACTTAGAAAAAATAAGAAATAAAATATTTACATAAATATTTTAATAAGTAAAAAAAATACATAAGAATGTAATAGATGAAGAGGTGTACGCGGGGGGAAGGAAAGCGGGGGAGGTACGCGTGGGGTTGAGGTGGGGTATACGCGCGGCACCAGCACAACGCAGCACCGCCAATTTTTTTCCTTTGTTTTTTTGAGCTTCTTAACAGGGATTTGCGTCCCGGAGTGCAGAAAATTGCACCGCGAGTTTCATTTTTTTCACTCACGCGTCATATATTCTCGTTTAGCGGGCAGAAAAATTGCACCCCATCATACTTTTTTTTCAACACCCAAATCATGACTTAAATTTTATCCTGAAATGCTTCACACAAAAAATATCAAGGCACCTTGAGGGAGTAAAAATAATTAAAATATATAAAAATTATACCTAATAAAATCAAAAAAAAATTAAAAAAATCTAATTAATAAGCTACTTTTGTAAAATCTTGGGTTGCCTCCCAAGAAGTGCTTGTTTACAGTCATTAGCTTGACTTCTAACCTCGATTTAAATGTCCGTGGAGGGGTTGGGGATATAGAATGTCTTTATTCCACCACTAAATGCACCATCAACATATAACTTCATGCGCTGGCCATTGACCTTGAATTTTGTTCCATCTTGTCCCATAATTTCAATAGCACCATGAAACTTAATATCAGTTATAGTGATTGGTCTGGACCATCTAGATTTGAGCTTTCCAGGAAAGAGTCGAAGCCTTGAATCAAATAACAGCACCTTGTCATCAACCTGAAAATCACGTCATTAGATCATCTTATCATGCATCTTCTTCGTTCTTTCCTTGTAGATCCGAGAATTGTCATAAGCATCGAAACGAAACTCATCTAATTCATTCAACTGAAGAAGCCTTGCCTCTCCCACAGCCGTTAAATCCATATTGAGCTCCTTGATATCCCAAAAGGCACGATGTTCAAGCTCAACTGGTAAGTGGCATGCCTTGCCATAAATCAACATATATGGAGTAGTGCCAGTAGGGGTTTTATAAGCCGTCCAATAAGCCCACAAAGCATCATCTAACTTTAAATATAAATCTTTTCGAGACTTGGCAACCACCTTCTCTAGGATGCTTTTGATTTGATGATTTGAAACCTCTACTTGGCCACTTATCTGAGGATGATATGTTAGGCCAATCTTGTGAGTAACACCATATTTCTTAAGACGAGTTTCAAATTGTTGATGGTGAAAGTGAGAACCACCATCACTGAAAGGCATATGTCATAGCCTACTCATTTATTCGAGTATTTAACTCAACTCAAATAAGAATGTAATAAGTAAATAGTGGATCAATCATCAGAGAGATCTCACAAAGTAACATCTGTCAAAGATCAAAGAAACATTGTTCATCTGCAGACTTGAAGATTCACTGGAAGAAGTTCAAGAATTTGATCATGCCTCGGTGATGTAAATCAAGATCGTGGATTTAATCAAGTGACAGAGATCTCGTCAAGGTATCAATTTATTACAAGGATTCAATCAGAATATCAAAGTCAAGACATGAAGAAACGTCACGGAAGTTAGTCACTCATGAACCAGACAGTACATCGAGTGTCAGCATTGAAGTGGCGGAATTGATTCATAAGTCTCAGTGACTTTCAGAAGATTGTCAGAAGAATGGATGCTGCTCAGCGTTAGTATTAATTCTCTATTAATTAATTAAGTCATATAATTTAATTAAGAAAATAAATTATATCTGCAAAGATTAATTTATTGATTAATTGAATTAAATTGATTAATTAAGTTAGAATTAATATTAAGGATTTACAGAATTTTAATTGATTAAAATCTGTTTTAATTCTAAAAAGACAACTGATTGTACTAGTATGACAATCGGTATGACAATTGATAGTCATACCGAAAGTCATGCTAATTCAGTTGATTGTCTTGATAGAATTATTGTTTAGATTAAAATCACTTATTAATTCAGTAAGACAATTTCATTTGTACTACTATGACAATCGGTATGACAATCAATAGTCATACCGAAAGTCTTGCTAGTTCATTTTAATTGTCTTACTAGCTCTAAAGGATTGTCACACCAGTTCAACATTCTCGGCTGTGGTGATTAAAAACAAGCAGAGACCAATTCATTTACATAACACATACAGAGAGCAATCAAACAGAAGCCAAGAACAAAAAGAGAACAAGCAGCCAAAATATTTCATCTTATCTGCTAATTCAAGTTTACAATTTCTAGCTTGTAAAGTTAAATCCAATCAACTAGAAATCACTCTCTTGCTCTTGTGTATCAATCTAGCGGATTAAAATCCCTAGAACTTAATCTCAAATCGCTTTTAGCATTTGATCTTTTAATTACAAAAATAGAAAAAGTTCATGTCGAATTTATTCTAGATTTGTAATAATTGATTTGAGATTAATCCCTTGTAACCGATACCGTAGTTGTAACACCTTTCAAGTTTAATAAAAGTTTTATTTAACTTGAATTTTGTTTCACAATTTTATTCCGCATTTTATTCGACGAAACGGTATTGTTTGCATTCAACCCCCCCTTCTACAAACAAATTGGGACCTAACAATTGGTATCAGAGCCTTCTGATTAACGTACAAATCAAGATCCTAGACTTTTGTGTTTCTTTCACTTCTTGAATTTTTTATTCACTCAAAAAAAAAATTCATAATGACTACACAAAAAGTTGGAACCGTTAAAATTCCACTTTTCGATAAAGAAAATTATGTTATGTGGAAGAAGAAGATGCTACTGTTTTTACAGGTTGCTAACCCCAAATATTTGCAAGTGTTGAAGAAGGGTCCAAAAATTCCTATGGTTATGGAACCAGAGGTAATAGAAAATGATGTGGTGATCGCCAAAGCGAGAACTTATGTGAAGGATCCTGAGGACTTCTCTCCTGCTGAAATAGAAGAAGCTTCCCTGGATGCTAGCCTTCAATTAATCTTAGTAGATTCCCTTAATCCCCTGATGAATAGACATGTGATGAATTGTAAAGATTCCAAACATATCTGGGAAACTATTGAGATTATTAATGAAGGCACAGAGGAAGTTAGGGAGAACAAACTAGAAATCCTAACCTCTGAATATGAATATTTCAAATCAAATCCAGGAGAAGGAATCACTGAAGTGTTTGAGAGGTACAATGCATTGATCAACAACCTGAATATTAATGGTAAATACTATTCCATCAGGGAGGTCAACAAAAAGTTCCTTTTAACACTGCCAACTCATCTCGAACATAGAATCACTGCCATAAGAGAAGCAAGAGATCTGAGTGAGATTTCTTTGGAAAGGCTCTATGGTGTGTTAAAGACTTATGAGTTGGAGCAGATTCAGCAGAAGGAAGTTTACGGGAAAGGAAGAGTGGTCAGCACGTCTACTGCTCTAGTAGCTGATGAACAACAACAACAACAACCACAATATCAACATCAATCTCAACAGTCAGAAAGAATGGTACAGTCTTCCAAGGTTGAAGATAATGTGATAGTAGCAGAATTTGATTCTCCTACTACAAATCAATCAGGAGATGATTATTATTCCTTGGAAGAACTGGAGCAATTGGAGGATGAGTCAATGGCCCTGATTGTCAAGAGATTCTCAAATGTCAGATTCAAAAGGAATCCCAAGTTCAAGTACAAGTCCAACTACAACAGATTCCAGAAAGGTGGATCTTCATCCTCTAACACCAGCAGTGGTGGGTATAAAATAGGGATGGTTGATCGAAGCACCATTCGATGCTTCAACTGTAATGAGTTGGGACACTTTGCCACAGAATGCAGGAAGCCAAAACAAGCTAGGAAGAACTCTTATGATTCTAATCAGAAGAGTAAATCTGAAAGGGCGTACCTGGCAAAGGGAAGAAGCTGGGATGATACTGACAGTGAAGATGAAGAAGTTGGGAATCTTGCTCTCATGGCTAGTGATGCAAGCACCTCGTCGTCAAGAAAAGAGGTAAAACTTTCTGATGCTGAAATGGTTTATCATCTAAGAGGTAACTTAGATTGTGCTCGTCGTGATAATGAATTGTTAAATCAACAAATCAAAGACCTTGAGAAAGAGGTCAATGAATTAAGACTTGTGCACATTAATCAAGATAAACTAAAAGAACAAGTATCTTTTCTAGAGAATAGAGTTGACTGTTATAGACAACTCGAAACTATTCTCAAAGACAAGATCACCGGTCTTGAGGCTAAGGTTAAAGCTTACTTTAATTCTTGTTCGAAGTCCAAAGAGTTTTACAATAAGCAAGCTGTTAATCAAACACATGGAATAGGTTATGATTACAATGCTGCTATTGGAAAATTAGGCATAAACTCCCCTCCTCATGTATGTGCTAAAGGCAGGGAAGTACCACATCTGCTTAAGGGTGTTGATGAACCCCTCTATAAAGAATCAATTGCTGAATCATTTGATGAGACCTCTTTTATTATTCAAGAAGAAATCCGTGCTGAAGATAATGCTTATGAGAAAGCTGTCTCCAAGTCAAGTGTGTCAAAAGTTCCAGTCAAGGTTGTGAAAGCAACTGAGACTAACTCAGACACACATGAGTTGGATAGAACAGATGCCATGTCTACCATGCATAAGTTGCCTATTGTTAATCCTTCTCATAAAGCATGTGGTGTTCCTGATTGGATGTCTTGTGCTTTTAATCTGTTGTTTGCTTATTTTAATGGTAAGCATGTTTCTAATGATAAGACTACTCCTCGTCAGCATGTGAATAATAGAAAGCATGATAGGTCTAAGACTGCAAGTCCTCCTAAAGCTAGAAAGGAGACATTTGTGCCTAAGCCTAAACATAAATTTGATAAGGCTGTTTTAAAGGTCAAATGTTCAGTCATTGAGAATGTTGAGAATATTGAAATTAAGAATGTTGTTTTGCCTGATAGAGGCCAATTTTACAAGTATGCCGGACCCAGCCAAGCTTGGGTTCCGAAGAAGTTCTAATCCATTTGTATTGCAGGGCATTAAACAGGTACAACCGGTAGTGTGGATTCTTGACAGCGGATCGTCAAGACATATGACCGGAGATAGAGCCCTGCTATCAAATGTGATTGAGAAAGCTGGCCCAGTGGTTACCTTTGGAGATAACAGCAAAGGTTTAACGGAGGGATATGGCTGTTTGCAAGCTGGAAATGTTATCATTGAAAATGTATATGTTGTGCAAGGACTTGAACACAATCTGCTTAGCATTAGTCAGTTCTGTGACAACGGCTACAATGTTTTATTCGACAAGCTGAAGTGTCAGATTCTGCACAAGAAAAGTGAAAAACCCTCCTTAATGGGAATCCGGAAAGGAAATCTGTTCGTAGCTGACATGAACTCTGGAAGCAATCTTGAAGTCAATTGTTTCTATGCAAAGGCATCGTCAGATGAGAGTTGGCTATGGCACAAGAGACTTTCCCATCTCAATTTCAAAACAATGAATTCTCTTGTCAAAAGAGAATTGGTAAGAGGTTTGCCTCAGCTGGAATTCTCTCCAGAAGGACTATGTGAGGCTTGCCAGAAAGGAAAGTCAAAGAAAACAAGTCACAAAGGCACTGACACATCTTCCATAACTGGTGTTCTGCAATTATTGCACATGGATTTATTTGGTCCAGTTAATATCCTTTCTATGTCAAAGAAGTGTTACTGTCTTGTGATAGTTGATGACTATTCCAAGTATACGTGGGTTTTATTTCTTCACTGTAAGGATGAAACACCACAAGTTGTGATTGATCATATCAAGATGATTGAGTTAGATTCTAACGTCCCTGTTAGAGCAATAAGGTCAGATAATGGGACAGAATTCAAGAATACACTTCTCAATGGATTCTGTACAGACAAAGGGATTACCAGACAATTTTCAGCTCCTAGAACCCCTCAGCAAAATGGAGTGGTAGAAAGGAAGAATCGTACATTGATTGAAGCTGCAAGAACGATGTTAAATGAATCAGGTCTTCCAATGTACTTTTGGGCTGAAGCTGTCAATACTGCATGTTATACTCAGAATCGAACTCTAATCAACAAAGACTTCATGAAAACTCCTTATGAGATTTTGAATGAACAGAAACCTTCTATCAAATACTTTCATGTATTTGGTGCCAGATGCTTCGTGCTCAAGGATGGAGATGATCGTCGTGGTAAGTTCGAGGCAAAGGCATATGAGGGTATTTTTGTTGGATATGGAAGAAGATCATATAGAGTGTATATCATTGATCAACACAAAGTAACTGAAAGTGTCAATGTTACATTTGATGACACTAAACTCCCTAGTATCCAAACTGAAGATCCTTCTGAGAAACTAAAGTTTGATGATACGTCAGATTCAGAATCAGAACATGGTCAAGAACCTGAGGTTGTTGCTGGTGAAGAACCTGTTAATCCTGATGATACTCAAGGTAATAGTGATGGAAACTTTGGCAACAATGGAGATACCACTGCTACTGACGGAGAATCTTCAAGTCAACATGGCAACAACTCAGGGGGAGATGCTGAAGGATTATCTAGTAGGACACAACATCACAATGAATTTCAAGGCGAATCATCAAGATCACATCTTCCAAGACAGACAGTCTGGAATAAAGCTCACCCTTTTGAGTTGATTATTGGTGATCCAGATGTTGGAGTCAGAACTAGACGTGCTACTCAAAATGAGTGTCTGTTCTCAGGATTTCTTTCTGAGATGGAACCTAAGAAAATTGAAGAAGCACTGTCTGATCCAGATTGGGTGATTGCTATGCAAGATGAACTCAATCAGTTTGAAAGTCAACAAGTCTGGAAACTGGTACCTAGGTCTGTACACAAGAAAGCTGTTGGTACTAGGTGGGTATTCAGGAATAAACTAGATGAAGATGGTGTGGTTACAAGAAACAAGGCAAGACTGGTAGCTAAAGGGTATTCTCAAGCTGAAGGTATTGATTATGATGAAACCTATGCTCCAGTGGCTAGACTTGAGGCCATCAGGATATTTCTGGCATTCGCAGCATTTTCAAACTTTAAAGTTTATCAAATGGATGTCAAGAGCGCCTTTCTGAATGGAAAGCTGGATGAAGAGGTATATGTAGAGCAACCTCCTAGTTTTGAAGATCCAGATCATATGGATTTTGTCTTCTTTCTTTTCAAGGCTATCTATGGGCTAAAACAGTCTCCAAGAAAATGGTATGACACTCTCTCTGAATTTCTTATTGAAAATAGCTTTATTAGAGGTGTCATAGACAAAACTCTCTTTTCTAAAAAACATAAGAATGATACTATATTAGTCCAAGTCTATGTGGATGATATAATATTTGGGTCTACTAATGATAATCTCTGTAAGAGATTTGCTAAGTTAATGCACAGCAAGTTTGAAATGAGCATGATGGGAGAGCTGAAGTTCTTTCTTGGATTACAAGTAAATCAAAGGTTAGATGGAACATTTATTTGTCAATCCAAGTATCTCAAGGAACTCCTCAAAAAGTACAATCTAGAGGATTCTGCATCAGCAAGGACTCCATCAACTACAGCTGTCAAGCTTGGACCATGTGAAAACTCCATTAAGGTAGATGTCACAAGCTACAGAGGTATGATTGGCTCGTTACTCTATCTTACTGCAAGTAGACCAGATATTATGTATGCTACATGTTTATGTGCAAGGTTCCAAGCGGATCCTAGAGATATTCATCTCGTTGCTGTTAAACGAATCTTAAGATATCTTAAGGGAACACCAAATCTAGGTATTTGGTACCCTAAAGAATCTGGTTTTAACCTTGTCGGATATACAGATTCAGATTATGCAGGAAGTGTTGTTGATAGGAAAAGCACCTCAGGAAGTTGTCAATTCCTAGGAAGCAGGCTAGTCTCATGGTACAGCAAGAAACAGCAAACAGTTTCCAACTCAACGGCCGAGGCTGAATATATTGCTGCTGGAAGCTGCTGTGCTCAGATCTTGTGGATTAGGAACCAACTACGAGACTATGGCTCTGTATTGAACAAGATTCCTATTTTATGTGACAACACAAGTGCAATAGCCATCACCAACAACCCTGTGCAGCACTCGAGGACAAAGCACATTGACATCAGGTATCATTTTATTAGAGAGCACGTCATGAATGGTACTGTTGAACTATTTTTTGTTCCAACAGAAGAACAAATAGCAGATATTTTCACTAAACCACTTGACGAATCCACATTTACCAGATTAGTTGGTAAATTGGGCATGTTGAATAGTTTTAGTGATTAATTTAGTTAATATCTGGGATCTGTTCTTGAATGAATTTACAAATGAATTTTTCATAAATGAAAAATTCATTTGCAAATTTATTTTATCATTTTATCATATTTCTTGCTTATTTCTATGTAATATATATTATCTTATCTATTTTTATTTTCCCTTCTTGTTAATTTAAAATATCTCAGAATATTGTATTTCCTCTAAAAATATTTTTCTATGAATTTTATTTGCTAAAATTCAAGAGAAATCTATTTTTGGAATAAAAATAATAATTTCTGATATATTGTCTTTGTTTCTGTAAAAATTTTAAGTGTTTATTTCAGTTTTACTATTTTGTAATATAGTTTCAGTACATAAATAGAAGTCTGTTCCTTTTATTTTATTTTGTTTTCTACTGCAATGACAATCGGCAAGACAATTGAATTGTCTTGCTGAAAATCATTTCAGTACTTATATATATATATATATATACTTATTTTCATATTAATTCTGTGTGAAATCCTTTTATTTCCAGAATGACAATCGGCAAGACAATTGAAATTGTCTTGCTGAAAGTCATTTGCAAATATAATTGTCATTTCAGTGTTTTTCAGTATAGTTTTATACTGGCAAGACAATCGGTATGACTATTGATTGTCTTGCCAGTTATAAACATTATATATATCTATTTTATTTTATTTTGCCTGGTATGACAATCGGTATGACTATCAGATTGGCATACCAGTTATAATTTTAATACTTATTCTATTGTATTTCTTTTCCTTCTTTTGCCTGGTATGACAATCGGTATGACAATCCCGGATTGTCATACCAGCTGTTATATAAAGGCGTTTGGTGTATTGTTTTTAAACCATTTCATCAGTTCAGTTCATTTCAAAAAAAAAATCTAACAGTTTTTTTATCTCTTAGTTTTCTCTCTTCTCTCTCTTCGAACTCAAATCTGTTTTGTTTCTTCCTTGCTCGAGTTTTTACTCAGCACACAAAATCATCACTTTGTGATATATACATACAAGTATATATATACAAAGGTGCTGTTGAATTTTTATTAAAAAAAAAAAAAAATTTTTAAAAATCAGTTTGCCCCTTCAAATTCCATTTGTGTTGTTGATTTTGAACTTTTTATTTTTAATTTTAATTTCTGATTTGTGTCTTTTGGCTTATTAAAACTGTGTTTGTGAGTTAAAAAAATTCTAACGAGATACATTTCTGTCTAAATTTTTCGATTATAATTAATTTAATTCGAATTATTAAATTAATTTAATTAATTCGAATTTTCTTAATATTATTCTTAAAATTTTGAAAAGCGTGTGTCTTATTATTATTTTAAATGGCTCTCAATTTCCAAATTGTCGCGCATAATCAGGTTGGTTATTTTAATCCGGAAAAATGTGATGTTGAAAAATTTAAGCCTTGGATTAGATTTTTAAATGACCATTCGATTGTTAGCTCTGCTATTAAATCAAATGTGATTTTAAATATCGATCTTCTTAGACTGATTTGCACAACCTCTACTGTGGCCGATGATTCAAAATCTTTTTCATTCACCGTGGCAAACACACAGTATGTAGTTGATGAAACAGTCGTCAATCGTGCGCTAAATTTTCCACTTGACAATTTCTGTAATTTACCCTCTGAAAATGATATCACAAATTTTTTCAATGCTATTCACTATCAGGGGGTGATCAATTTAACCAAACTTTCTAAATCAAATTTGGTGTCTGAATGGGATATTTTCTTCGATACACTTTCCAAAGTGTTTGCCAACTGCACAAAATCCAATTTTCATAACATCACTTCCACTCTGCAGTATATTGGTCTTGCGGTTGTTTTCAATCAAAGGATCAATTTTGGCAAACTACTTTTTCCCATTCTCTTGAGACGTCTAACTTCTGCTTTACGTGATCATTCTACAAATCGTAGGGTATCATGTTACTATGCTCGTTTTCTCATGCTTATAGCAGATCATCTACTCACACCTGAACACAAAGCCCTTTTTGCTAACTCTGCTGTAACTGAACCCCCTCCAGTTAGCAAAAAGATTTACACTCGCCAAGACACAACCTTCAAATTCATGCAAGTTCCAGTACTTGTATCTGCTTTTATGGCCAATTATATTCCCTTACCTATTTTCAATCTTCCCGGCCATGAACAGCAACCTCAACCTCCAGTGGTTCAAGCCACCCAGGCTCTTCCATTACAGGTAGTAATTCCTCACTCTCACTCTCTTCCTACTTCTGTTGACAGACCCCCAGTGGTTGATAGGGCTGACCATGAAGTTGTAGAACCACAGCTTCAATCCCAGGTCATAGAGCCAAACACAGAGTCTCATTCTATCTCATCCTCTCCCCCACTGTCTAAAATGTTACCCAGGAGATTACTAGGAAGTAGTACATTGTCAAATATGAGTGAACCCTCAGCTCTGCCTCCTCCTAAGAAAAGAAGAACATATTCTGAGGCATCTGAAAGCCCATCCTTGTCCTCTCAACAGGACATGGACTTTGAAATGGCCAATGAACAGTTACTAGAGGCATTCTCTCAACAGGATGCATCTATTGAAATTCGCCATAGGGCCAGGGCATCTTGTACTGAGTCAAGCACAATTCCATTACTCACAATGGAACCATACACTTCCCCAGATCATACTCAGGACACACAGCGAGGAGTGCACGTAGAGTCGGTTACAGTGCCTGCCATAGTTACGGCAGAAGAGCAGTCACATGCTTCAGAGGGAAAATCTGACTCTCCGCCATCTTTAATAGAGTCATTTTCTCCCCTCCCAGATCCAACACCTCTGGCTCCCTTATGGGATTCTCCACTCGCAGATTTATCTGGAGAAAGTGGAGGGCAACTCGGTCAATCTATCCCTGAAGCAATTCAGACATCTATTCCAAAAGATTTGATAGTATTGACTGAGGATCGGGACTCGCGAATTCCCATTGCACCACCACTGACCTCTCTTGAAGAGGCTAGGGTGATTTTTAATGCAGGTACACAAGAACAGCAACTGGAAGACTCCTCACGAGCAATTATATTGAGAGAAACACATGCACGTGAGATGAGTGAACCAAACACGAGTGAACTTCAGGTGAGAGCACACACAGACACTGATACTGTAAACCTGTTAGCTCAGATTGCTGCCCTAAAAGAAGAACTTGCTAAAAGCCAAGCTGAAGCTCAAGCATTCAAAGCACAAGTGGTTGAACGGTCTTCTTCTTCCACCTCTGTCAACAATCAGCTTGCAATCATAAGGAATGACATCTCAGATCTAAAGACTACTGTAATACCAAAGCTCAATTCTATTCAGGACACTCCAAATTTATCAGCTGATGACATATCGAACTTCTGCTCTCTACACATAAGAATGACTTCTCTTGAAGACCTCGTTGAGATGAATCATTCACTGGACTCCTCAAGATTTCTAAAGATAGAGACGGGCATGGAACATCTAAATGAAGGGATGAAGCACCTATATTACATGATCAAGAATTCTCATTGCCCTAATGAAGAACAAAGAGCTTATTTTGAAGGACCGTCTGGTGGAGGATCAGGCTCTGGAGGTGATGGAAATTCCAAAGGAAAGTCAGTAGAGGATCCCTCAACTAAGGGGGAGAAGAAAGGGAGTAGTGCCAAAGGGAAAGAAAAAGATACTTCTGCTGGAGATAAAGGAAAGGCTGATGATGTCTACTACAGTGGAGAACAGGATGACTTCGATATTTTTGACATTCCCACTGAACCAGTTCAGGAAGATAAAGATGGGTTATTTGAAGCTGAAGAAGAAAGTGATTTTGAAGATTGGGAAGAAGAAGATACAGTGGATCCTAGGTTTGAGAAAGAATTTCAGAAAGAGCAGTCAGAGATGCTAAGAAAAGAAGCTGAACTCAAGAAGGTCTCTCAGATCATTGACAGGAGGAAAGACATACAAAGAACAGAAACTCTTCAAAAGCAACGTCTTCATGACATTAAGGCTCAAGAAAGGAGAAGAGATGTCAGACTAAAGATTGGTGAAAAATGGGATGAAGCTAGGAGAGTACTCGATATGCCTCAGCTATGCACTAACAATGATAGGCAATTCTTACATCTTCTTGACAAGCTGGAAATCTCAAATCCTAACAATGACATGTACATGAATGCTATCAAGACTGAAGTCTCAAGGATCACAGCTGCTTTTGATAGATCCCTAAATGAGATGAGCATTTTTGTATATTGTCAGAGTGAAGGATCATTCAAGGTGTCACTTCATCTATTTGAGAATCGTTCGTTGTCAGAGATTTGGGTTCTTTTAAACAAAGTCAAAAGAAGCTCAGAATTGAATGAAGTTCTTCGGGAAAGGCTTAAAGAGTTTGCCAGCAGGGCTAGTCCTCAAGTGGTCAACAATCCTCATCAGGTGAGATTCTTTAAGTCTGATTGTCTTCAAATCTGTCAGCTAGATGTACAATCTCTTAAAGACTACTCAGCTAAGCATCTGGTCTGGATGGAACATCATTTGAGAACTGCTGGATATTCATCCATGTTGAAGACTCAAGCTGCTGACTTGATTCAAGCTTATTGTGAAAAGAATGTTAAAAGGTACAATCAACTCAAGAATAAGCTGAAGTCAGTTGGAGTTCAACCAATCAGACCATCAAGCTTCACTTCAGAAAAGGATCGTGTCTTTGACAAGGAATTGCTTCAAGATTTAGAAGAAGGTGAAGTCAGGAGAGAAGACAACTGAAGTCAATTAGCTCAAAACTCAATGTAATATGATTAGAGCGTTATGAATCAAGATAGTCTAATGTAGTTATATGTTCAGGCTAGAGGAACATCTATCTTGTATTCACTTGTAAATTTCATTTGGAATCTGGAAAATGTTAAATATAATCCAGAACTTTTCTGCTATTTACTTTACCTTACTGTTTATATCTTTTTCTTATTTGTTAGTTGAGTTATCCTCTAGGTATTTGTTGTTATTGTCTAACAAGCAAATAGGGGGAGATTGAAAGGCATATGTCATAGCCTACTCGTTTATTCGAGTATTTAACTCAACTCAAATAAGAATGTAATAAGTAAATAGTGGATCAATCATTAGAGAGATCTCACAAAGTAACATCTGTCAAAGATCAAAGAAACATTGTTCATCTGCAGACTTGAAGATTCACTGGAAGAAGTTCAAGAATTTGATCATGCCTCAGTGATGTAAATCAAGATCGTGGATTTAATCAAGTGACAGAGATCTCGTCAAGGTATCAATTTATTACAAGGATTCAATCAGAATATCAAAGTCAAGACATGAAGAAACGTCACGGAAGTTAGTCACTCATGAACCAGACAGTACATCGAGTGTCAGCATTGAAGTGGCGGAATTGATTCATAAGTCTCAGTGACTTTCAGAAGATTGTCAGAAGAATGGATGCTGCTCAGCGTTAGTATTAATTCTCTATTAATTAATTAAGTCATATAATTTAATTAAGAAAATAAATTATATCTGCAAAGATTAATTTATTGATTAATTGAATTAAATTGATTAATTAAGTTAGAATTAATATTAAGGATTTACAGAATTTTAATTGATTAAAATCTGTTTTAATTCTAAAAAGACAACTGATTGTACTAGTATGACAATCGGTATGACAATTGATAGTCATACCGAAAGTCATGCTAATTCAGTTGATTGTCTTGATAGAATTATTGTTTAGATTAAAATCACTTATTAATTCAGTAAGACAATTTCATTTGTACTACTATGACAATCGGTATGACAATCAATAGTCATACCGAAAGTCTTGCTAGTTCATTTTAATTGTCTTACTAGCTCTAAAGGATTGTCACACCAGTTCAACATTCTCGGCTGTGGTGATTAAAAACAAGCAGAGACCAATTCATTTACATAACACATACAGAGAGCAATCAAACAGAAGCCAAGAACAAAAAGAGAACAAGCAGCCAAAATATTTCATCTTATCTGCTAATTCAAGTTTACAATTTCTAGCTTGTAAAGTTAAATCCAATCAACTAGAAATCACTCTCTTGCTCTTGTGTATCAATCTAGCGGATTAAAATCCCTATAACTTAATCTCAAATCGCTTTTAGCATTTGATCTTTTAATTACAAAAATAGAAAAAGTTCATGTCGAATTTATTCTAGATTTGTAATAATTGATTTGAGATTAATCCCTTGTAACCGATACCGTAGTTGTAACACCTTTCAAGTTTAATAAAAGTTTTATTTAACTTGAATTTTGTTTCACAATTTTATTCCGCATTTTATTCGACGAAACGGTATTGTTTGCATTCAACCCCCCCTTCTACAAACAAATTGGGACCTAACAATCACTTATCACTATTCTTTGAACTCCAAAACGTGGGAAGATAATATTTTTAAAGAGCTTCAGCACAACCTTAGAATCATTGATTATCGATCCAATAGCTTCAACCCACTTCGACACGTAATCAACTGCAACCAAAATTTATTTCATTCCACAAGAAGTTGGGAAAGGTCCCATAAAATCAATACCTCATACATCAAAAATTTCAACTTCTAGAATACCAGTTTGTGGCATCTCATGGTATTTAGAAATATCACTCGTCATTTGGCATGCATCACAAGACAAACAGAAAGCACGAGCATCTTTAAAGAGAGAAGGCCAGAAGAAACCAGATTGAAGTACCTTAGAAACGATTTTAGATGGACCATGGTGTCCTCCACAAGCAAGAGAATGACAATGCTTGAGAATGTTATTTACTTCAGATTCTGGGATAAATCTACGAAAGAAACCATCAGCACACTTCCGATACAAGAATGGATCATCCCAAAAATAATGTTTAGCATCATGATAGAACTTTTTGCGGTGTTGAGAAGTCAAATATATAGGGTGAGATCCACTAACACACAAATTTGCAAAGTCTGCATACCAAGGAGTTTGAGTAGCAACCGCAAATAAGTGATCATCTGGAAAAGAATCGTCAATAGGAGTGTCTGACGCAATATCTGATTTGAATCGCAATCGTGAGAGATGATCTGCAACCACATTCCCAGCACCTTTCTTGTCCTTGATCTCCAAGTCAAATTCTTGGAGTAAAAGAATCCATCGAATAAGCCTCGATTTTGCTTCCTTCTTTGCCAAAAGATATTTAAGTGCAGAATGGTCTGTGTGAATGACTTTTGAACCAATGAGATATGTTCGAAACTTGTCAAGAGCATAGACAATAGCTAGAAGCTCCATCTCTGTAGTAGCATATGTAACACCCCCAGATCCGGGGTCGGGGATCCGGGTCGGCACGGTCTTTCTTTCCACAATATCACTTCACTTAATTAATAATAAATAACCTTATGTTGTGACCCCACACTAACACACACCACAACCCGTTATAGTCTCAGAGATGAAATTTAAATAAGTACAAGTCTTTGAATCCACAATTTAAAAGTTATTACAACCCAAAATGATTACTTGATAAATTTACAGTTAATTGCCATTATCTGCCACAAGTTATAATTATACATAATTGATTCTCAAAAGTAGATGGTCTGATCTACAATAGATCTACCTCTGCAGCTATAGCAGCTACAACATCAACGGGAAGACGCGGGACGCTTCCCACGCGCTTGCGCTGGGTCTGCTGGAGTCTGGCCATCTTTCCTAACTGTTGTTGTGTGATGAAGAAATAAAGCAAGGGTGAGCAGCAAGCCCACCAAAATAATATGTATAATGATTTACAATATATGAGCCTACTCATAATACTCATGAAAGTCTTGGTCAAAAGAAATGAACCAAGTTTGATATCTTAATGCGATGAAGTCGCAAAATATTCAGTATATATACATATATACTTTTCAAAATATTGGAAGTCCTCTTTCATGCATAATATACACAAAATCCCAGTGTATAACTGTATATATAAAAAAATATCGTTGCAAGGTGATCTCATACATCTAACCTTGTCTCAACGTTTTTCTGAAAATCTTTGTCATTCATAAGACAATTATTAACTAGATATAAGTTTAAAAGATGAGGTTACCAAATACCCCAATATACTTATATCTTTCCCAATACTACTTGAACTACCACCGTTCAAGTTATAATCAGTTTTAAAAGTTCATCACATAGATGAGACTACAAGACAAGATTTGAATAGATTCAATCTTTGAAATATTATTGAATGAAAAAGTTATGAGATACTTTATTTAGTCCCGATATATATATATATCCACATATATATATCTCTAAAACATTTCCTGGAACCTCTGTTATGTAAAGTATGAACAGAGTTGCAATATCCAATGAATTTGGAAGGAAAAGAAAACCTTTGGCATAAACCAGATATCTTGCTGATCAGGCAAAGATACCCATTAGTAACCTTTTCTACTAGTAGATGGACGAATTCCCCACTGGTCATCACCCTGGTCATAATTAGGACCTTATGCTGGACTGCCACTCAGCCACTTATGCATTTGATGGACTCCCACTGAGCCACTTACACTATCATGGACGCCCACTGAGCCCATGTTGCTTATGCCGACTCAATAGATGGACTTACTTCCCGAACGTTGGGTAAGTAATCAATTCATTTACCAAAACTGCAACCTTGTTGCGAATATAAAATACACCACAGAGCCGGATCCCTCAGGTTTTAAGCGAGTATTTAAATCCCCTTAAAAAGGAAGATCTTAAATATAAAATTGAGTTTTGGGATCCGCTCTAACTTTTAAAAATCATTTTGAAGACTCGAAAACACTTTATAGAGTGTTTGGAGTAAAGCTGATTTAATGAAGTAAATCAGTCCCCAGAATATTTAGAAAATGACTGAATATTATTATTTAAATAATATTCCCATAAGAATAATCTTTATAAAAATAATTGAAGTAGAAGTATTAAAACTTGTACTTGAAACGAGTATTAAATAACCAAAGATATACTTATATGAAAGTATTATCTTTATTTGAATAATCGAAAATAAGTTTGATTATTAACACCTTATTCTTTAATAAAATAAAGAATATATTTCAGCAAATAATCGGAGTCATAGATCCTCAAATGAATATTCAAATAATATTCATTAAATAATATAAACTGAGTCATAAGTCCTCGAATGAATATTCAAAATAATATTTATTAATAAAATAAACGGAGTCATACGCCTTCGAATAATATTTGAAATAATATTCAATAATAAAATAAAGTTAAAGTTATCGAATAAACCTTATTCGATTAATAGTTTGGAAAAACTATAACCATATATATATATATAAATATATATATATATATATATATCCATATCCATATATATACAAAATCTACTCGGGATCCTCGACTCCCGGTTTTAGAAAATATTTTCACCTTTGGGTCCCTATACTAAGGGTATATGCAAGATACCGCTATCCTCTAGCATAGGTATTATCAACTGAACCAACAGATATATATTTCAAGAATATGAAACAGGCATGCATATATATACCATATCACATGCTACAATATATCGCAAGATTTTGCTAATTAACCAACATGCATCTATCGCAAGATAATGCAAATACATATATTCATCACAACAACAGTATAACGGATAGAATACTTGCCTGAGCGACTGGGGGTTACGAATGGCTCGGGACGAGTCTGGTAACCTATAAACAACAAGTAAGTTGGAATTAAACCAAAGTCACTTGTAAATCTATACTTTAACTAACTTAGACTCTAACGCTTGTTTTGCGCTCACTGATTCGCTTAAGTCACTCGGGTACCCTCGGCTCCACCATTTTTAATAATTTAACCTTTACGAGTTTTAAAGCGATTCCTTCGCGAGTGTCTTACCAACTGCCTAACACACTTACCATAAATGTTTCATACATTAATTAACCCTTTTTGTTCTTTAACCTATGTTTCAAAGTAAGGCGAGGGAAAAAGTTTCGTTCGCGAAATGCCGTTACTTGAAACGGTCGTTTCTCCTAAACCGTGCATCGGAATCGAACGTACTACATATCAAAACGAAGCTCGTAACATGAGCTATCTAAACATGGAAGTGGTAATAATCTAGCAGGGGGTTCTCGGGTCCTAATGTTATGCACAAAAACAGTCTACAGAAAATTGGACGTTACAACGGCTATGTTTACGTGATTACCAATATTTATACCACTCCAATTCTTTACCAATTCACTACAAACCACCCAACCATCATCAATACATCAAACACAACTTATATCAAGGCAAAGTCAGTCCATAATCTCAAGGTTTTCCAACTTATTCAACCACAAACATGATCTACTAACCATAACTTAAGATTCATTAACCATTAACCAAGATTCATATCCAAAATCACCACAAATCCAACCAAACTATCTAACATACATGGATCTTGATATACATACATGGATATTTCTATATATACATTAATCCATCCATGAACTCATCAAAACTCAAAGTTCAAACTATAAGTTAAAGGTGAAAGTTGTTTATACCTCCTTGAAGCTTCCTAACACAACCCAAGAGCTTTGAATGCCTAAAAGAACCTTGATCCTTGCTTGTATAACCTTAATCTTTCATAAAAATTCAAGAAAACTAAAGTTATTTCTTGAAGGTTACTATTCATCATCTTCTTCCTTGATTTATTGGAAGAGATTGTGAAGGAATTAGGAGCTTAAACTTATAGCATATCCATATCTATGTACAAGGAAGCTTAGATAATTACCTTTTGATTTAACAATGCTTGGAACTTGATTTTTGAAATTCTTGCCCTTGAAAAAGATGAAAAGCCGAGAGCAAGATGATGAGAATGAAATGATTTTGTGTTTTTTGATTTGTTTGGCTTAGCTTGGTTGCTTTTTGTTTTGTTTTTGGTTAATTACCTTAATAACCTTATATTTGTGTGGTTATAAACCAACCACACCTCCTCCTTCCCTATGTCATGCTTACATCACATTGCTATGTCATCCTCCCTTCCTTGTCCTCTTCTCATTGGTTGGGTGACATCACTTCCTCTAATCCATTTGCTTAACTTCCTAATTATTTGCCTAATGACCGCTGATCTGTTATACGGTTCGCTTAACTTTCGTTTTCGTTTATCGTTTGAGGGATCATACCCGGGATCTTATTACTTAGGTTCCCTTAACCTTTCTCAATATATTATATTCCTTTTATGATCCTCTCCTATAATCCTTTAATTTAAATCCTTTTTATCCTGTTACCTTATACTCAATTCTCTCCGTATCTTGTGGATTTCCGGGAAAAATCAAAGTGTTCGGAATTGGATTCTGACGATCTTTACATACACTTATATACCACATAGAGTACTAATAATATCCCATAAGATCAATAACAGAACCCCTACATAGCGTGGCATGAAAAGTTTTCTCGTTCAGCAGAAACACTATTCATAAGGGTTTCAAAATTTCTCAAAAATTGGGGTTATTACAGTCTCCCCTCCTTAAAAGGATTCCGTCCCGGAATCAGATAGAAAACAAATGGGGATACTTTCTTAGCATTACACTTTCTAACTCTCGAGTCAATTTTCCACATTGTGGTTCTACCACCAAACTCTGCCTAGTTTGATAATCCTTCTCCTAAGCACTTGTTCCTTTTCACTCTATAACCCTTCCTGGTTGCTCCATATAGGTTACGTCGGGTTGCATATCTATGCGCTCATATGCCCCTATTTGACTGGCATCCGAATTACACTTCCTTAACATTGATACGTGGAACACGTTATGAACTTGCTACATGTTCGGGGTTAGGGCTAGCTCATATGCTAACTTCCCAAACGTCTTAATATATCCAAGGGTCCAACAAATTGTAGACTTAGCTTTCCTTTCTTTCCGAACCTCATCAATCCTTTCCAAGGGATACCTATAACATTACTAGGTCCCCTATTTCATACTCTTTATCCTTTCGTGTCAAATCAACATACTTATCATGTCCATCTTGGGCTACTACTAGCTGTCCTCTGATTAGATTTATCATATCCTTGGTCCTTTGGACTACTGCGGGTCCGAGCATCTTGCGCTCTACAACTTCATCCTAACGTAAGGGAGATCGACATTGTCTTCCCTCAAGGATCTCATAAGGCGACATCTCGATAGTGACATATGATCTATTGTCGTAAGATAACTCAATCCGAATTAAGTGATCATTCCAAATTCTTTCAAGTCTATTGCCCAGACTCTCATTATAGCTTTTATCATTAGAACTTTTGCCTCTCGGTACCCATTCTTTTCCAGTTCGTAATCGCTACTACCTTCCGTTCCTAATATTATACTGGTTATACTTTTGCTCGCTAGCGTTCTATAACCCTTTATTAACCACGTCAACCTTAGTATCACGAATGGGTTTCCATTCCGAATACTACCACAACTTTACTACTCCTTTTTCAGCTGCTTCTATCTTTGGAAGCTTGATCAATCATATAGAAGTAAAGGAATTTGTTGAGAGATCACTATGATCATGAACACTTGTTATATCGCATAGTTAGTACAGAAGGTGGCCAGCCTTTAGTACTTGACAAGCAATTAAACAATAGCTGGTATCCTACTCGGCTTCTATCACACAGATAGATAGTCATTCGGCAATACCTCCCCTTCTGGAAGGGTTGTTCTTCTCAGCTTACATGAAATGAAAATAAGAGAAAAGAACGAATTGAAGAGAATTGTATATTCATAAAAAAAATTTATTGCCATAAAATATCTGGCTTGGAATCTACCTCTGAACTATAGAGGTTTGTCATAGAAGAACAAAACATATATGTATTTATATCAACATCAAGTATTATAGCATCGCATTTCACGTGCCTAAATATTTTCGCTATCCCGTCCATCATTCTATGGACCCATGCACTTCCTCGAGCTTATACACAATTACCTTTGAAACTCCCTCGACATCGAAAATCGAATCTGGGATCTCATTCTAGACATCATCGTTACTTGAATTCTATGCTTGCACCGCAACCTTCCTCGTATAATAATACGACTCTCTATTGATAAGAAAGAATAATTATTCACTAGGTAGATACTCTACTTAATTAGTCTATCAATGTTAACTTATACACTACCACTACCCGATTAGTGGTACTCAATCTCAACACCCATTCCAATACAACTCTCACGGTTGTAATCAGCTCATTACTCGCAGAATCATTGCTGCCTTACTAAGGTCCACCACTGACCTACTGTAGTCATTCATTTTCCATGAAGTCTTAATAACTAACCATACGGAGTCCATACATCTCGTATCTAATTCTTCTAAGGAGGTAACATAATCACCATTCATGATTCATGGAGTACACTCCTGATCCTGACATACATACATGACATGAAGCATATAAAATTGCAGAAGAGTTTCAATCAAAGCAACGATAGCAGGTTAATACCATTCTTAATCATATGCCTTCAATAGAAGACTTAACTCAAAGGTTCGTTTAGTCCTTTTTGAAACATAGTCCTGGCTTATCTCAAGATAGGACCTTCTAAGATAGATAGCCCGTTCATGGCGATTACACGAATTATACCTTTACCAACTACTATTACGGTTGGGTATTTCACAGTCATCAGAAGGAATGTCAATCTTCCAAACCATAATATAACCTTCACAGTTTTAACCATCATCACTGTATTCTTTTGGCACAAGCGCCTATAATTATTCTCTTACCTTTAAAGTGTCGGCCACCTCTTTAGCCTTTCCTGATAGAAAAATTTCCTTACAGTCAATGTCATTTTAACCACCTCCAAATATATTTTCTACCTTATTTCAATCACAGCTTATGTGAAGATGTTTTCCTTAAAATCTGATGAGAGAAAAAAAATTTTCCATTTTTCCATAAGTTATCCCCTCAGTCTTTAGAGGTTAATCACTGTCATGACTGACTCTCAATCATAATTAGAACATCTTTTATCTTAAGTCCTAATTGCCCTGAACAATTTCGACCATTACTGGTTCGATCAATACTTTCTCGTGGTTTAACACGTGCCCCACTTGGCAACATTATAATTATGTCATATTTCCTTTATCAACATTTTTATTCTTAAGAATTTCGAATATTTCCTTTCTCCTTGTAAAACCTCTAAGGTTATCCTTCAATCGTTCCTCCTGTATTCCCTATATACAGGGCATATCAAATACCATTTACTGATACTAGAACCATTGTCTATTTACTTCTGAAAAATTTCTCCACTGATCCTTAAAGGTTATTATTACCTTAATCCTTTCCAATTCATACTGTCAAAACTCATACTATCCCTATTAAGGGTGAAATGCCAACCTTTATGCATTCCCCTAGGATTCGTTTTAAGTTACCGATGTTCTATCCTTAATTCCACCTTTAAAAAGGTACATGCATCCTTCCATGGATAAATAAAGTCATATATCCCTGATAAGGGTATCTTATTCAATCAGTTCCACCTCGATAGTCTATACTGAATTTCACAATAGCATCCTTATTCAAGTTAAGGTCAATCCACATGGCCTCCAAAAGATAAAAATGGTTATCCGCTTGTCTTGCCTAATTTGGTAACGATAACAAGGATGTTCTGGAAGATATTGGTCGTGTTCAACGTGAACTTCTTCTTAATAATTCCTTAGTTACTTTTGTTGTTTATCTCAACAGTCACCTCAATGTTGGTATATCTTTCATACCTGGCGTCTCCCTTCCTGGGTATCATGCCACCGGTCTTACACTTCACATTCTTGAAGGTCACTTCCTTCATCCAATTTTCCTAATTTCTTACTTCCTTGTCTCCTCAGTCTATCCGCGTCTCACTATTTATCCTTCGAACTATCTCAATGTTTCCTCGAATCCTCCCAACTTAAAGGGGATAAAATATATGCATCTCTTATGCCTTCACCCATCAATTTTAACTCATGGTGAATCATCATCATCCTGACAAATGCATACTTTTCTATTTCTATTACTACGAGTCTTTAGGGTTTCCTTATACCCAACTCCCTTATCATACCTCAAACTCTATTGCCGTTATATACCTTTCCACTTCAATTTCTTTTTATTTTCCTTTCTCTTATCATTATTTCATGAACCAACACAACATAAGCATTGATTTCAAACATCCCGTCATTCTGGATTCGTGTCCTCAGAACGAATCTTGATAACTTTTACAACTTAGATTCATAATTCGTCATACTCGTCTGCCTTTGTTCTGGCTCTAAAGCTTTTACACTATTCCATAACCTTGGGAATTACTTTCCCGAAAACAATTGGCTGAACTTTAATCAGTTTATTATAATCTCTTGGTCCGTGCCTTCCTTGGCTTTTCACCAGCGGGTGGTCTCTCTCTTGGGAGGGTAAGTGATAAAAACAGTCTTTTGTGATTCGTCAATCATTTAGAATCTCAAATGATTCCTCTATTTCCTTTAGCCAGGCTCTTGCCTCGGCTGGGTCAGCTTATTCCATGGAACTCTGAGAGCTTAGCGACTTAAAGGTCCTGAAAGAATTTCTCACCGCACTGTCTCCTCAGGGTGGTGGTTGGGGATAATAGTCTAAGTTCTTTTTAGACAGGTCCATGAATTTCCGTATAGGAGTACCGTCTCGGGTCTCCTTATCTCGCTCGACTTTTGTTTTCTCAGTCTAAATATTTCTTCCTACTCCCTATACTTGGGGTTATCTTATACGTTAAAATCCTCATTTTCCACTTCATTATGTTATGGGTTCCTTCTATCTTGATGGCGTCCTCCCTGACTATCACATTCAGGGTTTGCCCTTAATCTTATTCCTTGAACTATGACTTTCATCTAAGATCTCATCTTTAAGCTCTTGAACATTTGGAATCCAAATTCTATAGGAATACCTCATTATTCCCTTATCATCTTTCTCGGTATTAATCTCATATTTATTTGTTGGCTCTCTGCCTTCATTCATCACCTTTCTCTGGCACCGTATGCTCTTTTCCAATAATTCGGTCTCTATTGCAATCTCAAACAGCTTTTCGGTACCGGCTCCGGTTACCTTCACTACTATTTCCAAAATCTCTTATAAACTCTCCCAAAGACATTATCATCTTGAGTCTCTCCTTTTTACTAAGGGCATCAGCCACCATATTGGCTTTCCCCGAATGATAAAGAATCTCCCAATCATAATTCTCGATTAGCTCTAACCACCTCCTCTGGCGTATGTTGAGCTCTTTCTACGTGAAAATGTACTAGAGCACTTATGGCTTAGGTAATTCTCGCACTTCTCTCCATACAAGTAGTGCCTCCAATCTTTAGGGTAAAACTATTGCCACGAGCCTAAGCTCATGAGCGGGGATATCGAATTTCATATTACCTTAATTGTCTTGACATGTACGCGATTACCTTACCGTGCTGCATAAGCACGCACCCTAAGCCCTTGTGCGAAGCGTCACTACACTTCACAAAATCTCCTTTTCCATCCGGCAACGCCAGCATAGGGGCCATCACCAACCTCTGCTTCAGTTCTTGAAAGTTGTTCTCGCATTTCTCTGTCCATTCGAACTTCTCAGTCTTACGAGTAAGCCGCGTTAAAGGGGCTACTATCTTACAACTTGAACGAACCTCCGGTAGTGACCGACCAATCCTACCTCTGGTAGTCGACCTAACCATGGTCATCAATTCATCAGTGGTCCTTTATTCATTCTTGTCAGGATCCTCCATGGGATCCTTCTCAGCAACTATCCCTTCTAGGACAACATCCTCAACCGCTACATCATCCGGTCCTGCGTTAGGACGCTCTATCGGATCCACAATCCGATCTCCAATTAGTAATAAAACATCATCGCGCTGTTGCTCCTCAACCTCAGGGTTCGGAGTCCCGCTACCATATACGATAACGAACTACGCTCCTATCACGATATTTATAAGGGTTCCCATAAGGGTTTTAACTGTCAGTACTACGTTAGGTAGTCCGACTATGAACTTGGCAAGAGTTCTTATTATCTTAGTGAACTTATTATCTTAACGTCCTATCATCTCTGAGGTTTATAACGCTTAGCTCTGATACCATTTCTGTAACACCCCCAGATCCGGGGTCGGGGATCCGGGTCGTCACGGTCTTTCTTTCCACAATATCACTTCACTTAATTAATAATAAATAACCTTATGCTGTGACCCCACACTAACACACACCACAACCCGTTATAGTCTCAGAGATGAAATTTAAATAAGTACAAGTCTTTGAATCCACAATTTAAAAGTTATTACAACCCAAAATGATTACTTGATAAATTTACAGTTAATTGCCATTATCTGCCACAAGTTATAATTATACATAATTGATTCTCAAAAGTAGATGGTCTGATCTACAATAGATCTACCTCTGCAGCTATAGCAGCTACAACATCAACGGGAAGACGCGGGACGCTTCCCACGCGCTTGCGCTGGGTCTGCTGGAGTCTGACCATCTTTCCTAACTGTTGTTGTGTGATGAAGAAATAAAGCAAGGGTGAGCAGCAAGCCCACCAAAATAATATGTATAATGATTTACAATATATGAGCCTACTCATAATACTCATGAAAGTCTTGGTCAAAAGAAATGAACCAAGTTTGATATCTTAATGCGATGAAGTCGCAAAATATTCAGTATATATACATATATACTTTTCAAAATATTGGAAGTCCTCTTTCATGCATAATATACACAAAATCCCAGTGTATAACTGTATATATAAAAAAATATCGTTGCAAGGTGATCTCATACATCTAACCTTGTCTCAACGTTTTTCTGAAAATCTTTGTCATTCATAAGACAATTATTAACTAGATATAAGTTTAAAAGATGAGGTTACCAAATACCCCAATATACTTATATCTTTCCCAATACTACTTGAACTACCACCGTTCAAGTTATAATCAGTTTCAAAAGTTCATCACATAGATGAGACTACAAGACAAGATTTGAATAGATTCAATCTTTGAAATATTATTGAATGAAAAAGTTATGAGATACTTTATTTAGTCCCGATATATATATATCCACATATATATATCTCTAAAACATTTCCTGGAACCTCTGTTATGTAAAGTATGAACAGAGTTGCAATATCCAATGAATTTGGAAGGAAAAGAAAACCTTTGGCATAAACCAGATATCTTGCTGATCAGGCAAAGATACCCATTAGTAACCTTTTCTACTAGTATATGGACGAATTCCCCACTGGTCATCACCCTGGTCATAATTAGGACCTTATGCTGGACTGCCACTCAGCCACTTATGCATTTGATGGACTCCCACTGAGCCACTTACACTATCATGGACGCCCACTGAGCCCATGTTGCTTATGCCGACTCAATAGATGGACTTACTTCCCGAACGTTGGGTAAGTAATCAATTCATTTACCAAAACTGCAACCTTGTTGCGAATATAAAAATACACCACAGAGCCGGATCCCTCAGGTTTTAAGCGAGTATTTAAATCCCCTTAAAAAGGAAGATCTTAAATATAAAATTGAGTTTTGGGATCCGCTCTAACTTTTAAAAATCATTTTGAAGACTCGAAAACACTTTATAGAGTGTTTGGAGTAAAGCTGATTTAATGAAGTAAATCAGTCCCCAGAATATTTAGAAAATGACTGAATATTATTATTTAAATAATATTCCCATAAGAATAATCTTTATAAAAATAATTGAAGTAGAAGTATTAAAACTTGTACTTGAAACGAGTATTAAATAACCAAAGATATACTTATATGAAAGTATTATCTTTATTTGAATAATCGAAAATAAGTTTGATTATTAACACCTTATTCTTTAATAAAATAAAGAATATATTTCAGCAAATAATCGGAGTCATAGATCCTCAAATGAATATTCAAATAATATTCATTAAATAATATAAACTGAGTCATAAGTCCTCGAATGAATATTCAAAATAATATTTATTAATAAAATAAACGGAGTCATACGCCTTCGAATAATATTCGAAATAATATTCAATAATAAAATAAAGTTAAAGTTATCGAATAAACCTTATTCGATTAATAGTTTGGAAAAACTATAACCATATATATATATATATATATTCATATATATCCATATCCATATATATACAAAATCTACTCGGGATCCTCGACTCCCGGTTTTAGAAAATATTTTCACCTTTGGGTCCCTATACTAAGGGTATATGCAAGATACCGCTATCCTCTAGCATAGGTATTATCAACTGAACCAACAGATATATATTTCAAGAATATGAAACAGGCATGC
Source organism: Apium graveolens (assembly GCF_009905375.1). Lineage (NCBI taxonomy): Eukaryota > Viridiplantae > Streptophyta > Magnoliopsida > Apiales > Apiaceae > Apium > Apium graveolens. The sequence continues at coordinate 223,073,064 of NC_133654.1, forward strand.
ATATATATACCATATCACATGCTACAATATATCGCAAGATTTTGCTAATTAACCAACATGCATCTATCGCAAGATAATGCAAATACATATATTCATCACAACAACAGTATAACGGATAGAATACTTGCCTGAGCGACTGGGGGTTACGAATGGCTCGGGACGAGTCTGGTAACCTATAAACAACAAGTAAGTTGGAATTAAACCAAAGTCACTTGTAAATCTATACTTTAACTAACTTAGACTCTAACGCTTGTTTTGCGCTCACTGATTCGCTTAAGTCACTCGGGTACCCTCGGCTCCACCATTTTTAATAATTTAACCTTTACGAGTTTTAAAGCGATTCCTTCGCGAGTGTCTTACCAACTGCCTAACACACTTACCATAAATGTTTCATACATTAATTAACCCTTTTTGGTCTTTAACCTATGTTTCAAAGTAAGGCGAGGGAAAAAGTTTCGTTCGCGAAACGCCGTTACTTGAAACGGTCGTTTCTCCTAAACCGTGCATCGGAATCGAACGTACTACATATCAAAACGAAGCTCGTAACATGAGCTATCTAAACATGGCAGTGGTCATAATCTAGCAGGGGGTTCTCGGGTCCTAATGTTATGCACAAAAACAGTCTACAGAAAATCGGACGTTACGACGGCTATGTTTACGCGATTACCAATATTTATACCACTCCAATTCTTTACCAATTCACTACAAACCACCCAAACATCATCAATACATCAAACACAACTTATATCAAGGCAAAGTCAGTCCATAATCTCAAGGTTTTCCAACTTATTCAACCACAAACATGATCTACTAACCATAACTTAAGATTCATTAACCATTAACCAAGATTCATATCCAAAATCACCACAAATCCAACCAAATTATCTAACATACATGGATCTTGATATACATACATGGATATTTCTATATATACATTAATCCATCCATGAACTCATCAAAACTCAAAGTTCAAACTATAAGTTAAAGGTGAAAGTTGTTTATACCTCCTTGAAGCTTCCTAACACAACCCAAGAGCTTTGAATGCCTAAAAGAACCTTGATCCTTGCTTGTATAACCTTAATCTTTCATAAAAATTCAAGAAAACTAAAGTTATTTCTTGAAGGTTACTATTCACCATCTTCTTCCTTGATTTATTGGAAGAGATTGTGAAGGAATTAGGAGCTTAAACTTATAGCATATCCATATCTATGTACAAGGAAGCTTAGATAATTACCTTGTGATTTAACAATGCTTGGAACTTGATTTTTGTAATTCTTGCCCTTGAAAAAGATGAAAAGCCGAGAGCAAGATGATGAGAATGAAATGATTTTGTGTTTTTTGATTTGTTTGGCTTAGCTTGGTTGCTTTTTGTTTTGTTTTTGGTTAATTACCTTAATAACCTTATATTTGTGTGGTTATAAACCAACCACACCTCCTCCTTCCCTATGTCATGCTTACATCACATTGCTATGTCATCCTCCCTTCCTTGTCCTCTTCTCATTGGTTGGGTGACATCACTTCCTCTAATCCATTTGCTTAACTTCCTAATTGTTTGCCTAATGACCGCTGATCTGTTATACGGTTCGCTTAACTTTCGTTTTCGTTTATCGTTTGAGGGATCATACCCGGGATCTTATTACTTAGGTTCCCTTAACCTTTCTCAATATATTATATTCCTTTTATGATCCTCTCCTATAATCCTTTAATTTAAATCCTTTTTATCCTGTTACCTTATACTCAATTCTCTCCGTATCTTGTGGATTTCCGGGAAAAATCAAAGTGTTCGGAATTGGATTCTAACGATCTTTACATACACTTATATACCACATAGAGTACTAATAATATCCCATAAGATAAATAACAGAACCCCTACATAGCGTGGCATGAAAAGTTTTCTCGTTCAGCAGAAACACTATTCATAAGGGTTTCAAAATTTCTCAAAAATTGGGGTTATTACAGCATAGTTCACCTGAGCTTCATCCAAGGTTTTACTTGCATAGTAGATAACGTGCAATACTCTGTCCTTCCTTTGACCAAGAACTGCACCCACAACATAATCACTTGCATCACACATAATTTCGAAAGGAAGATTCCAATCTGGGGGTTGTATGATAGGGGCAGTGACCAAAGAATTCTTTATCATGTAGAAAGATTCTAGACAAGCGTCAGTAAACTAAAAAGTGGCATCCTTAAGCAACAATTGAGTGATGGGTTTTGCAATTTTTGAAAAATCTTTTATAAAACATCGGTAAAACCCCGCATGACCTAAAAAACTCCTTACTCCCTTGACATTAACAGGAGGAAGAAGTTTCTCAATCACCTCAATTTTTGCTTTGTCAACTTGGATGCCACATTCAGAAATAAGATGAATAAATACCACTTCTTCATTGACCATGAAGTGGCACTTTTCCCAATTCAAGACCAAGTTAACCTCTTCATAATGTTTAAGCACTTTAGAAAGATGATGCAAATAAACATCAAAATTAGAACCATTAACACTGAAATCATCCATAAATACTTCCATAATCGACTCAATAAAATCAGAAAATATGGTTGTCATGTAACGCTGAAAAGTAGCAGGAGCATTACACAATCCAAAAGGCACTCTTCGATATGCAAAGGTACCATATGGACAAGTAAATATAGTCTTTTCCTGGTCATCAGGGTGTATCGGGATCTGAAAGAATCCTGAGTACCCATCCAAATAACAAAAGAATTTATGATTTGCAAGTCTTTCTAACATCTGATCTATGAAAGGAAGAGGTTAATGATCCTTTTTATGGCGGTATTTAACATGCGATAGTCAATCCACATTCTCTAGTCTGTGATAACTCTAGTAGGGATTAATTCATCTTTATCATTTTTTACCATTGTGGTTCCTCCTTTTTTAGGAACCACTTGAACCGAGCTTACCCATTTTGAATCAGAAATTAGGTAAATGATGTCCGCATCAAGTAGTTTTAAAAACTTCTTTCTTAACAACTTCTTGCATGTTAGGGTTCAAGAGACGTTGTCCTTGTATGCAAGGCTTATGATCCTCGTCTAAATGAATTCTTTGCATGCAAAATTTTGGGCTAATCCTTTTAAGATCGTCAATACTATACCCAATTACTTTTATATAAATACGCAACACAGTAAGAAGCTTAAAAATTTGATCATCATCAAGATTAGAGCTAACAATTACAGGATGTGACTCATTATCATCAAGAAACACATACATGAGATTAGATGGAAAAGTTTTTAACTCTAATTTCTTTACCTAAAAATTATCGCAAGAAGTACTAGTGTTTGTTACCTCACAACTTTGGCTTGGATCAGCCTTACCATCCAACTCAAGAATTCACGAGTCAACTTCAACATGTCTTTCCCCTTCAGAAGCTTCTAGCATAAGAACCGCTTCCAACACATCATTCAACAAAATTTGTGGTAGCTCATCATGAACAATTTCATCAGTCCTGCAACAAGTATTCTCAAACAAAGGGGACTTAAGAGCATATTTTAGAGTAAATATAATTTTATCATCACCGACACTCAAAGTTAGAGTCCTATTTTTAACATTAATAACAGCAGCAATTTCATCAATCCTGCAACAAGTATTCTCAAACAAAGGGGACTTAAGAGCATATTTTAGAGTAAATATAATTTTATCATCACCGACACTCAAAGTTAGAGTCCTATTTTTAACATTAATAACAGCACCTGCAGTACAGAGGAATGGCATGCCCAAGATTATCAGGATTTGGCTATCCTCTTCCATATCCGATACAACAAAGTCTACAGGAATATAAAATTTTCCGACCCTGACAGGCACATCCTCTAAAATACCCAAAGGATATTTTATAGAACGGTCTGCCATTTGTAATATCATTTGTATGCATTTTAACTCTCCCATGTTTAATTTTTTAAAAATTGAGAGAGGCATGACAGAGACGTTAGAGCCTAAGTCACATAAAGCTTTGTCAATAAATAATGCACCTAAATGACAAGGAATTGAAAGACTTCCAGGATATTTAAGTTTAGGTGGAGTCTTATTTTATAAAACAGCACTACATTCTTTAGTAAAAGCAACTGTCTCCACCTCACCAGAAGATCTTTTCTTTGTCAAAATATCCTTTAAAAACTTTGCATATGATGGAACTTGAGAAATTAAATCAGTGAAAGGAACCGTTACCTCAAGATTCTTGACAAGTGTCATGAACTTACCAAATTGTTGATTTACCTTAGTTATGTTCATCCTGCTAGGAAACGACAACTTCGACACAAATGGTGGAGGAGCATGTACGGTCTTTTCATTATCAGCTTCCTTACTTCCTTTAGTTCCACCCTTATTTGTTTGATCAACATCATCCACCTTGTCATCTCTGTTGGTTTTCTTCTCTTTCTCATCAGTCACATCAGCAGTAGGCATTGAAAGACCATCATAGGTAAGACCACTCCTAAGAGCAATGACATTCATATTCTCTTTTGGATGAGCTTCTTGTGATGGTAAAGATCCAGGCTGCCTCATTACGGAAAAAATAGCCAATTGTGCAATCTAAGTTTCCAACATCTTGTTATGAGTCCTCAACTCTTTGATCTCCCTCATGTTTTCTTCTTGATTCCGCTGCACTTGTGATAATATCTTCATCATGTCACTGGTCTGATCATGTTGTGTAGCTTGTGGAGCATAGGTTTGAGAGGGCTTCTGAAATCCAGGGGGATTTTGAGGTCCTTGAGAATGCCTATATTGCTGCTGTAAAGGATATTGATATGAGTTCTGATATTGTTGCTGCTGATTAGGAACATGCAAATTCTGAGCATTTTTGTTCTTGTACAAGAAATTTGGATGATCTCTCCAACCAGAATTATAACTGTTGGAGTAAGGATTGTACTGTTGCCTCTGCTGAAAAACATTTGCTTACTCTATCTGAAAATTTTGTAAATTCTGAATATTGTACGAGCATTCATTACCGAAGTGGCCTTGAACACAAGACACTTCACACATAGGAATAGTCATAGAAGCCATGTATGATAGTGCATTAATACTTATAGGAGCAGATGATTGTGAAGTCTTCGATGAATAAATTTCTTGAGTTAATGAAGCTACTTGAGATGATAAGAGAGAATAAGCCTCCACATCAAGTTTACCTCCCTTCTTAGATGCTCTCGGATTATTGAAGTGATTTGCAGCCAAATTTTTAAGAAAAGCATACGCATCATCAACTCCCTTTTCTATAAAAACACCACATGCAGCATTATTAACACTACCGTTTATTTCAGGGTCAAGACCATTGTAGAAACTTTTGATTAGAGACCATTTTTCAAGACCATGATGAGGGCATGCACGTCGAAGATCTTTGAATCTCTCCCAAGCATCTTTAAGAGACTCTTAATATTCTTGTTTAAAACCCATCATCTTATCAATCAAGTCATCAGTTCTGTTAGGAGGGAAATACTCGGTTAAGAAAGCTTGAGAAATTTCGTTCCACTCAGTCACATTGATATCATTCAACCATTTCTGAGCTTTATCACGAAGAAAAAACCCGAACAACATAACTTTCAAATGATATGCAGTGACTCCCCGATGTTTGATGGTAGAGCGGAGTTGTTGAAACCTTTGTTGATGAAGTGTAGGTTCTTCCGAGGGGAGACCAGCAAACTGATTCTGTAGAATTATAGTGAGCAACGCTGGTTTGATCTCAAAATTTGTTGCTTCAATAGTTGGCATAGTAAGGCCAGTAGGCACACCACTCGGTGAGGGTTATGATAGTTCTTCAAAGATTTAATAGGAAGTTCTGCCATTTTGATCTTTGAATCACCAAGATTTTGTTGCCTTTCTTTTCTTACTCAATCAATATATTGCTGACAAGTAATCCCAGATGTCGGACTAAGAGGAGTTATTTCTGCTTCTTTTTTAGACCTAAGCATCAACAACTAAAACAAAAAAAACAATGAAATATGCCTCAGTTGGAAGTAAACTACCAATGAGACAATGGAAACAATCTAAAAAAATTAGAATAAAATCTATAGAAACTAGGCGTCTCTCCGGCAGCGGCGCCAAAAACTTAATGTATTATTTTATATAGTACCACAAGTGCACGGTGTCTGTTGTTAGCAGAAACTAGCAAGTACGGGTCGAATCCACAAGGAGACAAGTCTCAAGAATTTTAATCTAATTATTGTAAATTGTTCCTACAGTGACAACGATTGTAGAGAATTTTCTATAACTAAATAATGCAAATAACTATATTTTGAGAATCAATTAACTAAAAGTCTAGGGCAATCGGGTTTACCATACTTACATCGAACTAGTTCCTAAGCTAAAGCGACTAAAGTGGTTACACAACTAGAGTTTGTCAATCTCTCTCAAGTATTAAGACTCTTGGAACATGATTCAATAATAACTTTTAGTAATTTAATTGGTCAAGTGATTAGAACATATGTCGATCTCTCTCGAGTACCAACGCTCTCAAAAATCCAATAATACTCTCGCATTTACATTCATTCGACTAATCGTATGTGTGCCTCTAATTAGTACGCTATCTCTCGATTTAGTATCATTATTGCATATAATTAGTCTATGATATTGGCCAATTACACAAACTAAGCATTAAAACATATCAATTAGAATCACTTAAATCACTCAAAATACTGTGAAAATCAAGCCATTATAATGGTGTAAACATGATTTTTCATACGCCCTAGATTACGACTACTCACTCATGTTAGGAATAAAAATAAGGAAAAGAATGAAAAAAGCCATAATAAACATATACTACTAAAATAAGAGAAAAAAATAGTACCTCAAATAATTGTATTAATAGAGAACAAATCTAAAACAAAATGTATGTGAAAAAGAGCAAGAACCTAGCTCCAGTACAAAGTACGTATCTATTCTTCTCTCCAAACTAATAAAATAAAAAAACTAACTCCACAATAATAAAGTCTGATGTTATATCTAATAATCAAAGTATTTTCTTATTCTAATAAAATTACAAGAGACACTTCTAAACTGAATTGGATTCTTTTGTAAAAATTCAAGGTTTCTATTTTTCTCTTTTTCTGGGCTGCTCTAAATGGATTCTCTTTACTGGACCATCTCTGAATTAAATAAAATTTTGTGGGCTTCGCGTGGACTGTAAGATCATCAAAATCGGATTTCGGGATCTCTAGATACGGCCTAAACGGTATTTGCAGCCCATGTACACAAATAATATGAATTTTCTTCTATTTCCACTCCAAAATAGGACTTTTTACTTCAAATCCTTCCACGTCTAGAATTTTCTTGTATGCTACAATAAAACATCAAAACCTATTAAATAAATATCCAAATCAATGCCAAACACAATAAATATGAGGACAAAAATCATCTAAAATATATATATAAATATACTCTATCGGTTATTACTTTAACGATTATTACCTAATCGATGTTCAACTGTATAAAATTAGTGGTTGTCATTGGTTTTTAGTTTGTAGAATAAGATCGATTTCTATTTTACCATTTCCCCATATATATATACAAGTATATAACCCGTGCGATGCACGGTTGTTTTTATTATTATATATTGTAAAATATAATTTTAATATATTGCTGATAAGATTCGAACCATATACTCCTAGTATAATAATTTTACAATGCACCACGATTATTTTTATCATTATATATTGTAAATTATAATTTTAATATATTGCTGGCAGGATTCGAAACTTATACTTCTTATATAATATTTTTAAGATTTTATCTAACGATTCTCATCAGTTTGATCTGACGGCTCTGGATTGAGTGAGCAAGGAGTAACAACCAAATTTTTAATATTCTTGTCTTTAATATAATAGAATATATATATATAGGCTTTTATTCCGTAGAGAACCGTGGAGAACCATTGTTTGTATTATAGAATCTCATCACAAATTGTAAAATTTTAATTTAAAAAATATAAAATTCGATGCTAATCTAGAATAATAAATATAATAAAAAATTTAAAAATTAAAATTTGATAAAATTACTTGATTTTAAATTTGATTCTACAGTGGAATAATTTTTAATAAGTGTGTGATTCTGCTATAGAACCAATTTAAACTTTTTTAATAATCTCAATGATTTTTTAAATAAAAAATTGTGTAACTTCGATTTTTAACTTGATAATTAAAATTTATAACTATATATGATGAAAAATAAAATAAATTATATATATTATATTTTTTAAATAATGATTCTTCACGATTCTCTATATAAGAGGGTACTCCGTGAAGTGCTACTCATATATATATATATATTTAGCATAAAGTGTATATTAGTAATTTATTAAATAAGAATAAAACACTTGCTTGAGCCATAATATATTTGGTAAAGCATATACGTAAGTTCGTGTCCGGTGAGCGCGATGAGATAGCTAAGTGATTAAGGGTTTATTTGTTGTTTGTATTAGGTAATTTGGGTTCGATTTTCGCTCACCCCGAAATTTGTTAAAATATATACTCAATTGTAAGACTTATAAGTTTAATTAGTCACAAAAAAAAGGTTCGTGTTCGATACATTTGATATGTTTGCGAATGATTCGTGTTCTGTTTGAATATTACCAAAATTGGGTCTGGACAAAACTTGTCCGATAAAGTTACTAATCGTTGTTCAGTTCCTTAAAAGTTACTACTAATCATTGCTCTGGTCATTAGATGATGATTAATTTGTTAGATAAAACTGTATTAATTAGATTAAAATTATTTACAAAAATGTCAGTTTCGTCAAAAAACAGTGTTTCATATTTGTCCTGGCGGTTATAATGATTATTTTTATAATAAAACGATATGAATGGTCACAAAAAGAAAATAGAAAAAGATATCTAGGAAAGTACTCGTAAGGGGTCGTTTGATTGGCGTAGTGATATGGGTTAGAATGAGAAATCGGGTTAAGATAGTATAGAGTTGAAGTATCATTCTTGATATCACGTGTTTGGTTAAGTTGTGGAATAAATATATTTAATTAAAATATTATTAATTTACTAATTTTTATTAATTTTAAAAATTAATATAATTTTAATTTTATATTGTTTTGATTTATCGATTTAATTTTATATTAAATATTTACATAGAATTATATACAAAATAAAAAATATATTTGATTCCTTATAATCATGTTTCATACCATCTCCCTGATAGGGTATCAAAACCCCATATTTTGAGGGTTTGAGGTATAAATTTGGAGGATTGAATTTGAAAATCAAATATGACTGAACCAAACGATCCCTAAAGAGTTTTTGCCCATAACCGTTCGATCTCTCCAATAGTACAAGGAATACATAATCAAAATCAATTTGACTTCTTAATTTTGATTGTAACAGCTCCACTATGATAAGATTCGAAGTGTGGACGCTCATTTGAATTTCTTTTTCCTCCTTTTTTGATTAGATTATAATAAATGAGAAAAAAATAATGATACAAGACTCAATACGAGACTATCGTAATGCTGAAGTAATTATTTAATTAGAAACAATTATCCAAAATAAAAATAGAAAATGATTGTCTTGTTGCTTAAAGTAATCAAATCAAATATAAATTACTGGAGGAAGGATCGATTATCCAAGAAAACAGAAAAAAGGGAGAGGAAAGATTATGTAACATATATGAAAATCCTCTAAATTGTGTAATTATAATTACTTTTCCTAATCAAGTAAATTACAATACTTATCCACACATGGGGACATTGTATTGGGGGAGCCCACACACCTCATCAAATCAAATCTTGATAAACAATTGGACAACACCAATTTTCCTAGTCTATAAATAATCACTCTCTTCTCATACATTGACCTTACATTTTCTTCTCCTTAGTCATACTATTCACTCCCCTCTGATCATTTTTTTCTGTTTTATTGAATACACATACATCTGTTTAAAAATATAGTTATTATAGTTGCTTAGTGTTATGGCTGGTGGAGGATTAGCGCCTACGGGCGGAAAGGAATTCGAGGCTAAAGTAACAGTAATAGTTGTTATTTCTTGTATTATGGCTGCCACTGGTGGTCTTATGTTCGGCTATGATGTTGGTGTTTCAGGTCTTCATCCTTACTTATACGTCTTTTTTTTCGATTTTTTGCTCACTTCATCATTTTTACAAATGTACTAGCGGAACACAAAGCCTGTGCGATTATGATAAATATATTTCTCCAGGATTTACACATAGCACTTATTAGGCACGGATTTGTATATGTAACCACATCATCGCCTCTTATGATTTGTGTTAAAAATGATTTATAGAATCCTGTACCTTTTTTCGGTGTGATGTTTTTCGGATGATGATCAGTTTTGATTATATATGTTTGATGATAAATTTTCTTGAATTTTTGTTCGATTATATAAAATGATGATAAAAAAATTGAAATTTTGCAGGTGGTGTAACGTCAATGCCTGATTTTCTGAAAAAATTCTTTCCGGTGGTATACAAAAGATCTCAAGAAAAAGGACTAGACAGTAACTACTGCAAATACAACAATGAAGGCCTACAATTGTTCACTTCATCGTTGTACCTGGCTGCTCTTATTGCCACATTTTTCGCTTCACATACAACGAGGAAACTTGGTCGGAAAATCACAATGCTGATCGCCGGAATATTTTTCATAATCGGTGTTATACTCAATGCTGCAGCCCTTAATCTCTTCATGCTTATTCTTGGTAGAATTTCACTTGGCTGTGGAGTTGGTTTTGCAAATCAGGTAATTTTTTCGAAACAATAATATCTTGTGAATAAATCTGTACAGATTTTTGATATCTTTGCAAATAAGAAAAAGATTCTTTTATTTATCTCATATATCGAGTACTCTTAGCTGTCTTGCTAATCTATTACTCCTATTGTAGAATCTTGTTAACATAGTAACTGCCGGATTTTGTCTTCAACTACCAACTTTTACGAATTAGTTAAATATCTGTTTTTATAAATTTTGAATCGTTTTCGTAAAATAGTAAATTTAATTTGTTATAATAATAAATGTTTATACGTTGGTGCATAACGGTGGGTCAAGATTGAATGATAACTGGTCCTAAAAAATTCATGAATTGCATAAAAATATCAGCAATGTCTTATTCAACTGTAGAATGGAAATGAAATGTATATGGCCTTTATTATTTGTGCTTGTTTTTGTCGGTAAAGACTTTTCTAAATGTAGTTTCCTCCAAACTCTAGAAAAATAATGACAATGGGGTCTTTGTAAACTTTATTCTGTGATGGTGCAATTATGAGGAGTATATATGAATCTTGTGATGCTGTCTCTTTTTGAATCATTATCCTATTCAACAGAAGATCTTTTAATTTATTTTCATATCTTTAATCTGGTAGCTCAGGATTCTACGAATGAATATATGGTTCTAACTTATCCATTTTTTCGAGATTTTCTGATGTTCGATTTTTTTTCTTAATTTTGATCGCAGATAATTTCTTTGAAATTAGTCTTGATAGTGAAGTGCTAAATTAGCAAAACTAAAGTACATAATGGTTAAATGTTTGATGATCATGATTTATGAATTTGATCATGTTTTGGTATGAAACTTTGCAGGCAGTGCCTCTGTTTTTGTCTGAGATAGCACCTACAAGGATACGAGGTGCATTGAACATACTGTTCCAACTTAATGTTACTATTGGTATTCTGTTTGCCAACCTTGTTAACTATGGGACATCAAAGTAAGCCTATCAACCTGATGTTTTACATAATTGTGCGTATTATGTAGTTTTGTGGTGGTTTTTGTATATGTTACTAAGTCTACCTGTTAAAATCTTGAAACAGAATCGAAGGTGGATGGGGTTGGAGGCTGTCATTGGGATTGGCTGGCATTCCGGCAGTCTTACTGACAATAGGTTCACTTATAGTTTTGGATACCCCAAACAGTCTTATTGAGCGCGGTAAATTGGAGGAAGGTAAAAGAGTTCTTAGAAAGATTCGTGGTATTGACAATGTTGAACCGGAATTCGAAGAGCTTGTTGAGGCTAGCCGTGTGGCTAAAGAAGTTAAGAAGCCTTTTAAAAATCTTCTGAAGAGAAAGAATAGGCCACAACTTATCATAGCAGTTGCTTTGCAGGTAACATAAGTCTAGCATTTGTTTGCAATGTTTTATTGCTGAAAAACAATTCTAATGGTTTCTGTTTTGGGCAGATATTCCAACAATTCACAGGAATCAATGCTATTATGTTTTATGCACCCGTTTTGTTTGACTCGCTTGGATTCGGAGGTGATGCTTCACTGTATTCAGCCGTGATCACAGGTGCTGTCAATGTCTTGTCAACAGTAGTATCAATCTATCTTGTTGACAAAGTAGGTCGGAGAGCATTACTGCTGGAAGCGGGAATTCAAATGTTTCTTGCACAATTAGTAATTGGTATAGTACTAGGAACCAAGCTTTCAGATAGCAGCAACAATTTGGGCAGTAATTTATCAATACTAGTAGTGGTCATGATATGCACATTTGTGTCGGCATTTGCATGGTCTTGGGGACCATTAGGATGGCTAATTCCTAGCGAGACGTTCCCACTTGAGACGAGATCAGCAGGACAAAGTGTGACCGTTTGTGTCAACATGGTCTTCACATTCGTCATAGGACAATCATTCTTATCGATGCTTTGCACCATGAAGTTTGGCATATTCCTGTTTTTCTCCGGTTGGGTGTTAGTGATGTCTTTTTTCACATTCTTTTTGATTCCGGAGACGAAGAATGTGCCAATTGAAGAGATGACTGAAACAGTTTGGAAGCAACATAGGGTTTGGAAGAGTTACATGGTTAACGAGGATGAGAAGGAGATGGATACGTTGCATAAAAATGGAGCAGCCAAAGTATAGAGTTGCATCAATATATATTTGTCTAAATAAAAGGTGGACGCAAACATGCTTGGGAGTACTTTGATATAAGATAAATATGTAGGTTTAATCTTTTAAATTGTATTCTGGACTAGCAAGTATGGTCTTTTGGTTTCTGAATCATATGTTCTACTTAAACTTTGGAATCGAAACGGATTGTGTATCCTCTACATTTTTTAAGCAATGTTTAGATTGGATCCATTTTGCGAAAGACAATCTTTCCTTTCAAGTTCTTCAACCAGTTCAGCATAACTGTCATTAATCTTTCGATTACTTTGCAGTTTCAGTATATTGTATTTGTTTTTCGTAAGAATTTATTGATGGTTGTTGAATCATTATAGTTGTTTCTTATTACAGCCTAGTAGCTGTGCAAATTATGCAGTCTAATGTGCGTGCGTGGGAAGAAAAACAGAACAGGAACATTCTGAGTGATGTCTGTATCGATTATTGGTAGTGTTATTGATGGATTATTACTTATAAATGGTATTCTTGGTGTTGTTAGTTGGCAACTTAAATTGCGTGTTTCGTGCAGATTGCTTTGTGATCCATCAATGTATATACATTGTGCTTTGCAATAGTTACGGGAACAAAGGAGGTGCTTTGCAATAGTTACGGGAACAAAGGAGGCACTAATACATTTTTAACATCTAATTAGATCAGGTAAAATCGTTCAAATTAAGAACATTAGCTTGTTGCTTTTTTCCTATAATCAGTATATTGAAACCATCAGGGCCTTATCTATATCCATTTATTCATCGGAACCAACTTGAAATTGGATTCATATTGTTCCGTTTCAAAAAGGAACACAACGGTTTTGTACCCATAGTTCATGCAGTAAGGCCTCAATTCGACTCTTTATTAATTTCTTTACCAGTTCAATTAATCGTCGTGTAGGTATCTGTTCATAGAAACAGAAGAAGGCAGGCTTTGTTTCTTTGTTTCCATCTCTGCTGAACCATGTATCTAAAAAAACCAAGTAAATTTTTGAATAAGTTTGTTACAAGATGGACCCTTGCTGGTGTCATGAGTACTTTACTCACTAAAAGCATGTTGCACGCCTAAACAATCTGGCTTCTGATTTACTACAACCAGTACTTGTATCAAAACTGCCAGGTTAATACACAAACTTTCCAACCCTTCTTATCTCTTGTTTTTCCTAACTCAAAGATTTCTTCGAAAAATATATGATATAAGCATGGGGTTGAGAATGGAGAAGAAGTTTATCTCAAGTGCAACTGTTTTGTTGGGACTGGTGATATTGGTTAGCCAGCTGCAGGTAAGTGTAGGAGCTGTGTACAAGGTAGGGGAGTCGGCTGGTTGGACCATTGCTGGTAGTGTTGATTACAAAAAATGGTCTGCTGCTAAGACCTTCCATGTTGGTGATATTATTTGTATGTCTTCTTTCTGACCTCCACATTCATGGTTTATTGCTCTATCACTGTTTACATGCATTTTGTTTTTAAATGTTGTATAAACTTTGGTGCTTTTGTTGTGCGTTTTTGTTAGAGTCTTGATTTATACAGAGCAATGATGCTGATCTCTCTAAATAATTAAAAAAAACATTTGTTGATTTAGACCTTACACTTGATAAGTTGATTTTCATCACTTATTTCTGTAGTGTCCACAAATATTTTCCAGACTTATAATGATATATGATGTGCATGAGATTGAAATAAAGAAAGAAATAAAGACAAGAAGTGCATCAAACATTTCCAAACAATTTAACTCTTGAGCTGGAAAATTAGCCGCCAAACAAGTGGCCATGGTGTTTATCATAATGCTTCTCATCAAGTACATGTTAGAGAACAGTACACAACAATTAATTTATTTTACCGACATTAGCGCAATTTACAGATATGCTCAGTGATCTAAGACCAAGATTTTAGAGAAGTATTCAGATCACAGGCAGGAGCTGAACCAAGATTTTGATTTAGGATCTCCTAGTTCCGCCCATCACAGGATTACCATCCATCCATGCGTTCATTTAACAAAATAATACTCTATATCATTAAAATAAAAAATCATGGAAAGCCATGTTTCTGATTTTTCACTTTCTAGAATGGCAGCATCCTTTTTCGGAAAAGGTCAAAAATAGTAGGCACTTTTAGTTGCAGATACGTTTCCTGGAAGGGGGGGAAGGGGGATGGTGGTTGATTGTTTGTGCTTTGTTTCGGAACAGCAAAGAGTAGGTAAGTCACCTTGTTTAATACAGGTGCCCTGCAGCTACGTCTAGCTAACAGTTCCACTGAGAGAAATATCTGATCATTTTTTTGATAAAACTCACAGGAAAGATATTGAGAGTTGGAAAGGAGTGGTTAAATATTTGAACTTCTGTTACTGAACATTACTAGCTACACTTTGATCTTCTGCATAACTTACTTTGTTGGTGATAATTACCAGCAACATTGACCAACGCAAAAACAGACCTTTAAAGTCAACTCTTGAGTTGACCATAAAGTTGGAAACTCGTCTACAAGAATTTCCAAGTATGTTGGGTTTATACAAATGATATATCCCACCTTTTGGTAAAAAGTGTGAATAACATAAACACTAAGAGGATAATGTATATCAAAGTCTAGAGATCAAAGTGTGATTATCGCACTTTGTTGGCAAATTAGTCCAAAAGTGCTATTAGGTGGTGTTAATTTGGTAGTTCGGAATCATCACCATGATGATTGCAGTTTAGTGCAACATCTAAGAACCAAAAACTAAATAAAGTGGGATTTTACATTGTACGCTATTCATTTACCTTACTCCCTTTGAAGTATGGCCTTCATTAATTTAAAATTCAATTTCAAAAATATGAAAACTTTCACTTTTTTTACAAAGTACAATAATTAATTTTTTTTGTTTTGTTTTGTTTTTGTTTGAGTGTCTACTTTATTTATATGGGCACATATCTTGCTTTCATTTCTTTTTCACTTGATTCCCAAACACATTCAATAGCTTATCTGAATCTCTCCACGTTCTAATATAAAATTTGTTCAGTTAACGTAGTAAAATAATATCTTCATTAGTTCCTTCAACTGATAGTTTGGGTTGACGATGTGTAAAACGTGCAGTATTTCAGTACAATTCTCAGTTTCACAATGTAATGCAAGTCAGCCATGCCGAGTACAAGTCATGCAATGCATCTGCACCTATTGTCACTCACACAACTGGGAATGACTCTATCACCGTCACTTCCAAAGGCCACCATTTTTTCCTCTGTGGTATTCCCGGTCACTGCCAAGCTGGTCAGAAGGTCGACATTAACGTGCTTCGTGTTTCTTCCTCTAAGGCTCCGAGTTCATCTACAACTCCGTCTTCATCCCCTGCTGTCACAGTAGTTCCCCCTTCCCCTACTCCAAGTGAGACAACTTCGCTTCTTTTTTCCACCTCCACGTTCTTAACTGGACTTTGTCTGGCTGCTGCTATCATTTTTCTTTTTGTTTAAGAGGATTGAATGATTCAAAACTTTCGCCTAGACAATGTGGTCTAAAAGCTACACTGAGGTTTAATAGCTGCATGCATATACGAGTTAGCGTAGTACGTAAGAGGATGATTCTCTCTCATAAATCATAACGGATCTGGCATGTATTATGGATTTTGTACTGCAAGTTTCAAATAAATGAATTACTTATCATTATTAGACTTTCGAACAATTTGTATCATATATTTTCTAAAGTGATTGCCAGTGCGCATACAATCACGAATCAGCAGGAGTTCTTAGCAGAGCTTTTCTTACTTTCCGTGGCCAATAGACTCTTTTTGCCTCACTCCTCAGTCCTCACTCCTAGGTAGTTCCGAATTAACATTTGGTACAATAAAACTTAGCCGACACCAATAGTAATGGGGTATTTTTAATCGAATTAAGGCCCCAAATGTCACTTTCGGGAGTTAAAAGGCTCTTAATGGCTTTCGGGAGTTAAAAGACCCTCAATGTCACTTTTTGAATTTTTGGCCTCAAATGTCACTTGAAAACAAGGATTCGGGTGAAATTTTTAAAAATAGACGAAAAATAAAGTCTCGTGTTGAGTTTTTATATAACAATTTTTTTTATTTTTTTTAAATAAAAGAAAAACACAGGTTTCGTGTTTTTCTTGAAAAACATGGTTTCAAACTGAGTTTTTACTGAAAACGCAATTTCAGAATCTTTTTCGGTAAAAAACGCAGTCTCGTCTTGAGTTTATGGATATAAAAACGACGTTTCAAAATGAGTTTTCGTAAAAACGCAGTTTCTAACCGAGTTTTTCTCATGATGCAAAAAAAAAAAATCAAAACGCATATTCAAAATGAGTTAATATGAGAAACTCATCCTGAGATTGCGTTTTGCCCCCATAAACACGAATTGAAGTTGCGTTTTCAATTTATTTTAAAAAAAAAATTGAAAACATAACACGAAATCGCGTTTTTCATTAATAACAAAAACTTCACTTAATACTCCGTTTTGGAATCACATTTGGGGTCAATTATTCGAAAAATGACATTAATGGTTATTTAAATCAAAAAAGTGACATTTGAGGCCAACACTCGATGTGTTTAAATTTAGAGTTAAATACACTTTATATCCTCAAACAAAACTGAAAAACAATTTTATACTGAAATTTTCGGAAATACAACTTACACCCCTCAACTTCAACTTGTTATGCACCCTTTTGCATATTATATTATAATTAAAATAATAAAGTTAAAACAGGAACTTCATTTTAAAATGTAAATAAATTTTGGTTAGAATTTCAAATATAAGTAAAAATATTTATAAAAATGATTTCTTTTGTATAAAATATTTATATTGACCAAAATATTTTCATTAAATGCATATTAAAATAATGACTTCAAAGAATTAAAAATGAAACAATTAAATTTAAATTAAGTATATAATTAAAAGATGTAGAAAAGTTATTTTGAATTTAATTTTGATAGAATTATATAATTTTTGGCATTAATAATATAACTAAAATTCGAAACTCAACTAAATAGTATTATTTGAAAATTTTAAAGTTATTATTTTATTGCTATAATAAAAAAAATCAGTTTTTAATATAATCTAGAAAATAAGAAATATAGTTTAGTTAATATTTTACTGGAATTTCTATTTTACCCCTTACCTTTTTAATTACAACCGTCAAAGAGGTGATTCCTGAATTGGCATGTTTAAAAAAAGGGATGCAAACTAAGTTTTTAATACTCTTAATACACATTTATTTTTGAAACAAAATATGAGCCTGCAAAGTGCATTTAACCCTTAAATTTATAACAAGATTATACATTAAGGATCTGAAAAAAAAATCATGTTAAAAACTTTCCACAACTACAAATTTTCAAAAAGTACAACCAGACTTCAAAAGTCGCTTCAAACCACCCAACACTCATATCGCCTTCAGATTGTGAAACACAAAACTGATTTCATATAGAACAGTACTGTATACAAACGAACATATGTTTTACATGTTTCCTTTTCTCAACAACTATCTTGACTTGAAGCCTTAAATTGATTTGCTTGCTAATTGTCAGCTTGCAAGAGATAGTATATGTGTGTGGCTAGTGAAGCCCTAATGGTCAAGGGATTTTACAAGGAATGCTCTCTCTATACACTATTCCTATATCCTAGACTAAATAAAGAATCATAACTCACTGTGACAAAAGAATAGATGCAGATGGTTTATTAAAGATTGGTTAGCAGAATTTGATACATATCATCCCAGCAGACCATCAAGTAGTGGAGGCTCAACATCTGCATTTCTTATAGATAATCTCTTGTCACGTTGAGCCCTGAAAAAACAAAAATGCGCAGAGTGTTAAAACTGAATCGGAGAAGTATGCAGTTTACTTGTAAAAAAACTACAACGCATGGTGGTAAACAAGTCAGTTGAATACACTTTTACAAATTCAATTGCAGCATTTTATTTTTCCTCGTATGATATGATTTGGAAGGATAAAGTTGGTATTATACACTGAAATGATTTACTTCACATTAAATACCAAAAAAGTATGTTTTGTCAAAAATTTATTGAGGACACAGCTGAATAGAACTAGCATGATCATCCAATCCATTGACACAGAAGCTGATTAAATATGTATTACAATAAAGAATGATAGAGACCTTACACTGGCCGATTGTAGCTCAACTGCAGACAAATCCTCATCACCCTGCAATATACTTGGTTCTTAAATGTTCACAAGGTATCTTGGAATATAATAATGTAGAATAAGGTGGTTGTCCAGCAAAAATACCTCAATCAGTAAATCCTTTCTGGTGATCACACCAATAACGCGAGAAGCACGAGGAACAACAAATATATGCCTCAGACCAAGTTGGCGGAAGAGATTATAAACCTGAACAATTAAGCATGCATATTTGTAAGCTGGTTGTTCTCTACATATGCATACAATTATTTAAATGATTCACTGGTGTGGAGTTCTTACCTTTGTTAAAGACATGTCATCTGGCACTATATAAGGGGATGGGTTAACAAAAGGAGCAAGATCTATGTACATTTCCATATCATCGTGACTTAAATGAATATCATTTATTGATATTCCTTTACTGGAAACAGGTTTCACAAATTCGGAAATCCTGTGTCTGCAAGTTCAGAGAAGATGTCAATGTATGCTAATACTTTTAGAGAAGTTGAAATTGTCTCTGGCCTACCTGATAGGCAAAGAACGACCTCTCAAAGCAGAGGGCAATGGACTGTGCTGGAAATCAGCTTTTGACTGCAGAAGTACCAACAAATGACTACAAGAAAGCCAAATTACCAAGTTGTTACACATTTCAAATGAATTCTACCCAGACAAAAATTTGTCTTCAGTACTTAGAAACAAAAAGGCAACAGGAATTAAAACAAATCAATATCTAATACCTCCTGAGTATAAGTCCAATGACAAGCGTTTCTCCACTTCTTGTGTGATCTATAACCTATATATCACCAAAAGAAACAACCTGAAGCATTTATAAAAACTAAACACTGTACGAAACTAGAGCATCTAAAGATCAACTTACAGGGTAACCATTATGGCTATTACTCCTCAATATAGATACAACATCTGCAACCTTTACAACACGCGGGAAGTAGACAACCTATCGGAGGTCAAAAGCAAGTAAACTGTGAGGCATAAGGAAATAACAGGTACTCCTGATTCATCCAAATCTCTGGATGTAAATGTAATTGCATATGCACTATTTCAACAAAGCAGAAGTAACTGGCTTGATATTTCTTAACTTCTTAGTACATGAACTTAATACACAAACTGGAACTCACATCTAATTAATTTTTGAGCAATGAGACATAAGCTGGCCGAAAAAATGAACAAGAATCATTTTGTGTGTCTAGGTATTGGTTATTTATACAATATTTAGTTTTTTAAGTTTGGGCCACAGCGTATATCAAACCTTCTGGTTCCCACAAGCTTCTTTCGCCGTCATTTGCCGCATTTGATACTTAGGTCTGGATTCAAGTAATGGGATTCCCCTCAATCGAGCTTGTTCTTCGTACAACCCTTCATTGAAAGCATCTCCAACAGCCTGTTGAAGCTAGACTAAGTACAGGTCAATGTGTAGTTAGGTGTAATATATGATGTATGAAGGAATACCTTTGATATAAGAAGGACAAGCATGATAAGAGGCAAGAGCTTCAAATTGTTTGTAATCTCAACCATAATGACACAAAGGGAAACGGTCATTCGCATTGAACCTCCAAGAAAAGAGGCAGCTCCAAGAAGAGCATACCTACAGTATCCCATTTGGATAATCAATACTTCACACTGGCAGAAAAAGATGACAAGAATATTTTTTTTACCAACCCTATTCATAGAAAAAAGACGAATCTACGACTGTTTTGGGTTGCGCAAACTTGTAAGAACTATAAATTTGTTCAGATAAACCAAAAGACAGCACAGAAAATATTGTAACAATTTCTTTTAAGAAGATAGAACATAATCCGATTATTGCTTTGTGTTGCACAAACTTTAAAAAAATTATAATCTAGTCTAATATTAAATTATCACATTAATTTCTACATTCGCCGAAATCAAATCAACAGCTTCCGATTAGGATTTAAGAATAGCAACACATTTAGATAATGGTGGGATATTTCTCAATACAATTACTAGTGTTTATTGCTAAATACACTTCCTAAAGATGAGATAAAATGAATTTGCACGACTCTCGATTATTCCTCGCATATGTTCTATTCTCAACTGATGCAGGAAGCATTCCACTCACATTTTTCCGAGATCATTATTTTTGTTTTTTAATTTTGTAAAAGTATTTCCTTGATACAACTAGTTTTATAACCCTTCAGCAAAAGCTATGAAACTTCCACCACTATACAAATTTTCTTCAAAACATGTACTCCTATTATTTTTCTAATGACAACACCAGCCACTAGCATACAACTACTCATGCCCACTAAGTTATAACACCAATGTCACGAGAATCATATAACATAACTTCAGTAAGGGACTACTTAAGAGAACAGACTCGTATTTTCAGCTCTATGATTTCTGTCATTAACAGATTCAACATTACTAGACCAATTACTCATTCACAAAATATTAACATCTCTACCGAGGCATTCTTTTTAATTTTTGCATTTTCCTCTATCTATAGTTGAGTATAATTATAACAACAGTTATCACCATTATAAATAAATATATACATGCAAGTTCAGCAAAAGAGAATCACCACTCACGTTCCTTCTTCGATGTTCAGCTTCTTGTAAAAGCTAACCACAAACTTGCCTACAAGACGCCCATAGGTTGACCCAATCATTATACCAGGGACAAATTGACCAGCTGGAACAGCAGTACCAAAAGTCACCACTGCTAAGGTATAAAACATAACCTGAGGACAAATGAGAATCTCAAAAAAATCCTGGACAGATAGTAAATGTAGTAATGCCACATTACACAATTAGAAAAGAGATTTGAGAGGATAACTTGTATTGTACAATTAATCAATTATCCTAATTGTGGTCCAGAACACTAGACTGTCTGCTTGTTAATTCCAGAAGCAAACCAACAAAAAGCCTTGGATATTTCAACATTGATGTCAGAACAATGTAACAATGTAATACTGTCATGCTGTTGCAGTAAAATTCCTTTCGTGATAAAAATAGTGCCAGTGTGTACTAGTAAAGCGGCTGCTGAGCCCCTGAAGTAAATTTAAGCTATTTAAAAGTAAAAACACGAAAAAGGCAAACTTTCCATGTCAAAAATTAGCGAGAAACATGCTTACACACTCAATTAAATTATGCTTAGAGGCTCAAGTTTCCAAAATTAGCATCTCCCAGTAAGCAACTTTGTGAGTAAAGTGTGTTCACACTTAACAAGATTCATTTATTAAAACTAATAGACCTAAATTATTTTTCATGTTTAGCACATATGCTAAAAGTATTACTGATCCATGTGATTCCAAAATATGAACAATCTGTCAAACATATTATCACTAAAAATTTGTAGTATATGAGGAATATCACTTAATAAAAAAATTGTATTTGAGTAAAACAAGGTAGTACCAAAAAGGTCAGCAAGCTTTGGGCACTGAACTCGTGAATAGTTTTCGCACTAAACAAGTTTCGAATGGCGTCATCCTGCAATCAGAAAACCTAGGTTAGATGGGAACATTGGTGATAAAGTGCACATAAGGCTATAGGTTATCTCAACCTGGGTATTGAAGAATATGGTTGCCAGATCATTGTATTCCTTGTCATTGCTACAGTAGAACTGCAAACAGAAAAAAAAACTTCAGAATAGGGGATAAAGGACTCGTACTACTATGAACTTGCACAAGGAACAAGGCATAAAACAAATAGACTCCATCCTGTTTAGAATAAATAGGAAATAACTATATTAATTGAAAAATAATTGCAAGGAAGCTTTATTAGCATTGGTAAATTCATTTCCTTGCAAACTTAGTTACCCAGACTCTTCATTTTGCTTCGAGTACCCGTGCCGGATACTCAACACTCGGACATGGGTATGGACACTTGGACACTTATTTTAGGCCAAAAACATGTAAATTTTTCAGAATATTGCCGAGTCCGACACTTGGATAAGAACCCGTGTCCGACACCCATACCCTAGTCCGGGTAACATAGCTTGCAAAGTCAGTGTGTGTGCGCTATATGAAGCAAATGATAATGATTCAGAGATCGATATAATAAAGGAAATGAATCATAAAACTCCTCAGAGCTGTATTAACTTTTTCCTAAGTCATGTATGCTATATTTTTCCACGCCACTATACATATGAGATGCCTTAATTGCATCTATAGCTACAGTAAAAGATCGAGTTAGGAGGGGATGGAAGGGCATTAACCCCCCCCCCCAAACACAGAAGCTTAAAATAATTATTTTAGCCCTAGATTTGTAAAGTGTAACAAAGCTACAATGTCTCCCCTACAAATTCTTTTGCCTTTTGCACATGCTCCCCCAACACCTGAGTTCATACTTGTAAAGACGTAAAGACGAGGCAAGACGACCCTGTACCGCCTAGACGGTTAGGCGCCCTAACCCGCCTAGACGGTCATTAGGCGGATTATACGTTTCACTATATATTATATAATTGGGTATATTTAATATAGACGTTGCTTTTATATGTTTTAATAATATACATTTAGCCATTACATACACTACCAAAGAGTAAATACTATAATTCCATATCAAAGTACATACATAAATGTTATAGCCAATGATATATGTTATATGTTTGTAGTTTGTGCATACATATAATACATATACATATGCGTGTATGTATATATATATGTATGTATGTATCTAACAGATAAGAAGAAAGATAAGGAGATGCTTGTCTCTGTCTTGTTGGTTAATTAGGGTTTAAGTGTGATGGCCGTATATAGTTAGTAGTGTTTATAACTTGAATATGGTCTGGCCCATATAGAAGGATACTGGATTGGACTTGGTCAAAGATAGGCCGGGCTAGCCCATGTTAAAATAAAACGGACTTGGGGGGATTTGGATGGATTTAGACGTCATTTAGCCACCTAGGCGCCCCTATGCGCCGCCTACCCACTGAAAATGAAGACGGGTCGGGACGCCTACCCATTTTTTACCGCTTAGTCGCCTAGACGACGCCTAAGCGACGTCTTAACAACTATGCCTGGGTTAATTGAAAATTTAGTCCAATTAATTTGTTATTTTAACATGTTACTTTTTCTTTTTCTTTTCATTTAATAATGTACTATACAATAATATATGCAGGCTAAGAGTACAATAAGTTGTGCAGGCTGAGAGTGCAATTGCAAAATGAGAATGTTGAATGTATAAAGCAAATAAAATCAGAATGACTGTACAAGTGGAATGTAACGAAAAGAAAGACTTGTATGATCACTTACATTTACATAATTGCCATACATTCCTGGTGGACGAGGGCACTCAATACCAGAATTGATGTCTGCTTCAGGGCATGGAGTGCACTTTCTAAAAAGTGGTAATCCAAATGAAATGGCGGATGTTATGACAGAGATAAGACATACTTCAATCATCTGAAATATTGAGAAAGAGAATTTAACGTCAATATGACATACTACTATCATTACACGAGGACATAAAGCCATCGCAGGTATGCATTCTTCAAATTCTACATCTGAATCTTACCTTGACTCTGCTTCCTCTCTTGTGTAGGTAATTTCGGCGCCAATGAGTTAAATAAAGTGTAAGCTGATTAAACAATGCTCCTACAAAAATAATTAAAAACTGTAGATTAGATTCAAAGGTTATTTCAACAATCTGTTATTCTACCCAAAATAATAAATTCCTTTGAATGCTCACATACCCAGCAAACCACCAATAACACCAATAACTGCCATTGGCAGCAACTCCACAAACGAGTAGTCCTCTTGACCACTATAAAGGAAATATTAGTTAGAAAGCAAGTAAATGCCTAATCTTGATATTATGCAGGAACAGGAGATGAAGTTAAGATTCTAACTCTGAGACATCCCATATTATGAAGCCTCCAGAGCCAAAATGTCCACACTTCCCACTCTTACACCATCCCATTGCTGTCCGAACCACAATAGCAACGATAGCAGAAGTGAAAAAGACACGCCACATAAGTTGACTCCTCCACCTTCAATTTGAAAAAGACAACGATGTGGTCATGTGGTGATATACTAGATAATTCTCCGTGTTAGGGAGTATCACTAGGGTTACCGGCTTTAGTATCAACACTTAAATGAATGCATGTAATGATAAATGGTGCAGACTAAAATAATATCTGCGCAGAAACCATCTACATGCAGTTATGCACTTAATGAAGTCACCATGTAGATGGGACACAAGCATGAATAGACATATACATGCATATACTACTTGCTAGGAATTCACCATAGAATTGCAGACTAATGCAAACGCTGGAAGCATTACCAAGATGTAACTTCTTCCAACGCAAACAACACACCACCCACGGGAGCCCTGAAAGCAGCAGCTACACCAGCTGCACATCCACAGGTTACCTTTTCAAAAAATAAGATCAATATATTAATGTGTACAATACAAAAAAATTGTGGGGGAGGGAGGGAGGAAGGGAGGGAGAGAGAGGGAGAGAGAGGGGGGGGAGAGAGAGAGAGAGAGAGAGAGAGAGAGAGAGAGATTTCAAAATTTTAACACTAGCAACAGATGGGAACATTTTAATTCAAGATATAATTTGAACATAATGGAAGCATCACTGCAATTTAAAAAATTTAATTTATCAATGGAAATAAAATAAAGAAAAAGTTGTCTAAACACACATCATAACTAGTTTAACAAGATTAAGACTGAAAACGAACTGCACTAAATCACACTTCAACACAAGCATTTAATACACAAACAAATTTCATTCATGTAAAACACGTGAAATATGGAAAGGCTAGATTTACTCACAAGATCACGCCGATCCCGGTCGCTTTTAAAAACTTGCAACCACCTTGAACTTAGATGGTATTTTGTGGATCCACCCTTAAGATAAGTAATAACGAGAAGAAAGAAGTCAAGAGCAAGAACAAAACAATTGATGGAAGCTCAGAATATTGTTCACATTTAAAAACTGAGTAGAGATTATTGAACATGGATTTAATTAAAAAGTAAACTGATTTTAGTTTTTGGCTGATTGAACTGATAGGAAATAAGTTCAAGATTCATAACAAATAAAAAAAGGTAAATTAAATCGACCAAAAAAATCAGAGCATAACTTCAACATCCAATTACTAATATCCGTGAACAATTTACCCCTTTCTCCAGAATTGAGCAGCATGAAGTAACTTGGAAAATGAAATCCAATATCACACATGTATTTACTTGACATGATTAAAATGTCTACAGAAAATAACATATACAAAATAAACAACTAGCACAACACCGTCCCAAGTGTAACTTGCAGCTGTAATTAACTTCGTTTGACAAACCAAAATGTCGGGCACAAGACATTTGATGTATGAATTATAAACTTCAAAAATACATAGACATAACCTCTTAAAGTTATGCTGCACAGCGGTCAGTATTAGCTAACTTACCGTACAGATTTAAGGCTTTTACCCGCATACATTATCGTGAGAAATGTACACATCGTATTGTAAAGTACAGGATAAGGATAAGTAATTTTACATAAGATAGATCCCCATTGTGTTGGATTAGGGGCAAAAAATCTATATTGTTTATTTTCAAAAATTTATGCCTTCAAAATTATAATTTTACCTGTCCGAGCAAAGATGCAATACACGCACCAGTATGAACAAGAGGTCCTTCTTTACCAAGGGCGAGACCACCTCCAACTGAACCAATACTTCCGAATATCTAGAAATAGCACAATGAAAGCTACTCAGAAAACGTTACATCGCATAGAGCTTAAAATTTTAACCAAGAAAAACCAACAGACCTTCCCAATCAAGGTTCTGAAAAGAAGGATCCCGTGAGTGTCAATTCCTGAAAATTCAAATGTATTACTCTCAAGTTATAGAAAATTGTTCTAGAGGTCAAAATTATAGAAGTTAAATACAAAAAAGTTGATCAAAAATAAATATTACCATTCAGATAACCCTTGAGTTCAGGAATACCAGACCCTGCAGCTGCTGGTGCAAATTGCGTAATTATATACACAGATGAATAGACTAATGCCAAGTTGATCAATACATAAACAATAAAACCAGCGATATATGACTTCTGTATTATTGAAAACGTTAATGAATATTTCCATCCAGCAAAATTTTCGACAGATATATTGATAAATACAGCAGCTAAACCAGTGCCTGTGAGAAAAGGAGAAAAGAGAAAATAAGTCAGATATATGGCCCCACTATAAGACTTAAACACAAATATATCTATCATCTATCATGTAATGCAACGTATCATAGACTCGCAACAAGAATTAGCCACAAGAACTTGACAAACAGCAGATTGTTGGCTCTAATCTTGTGTGCACTCATATAAAGAAGACATGTTCACAATAATCAGCATCAAAAATTAAACTTGAAAACTAAATACTCTCTGTGGCCCATTAATTTTTCCCATCAATCAAAGAAACACTTTTTTAGCAATGCACTATGAACATATATTATTTTCTATATCTACACTAAAATGATACCATATTTGTTAGAATTTTTAAAGCTTCATTACCTTTGTTATTAAATGTGGACAAACTTTTTGGGACACGTAATATAGGGAATTTGGTTGAAGTGAACAGGACAGAGGGAATACAAAAAAAAGACTCGGTAAGTTCAACAAAGCATGTCTGTTTCATGTATATAAGATTCTAAGAACTAAGATATAGGCTTAATTACTAGTAAACCATCAAAAAAGTCCATTCAATTGTTTGACCAGGATATTATCAAGTGGAGTTTAAGAAGCTAAAGGCTGGTTATCATCACACTATGTAAAATTACAATAAAAGTACTCTCCCACGGTGACATGGGTACTCTTAGTGCTAGGAGAGGCCCAGAGTTCAATTCTCAAATTTACTATGTCCAAATTTACAAGCCATCCAAAAAAATGCCAAACCTTAGTGACAGAAGTCGTGTTGATTCCATCACCCTCCCCCAGTTCATTACTAATGCAATATCCTTCAAACTAAGGATTTATAGGGTACAAATATTACGTGATTTCCGGGGGGGGGGGGTACTTATTCTTCATTTTGAAGGATTCTCCCAAGTTTTAAAATCCAGGGGTATACAATTAGGATGTCAATAATCCATTACAATCTGGTGGTATTTTATAAGGATTTTATTATATTCATATAGGATTTCACATCAAGGTGACATGATTCAGATCTACAGCTCTCTGTACCGAAAACAGATGGCTGATCAGAATGAGCTACACCTTGTCTCACCACCCCAGAGCATATAGATCAAGCCGATATAAACACTGAAATTGAAGGCACTCATTATCTTGGGCACAGGGACATATTAACAAACCCAAGCAGGTAACCACTTTCTATTCTGCCTAGAAAAGTCTGAGCGACGTCAAAAGCCGTATGTATAGGCAGGTGGACTTGCATTTTTGGCTTACTATTTCATTCCAATTTTTGAATCCGACTACCTCCCGGCCTTTAACTGCGCCCCCTGCTTACAAGTGGATTTAAACCACTGGCACGAGGATTTTTCTATGCTCTAAAGTTAGCTGAGCTACCAGAACCACTCTGTTTCGACTTCATGTCCTTAGAGTACTTTGCTCTAAACCAGATGCTATGAATTCTGCATTAACATGCTTCACCAACATATAAGTATCTGCAGGACAACCTATTTGGATTTTGCACACTAAGCCAAGCTTTATTTCACACCACATTTGACATCAAAATATGCCCATGTTGAATTATACTAACAAGTTTACCAACATAATATATTTACCAAAAGATGCCATGGTGATCTCGGGTGCGCTGGTCTATCTAGTTGATTACCTGAGTTGTTACATTCCATTACAACTATATCAGCAATTCTAAACGCTTTCGTGACCCTAGCCAAATGAATAAAATGGTAATCGAAACAGTAGTGAACTGAACCCTTTTCTCAAATGTCCGGCAGTGAACTTCTTGACAAATATAAGTGGTAACAAAGGTGCTCCTACTGATAGTAAATTCGGTACTTAACATCTAACAAAAGAATAAAATTCAATAAAAACACCAAGTAATAAGTCTTTTCATTAAATAATAAATTGCACTAAAAAACACAAACCATACCCCAAGTAATCAAGTCTAAACAAATAAACACAACTCCAATATATTCCTCGGACAAGTAAAGGTCATATTATTTACTAAGAAAGTGAATAACAACAAAGTTATTGAACAACAGAAATCAGTCCAATCACATAACATATTTCAATGACAGAAACTAATGTTAAGGCAGGAGGAAGTTAATTCTGTATTACCTATGCCAATAAGCAAGGCAAATAACCATTTGACACCGACATAAAACCCGACATACAGCTTCCCTCTTTGTGCCTGCGAATCACAACCATAAATGAAATGAAGATCATAAAACTGCGAATCACAACCATAAAAATAAAAGGAAAATAGTAAAACTGCAGCACTTTAAATACTTGAGACAACAAAAAGTGTGTGTGAGAGAGGGAGAGAGGGAGGGAGGGAGAGAGCGAGAGAGAGGGGGAGAGAGGGAGAGAGGGAGGGAGGGAGGGAGGGAGAGAGAGAGAGAGAGAGAGAGAGAGACCTGTTCTTCTCTATAAGCATAATTTTCAATAACTTCGTAATCGAGACTCTCGACACTCCTTCCTCCTCCATCACTAATAGGACCAAGGCCTTCAAAATCAGCATCTTCAGAGTTAGGCAAGCGAGACCACATGAGCTTGGCACTCTCCATCCCGTTCTGAAGATGATTCGATATCATCTTCACAACCCTAACCTGATCGAGCAATTACAAACCCTAGCTTTTAATTATCCCCAGCCTGCTAATTTGATCCACCGTATAAACTAGAATTACTCACAGGTTGTAAAATGAGAATCGAGATGGGGAGAGGTGTAGATACAGATAGTTGTGCGTATAGATGGTTGAAATTGTGGTGGAATCAGGTGAGTACGTGTATGGGTGTTGAAATTGAAATGACTGAACAACTTCAATTTGGCCAACTTTAGATCTCGGTTGTGTTGCACTAGTACTTTCATTTATGCTGCCCTTTCCACCTATCGTTTGTTTTCATTTCACCCCCTCGGTTTTTTTGTTGGGTGGGCCCTTCCCACTTACTGTATGTAATCTATTATTTTATTAAACTGCAGATCAGATTTTAGGGGAAACATTTTATTTGAAATTACTCTTTTGTTCATGTAATTTAATAAATATCAAAAATAGTTTTGTTGATGGAAATCGAACTTATTTACTTATAATATTGCAACATCAGGGGAAATATTTTATTCGAAATTACTCTTTTGCCCATATAATTAAATAAATATCAAAAATAGTTTTATTGATGGGAATCGAATTGAGCTAGAGACACATTTGGTTAAATTTTTATAACATTAAGTATTGAGTTAGAACTTGGAGAAACATTTTATTCGAAATTACTCTTTTACCCATGTATTTTAATAAATATCAAAAATAGTTTTGTTGATGGGAATTGAACATATTTCAACTATTTGCAAATTAAACACATCAACCACTTGAGCTAGAGAAATATTTGGTTAAATTTTTATAACATTAAGTATTGAGTTAGAACTTATTTATTTACACGAGGTGTTTTTGGGGAAACATTTTA
The DNA here is from genome assembly GCF_009905375.1 of Apium graveolens. Lineage (NCBI taxonomy): Eukaryota > Viridiplantae > Streptophyta > Magnoliopsida > Apiales > Apiaceae > Apium > Apium graveolens. The sequence goes on from NC_133654.1 coordinate 223,103,563, forward strand.
TTCGAAATTACTCTTTTGCCCATGTATTTTAATAAATATCAAAAATAGTTGTTATTGATGAGAATCGAACATATGCCAAATATTTGCAAATTAAACACATCAACCACTTGAGCTAGAGACACATTTGGTAAAATTTTTATAACATTAAGTATTGAGTTATAATTTATTTATTTACACGAAGTGTTGCAAATTAAACACATCAACCACTTGAGCTAGAGACACATTTGGTTAAATTTTTATAATATTAAGTATTGAGTTAAAACTTATTTATTTACATGAAGTGTCTTTCCTTATATTAAATTTTATATTTATTTTAATATTTATATAAAACATATTGATTTGAGACTTGATTAAATAAGTCATTTCAATATGCTAACTTTTTACTTATAACAAATACATGACTTCAACTAATTGAGGTAGAAGCTCCTTTGATTATATTTTTATAAAATTAAGTATTGAGTAACATACTTATTTCTTTATTTTGGATAACTAAACCTATATAATTCAATATTTATATAGAATAAAATTATTTTAAGACTTGGATAATTAGCTGATTATAATATAATAACTTTATACTCATGTGCAACAATGAGATTATAATTTTTTTTAATTTATAGATTAAATAAATAATTTCTTGTTGATAATATATTATCATATTAACTTGCTGATAATATCTTACCATATAATAATAATTTATTAATTATCGAAACTCGGATAATTAACTCACATCGAGATACTAACTTTATACTCGTGTAACAACTAAGGGTATAATCAATCCGAGTCGAGTCGAAAACTGTCAAGCTCGAAAATGTTCGGGTTCGAGCACGAACTCGAGTTCAACCGAACTTTTTTTTTTGAATAAAAGAGTTCAACCAAACCTTAAATTTCAAACTCGAAATTCAGGTCGTAAAAAGTTCTATGGGTTCAAATTTTGTAGGGAAAACATGAAATTAGCTTTGGACGGCTAAACCTATATAATCTAATATTGATATATAATAAAATTATTCTTAAACTTGAGTAATTAGCTCCGTATAATATACTAACTCTATACCCATGTACAACAACCTGATTTTAATGATTTTTTATTTATAAAAAATTTACAAATATTAAATAAATAACTTGTTGATATTATGTTAGCATATTAACTTATTGATAATATATTACCATTTAATAATAGTTTAATAATTATCAAGACTTAGGTAATTAACTCACTTCAAAATAATAACTTTACAACAACTAAGGGTATAATCAAGTCGAGCCGAGTCGAAAACTTTTAGACTTGAACTTGATTAAAAATGTTCGGGCTCGAGCACGGGCTCGGTTTCAACCGAATCTTAAATCAAGCATGAAACTCGGGTCGTAAATAGTCTGGTAGCCTCAAGTTCGGCTCGAAAACTTGAATCAATTTCGCCAAATATTGACAAAAACTCGAATTATGATAGGTTATGCTCGAATTCGATTCTAATAAATATATAAAATATTAATAAAATATTAAATATTTATATAAAAATATATTTCAATATGGTAAGAGTGCATATAAATTTAATGGTAAGAGTGCATATAAATTTCAATATGGTAAGAGTGCATATAAATTTAAAGTATTTTCAATGGTAATAGTGCACTCTAAACTTTACATTCGCGACACAATATAAATTTAAGGATATTTGTCGTTGCAGTAGTCCTTTGTTAGATATATTTGATAATGTCATGTCTAATATGATTTGTGTTTAGGTTTCAGATCTTACTTAAACAGGACAAATCAGTACTTAACTGGATATCAGCACTTATACTGAAGACATAACTTAAGTTATCAGTACTTAAGGTTCAGGAGATATTTATCAGGAGATAATATCAAGACTTAAAGAAGACTTTCAGATAAGGAAGGTGGTTGATAGAAAGGAAAGAAGATCAAGACAAACGCAAGAAGAGATATGCATGAAGAAGGAATTTTATGAAGAATAGAATACTTGGAAGAAAAGATAACTGGTTGATATATTTTAGGAAGCAGAATTATATTCCATATCAATTAGCGATTATCTTGTAACTGTGTAGTATATAAACACAGACATAGGGTTTATACTATATATGTTATCATTATCGAGAATAATATTCATTGTAACCCTAGCAGCTCTCGTGATATTTGTTCATCATTGAGAGAGGACAGTTCTACATTGTAACAGAGTTTAATAAAATTTATTTTCTGTTACTTGTGTTCTTTGAATTCGATTTGATTGTGTTATACATTGTATTCAACCCCCCTTCTACAGTGTGTGTGACCTAACAAGTGGTATCAGATCCTATCTGTTAACACACAAACAATTTAAGATCCAAAAATAATCATGTCTGAAGCAGAAACTCCAACCAAGCCCACCAAAACTAAAGAACCTCCAAAGACTCAAATCCATAGTCGATATGAGGCTATTAGAGTTCCCATACTGAAACCATCTGAATATCCCATATGAAAGGTGAGGATGACTATGTTTCTGGAAGCTACATATCCAGAATATCTTGACAGAATCAATGAAGGACCTCATAAGCCAACCAAAGTCGCAGTTGCAGTTGCAGGTGAAGCAGCAACATATGTACCAAAGGAGAAGAGTGATTACACTGCTGAAGATATCGCATCAATTGCTAAGGATGCTAAGGTACGACACTTGCTGCATAGTGCCATTGATAATGTAATGTCAAATAGGGTAATTAACTGCAAGACTGCAAATGAGATATGGGATGCCTTGGAGACAAGGTGCCAGGGAACTGATTCGATTAAGAAGAACAGGAAGACTATACTCACTCAAGAGTATGAACACTTTGACTCAAAGCCTAATGAGTCATTGACTGATTTATATGACAGATTTGTCAAACTCTTGAATGATTTGTCACTAGTTGATAAGGAGTATGATCTTGAAGATTCAAACCTTAAATTCCTGTTAGCTCTTCCTGAAAGTTGGGATTTGAAGGCCACAATTATAAGAGACAACTATAATCTTGAAGAAACAACTCTTGATGAAATTTATGGGATTCTCAAGACTCATGAACTTGAGATGGAACAAAGAAGCAAGAGGAAAAGAGGAAAGTCAAGGACAGTTGCTCTTAAGGCTGAGGAAGAATCCCCCAAAGCAGCTACCACAAGGAAAGGCAAGGTAAAAACGCTCATCACAAAGTCTGATACTGAGTCATCAAGTTCTGATAGTGATGATGACTCAGAAACTGAAAGCTTGCCTGAGATGGATGCTGATGAAGAGATGATGAAGCTGTGTGCTCTTATGGTGAAAGGAATCACAAGGATTACATACAGAAAATTCAGGAAGGGAAAGAAATTTTTCAGGAAAGGTGCAAGTTCTGATAAGAAGAATTTCAGAAAATCTGAAGGCAAAGGAGGGAAGTCTGACAAAGGAGATTACACAAATGTCAAATGCTACAACTGTGGTGAGAAAGGCCACATATCTCCTGATTGCAAGAAAGTGAAGAGTGACAAAGGCAAGGCTCTTGTCACAAAGAAGAAAAGCTGGACAGATACTTCAGATTCTGAAAGTGAGGTGAACTATGCCTTGATGGCAAATGCTGATAGCAGTTCTAAAGCTGCTGAGTTAAAGGTACCCCAAACTACTTATGCCTTTCATACTGATGATATTAATGATTTAATAAGATATCTTAAAACCATGTTCATTAGTTATAGAGATCAAACTTTAACATGTGAAAGATTAACTTCTGAAAATCTTGCCTGTAAAAAGAGGAATGATTATTTAGAAAAAGAGTTAGTCATGTTCCATCAAACTCAGAAAGATAGAGATGATGTTTTTTATGTTAGGGATGAAGTACTTAAAATGAATGAATCTCTAAAAACTGAGTTAGAAAAGGAAAGAGAGATTATCAGGACTTGGACTAACTCTGGCAGAACAACTCAGAATTTGTTAAGTAGTGGAAACTGGAAAGAGGGCTTAGGTTATGGAGATGATAAGAATGATAAAAGAATTGTAGAAATTAAGCCTATAGTTGTTAAACAAAAGCCAAAGGTAAAACATGTTAAGTTTGTAGCTGTAAAGTCTGAAACTGAGAAATCAGAAGTTAAAGAGGAATTAACTTCTGATAAACTAAAACAGGAAAAGCCAACTGAAGTTAACGTAGGCTTAATGACAAAGAAGCAGCTTAAGCATAAGCTGAAAGATGTTAAGAATGTAAACAAGGTAAAGTCACCTAGGAAAAATAGGAATAGAAAGGAAGGTGTGAATAAAAGCAATGATTATAAGCCTGTTCCTAATGCTCCTAGAAAAACATGTCATAACTGTGGAAGTTCTAACCATCTGGCTGCTTTTTGCAGGAAGAATAAGAACATAAACTCCTTACCTTCAAAGTCAGGAGTTAAAAGTCAGTATGTTAGATATAGGCCACAAAATCCTTATTTTTATTGTGGTAGTTTATGGCATTCCATTTATACTTGTAAGGAATATCATGGTTTGTACTATGATTATTATCAAATAAAACCTTCTTTAAAGAAAGTTAGCATTGTTCCTTCTAGTGTAAGTTTTGATACAAAGTCTGATAATGTAAATGCTGATAAGAAAAATGTTAACATAAACTCTGATGCTAAATCCGCTGCAAATGTTAACAAACTTAATAAGGCCAAAGGATCCAAGCTAGTCTGGGTCCTTAAAACTAATCATTAGTGGTCTTTGTGATTGCAGGCAACAGGAAAAACATCCTAGTTCTGGACAGTGGATACTCAGGACATATGACTGGAAATAAAGCCCTGCTATCAGACTTTGTGGAGAAAGCTGACCCAAGTGTTTCTTATGGAGATGGCAACGTTGGAAAAACACTGGGATATGGCAATATTAATCTTGGGAATGTCATCATTAAAGAAGTAGCTCTGGTCTCGGGACTTAAACACAATCTGCTGAGTGTTAGTCAAATCTGTGACAGAGGTTATCATGTGGATTTCTTTGAAGAACACTGTGAAGTTGTAAGCAAATCTACAGGCAAAGTTGTTCAGAAAGGATACAGGCATGGTAACATTTATGAAGCCAATCTTTCAACAAGTACTGATGGTTCTGCAATCTGTCTGTTAAGTAGAGCATCAATTGAAGAAAGCTAGAATTGGCACAAGAAACTCTCTCATTTAAATTTCAACAATATAAATAAACTAGTCAAGAAAGATCTTGTGAGAGGACTGCCAAAATCAGTATTTGCTCCTGATGGCCTTTGTGATTCATGTCAGAAGGCTAAACAAAGAAAATCTTCATTCAAGAGCAAGAATGAATCATCAATTCTTGAGCCTTATCACCTACTACATTTAGATCTATTTGGTCCAGTGAATGTCATGTCTATTGTAAAGAAGAAATATGTTATGGTCATAGTGGATGAGTTCACCAGATACACATGGGTGTATTTCTTGCACACAAAAAGTGAAACTGCATCTATCTTGATTGATCATGTTAAGCAACTGGATAAATTGGTCAAAGATTCTGTGAAGATCATAAGAAGTGATAATGGCACTGAGTTCAAGAATTTGATCATGGAAGAGTTCTGCAAAGACCATGGAATCAAGCAGGAATTTTCTGCTCCTGGAACTCCACAACAAAATGGAGTTGTTGAAAGAAAGAATAGAACTCTTATTGAAGCTGCACGAACTATGCTTGATAAAGCAAAGCTACCAACTATTTTTGGGCTGAAGTTGTGCAGACTGCTTGTTTCACTCAGAATGCAACACTCATTAACAAGCATGGAAAGACATCATATGAGATGGTGAAGAAAAAGAAGCCAAATCTGAAGTATTTTCATGTATTTGGATGCAAGTGTTTTATTTTTAAGACTCATCCTGAACATCTATCCAAATTTGATTTAAAAGCTGATGAAGGAATTTTTGTTGGATATCCACTTTCCACAAAACCTTCAGAGTCTACAATTTAAGAACAGTGGTTGTCATGGAATCTATCAATGTCTCCTTTGATGACAAGAAGATTACTGGACTTGAAGATTTAAATGATCATGATTAGCTGAGATTTGAAAATGAAGACTTAAATTCTGATACTGAAAATCCTGACAGTCTAAATCCTGATACTGCAAACTCTGATGGATTAAACTCTGATGTTATTGAAACTGTGGTGACTACGCCAAAGGAAGATGCACCTGTGCAGGGGGAGCATACTGAAGATACAACCACATCTCAAGAAGCATCAGAACCTACAACTGGCTCTTCAAGTTCTGATTCATCAAGTTCTGATGAGCCAAGTTCTGATAATTCTAGAAACTCAAATACTGAAGGATCCAACTCAGAGAGCATAATTTCAGGGGGAGCATCAGAAAATGTTGATGAAGACAGCATGGATCATGGGGGAGCATCCAGTTCTAGAGAAAACCTTCCATCTGCAAGGAAGTGGACTAAATCACATACACCTAATTTAATAATTGGTAATCCTGATGCAGGTGTCAGAACTAGAACAGCTACTTCAAGTGAATGTCTCTATAATTATTTTATTTCTCAGACTGAACCAAAGAAAGTGGAAGAAGCTCTTCAAGATGCTGATTGGGTGCAAGCAATGCAGGAAGAGTTAAATGAATTTAAAAGAAACAAAGTCTGGACCCTAGTGCCAAGACCAAAGAACAGATCTGTTGTTGGTACAAAGTGGGTGTTCAGAAACAAAACTGATAGTGATGGCATAATTACAAGGAATAAAGCAAGGATGGTTGCAAAAGAATATTCTCAACAGGAGGGAATTGATTATGATGAAACATTTACACCAGTTGCTAGATTGGAAGCCATACGGATATTTTTGGCTTATGCTGCTCACAAAAAGTTTACTGTCTTTCAAATGGATGTGAAAAGTGCTTTTCTCAATGGAGAATTGGAAGAGGAAGTATATGTTGAACAACCTCCAGGCTTTGTAGATTCCAAATTTCCAAATCATGTCTACAGGCTTGATTAAGCACTTTATGGCCTTAAGCAAGCTCCAAGAGCATGGTATGAGACTTTAGCTCAGTTTTTTATGGAAAGTGGATTTAATAGAGGAACTATTGACAAAACTCTGTTCTACCTCAACCATGGAAATGACTTTCTTTTGGTGCAGATATATGTTGATGATATCATTTTTGGTTCTACAAATGACAGACTTTGCAAGAAGTTTGCCAAACTGATGCAGTCAAGATATCAAATGAGTACGATGGGGAAACTTAGCTATTTTCTGGGCCTTCAAGTCAAGCAGAATGAAGAAGGCACTTTTATTTGTCAATCCAAGTACACCAGAAATTTGCTGAAGAAATTTGGAATGCAAGATTGTTCAAGTGCATCCACTCCTATGGCCACTGCAACAAAATTGGATAAGGATACTAGTATATCAGTAGATATTACTGATTACAGAGGTATGATTGGCTCACTACTCTATCTATTGGCTAGTAGACCGGATATCATGTATACTACCTGTCTTTGTGCAAGATTTCAAGCAGATCCAAGAGAACCTCACTTAACAGCTGTAAAAAGAATTTTCAAGTATCTTAAGGGAACAGCTGATCTGGGATTGTGGTATCCCAGAGAATCAGATTTTAAACTAATAGGTTACTCAGATGCAGATTTTGCAGGATGCAAAATTGATAGGAAAAGTACAAGTGAAAGCTGCCAATTTCTTGGAGGCAGATTGGTTTCTTGGTTTAGCAAGAAACAAAAGTCAATTTCCACATCAACTACAGAAGCATAGTATATTGCTGCAGGAAGCTGTTGTGCACAGATTCTTTGGATGAAGATTCAGTTACTGGATTATGGGTTAACATACTTTAAAATCCCTATTTACTGTGATAATCAAAGTGTTATTGCTATGACAGGTAATCCAGTTCAACACTCAATGATAAAGCACATCAGCATTAGGTACCACTTCATAAGGGAATATGTGGATGAAGGTACAGCGGAATTGCATTTTGTTCCAACAGATCAACAACTAGCAAATATCTTCACAAAACCACTGTGTGAAGCTACTTTTACAAAATTGGTAAATGAACTTGGAATGGTTTCAGGTTCTTTTTCTAAGTCTGCTTAGTTTATGATTCTGTTTCATCAGACTTTATGATCAGTATTTACATATATTACTATCTTTATGTATTCTGTGCTTAATTGAAAATTGCTTAAGTACTGATTGTTGTCTGATGTGAATTTCTACACTCTGATAGTGATATGAATGTTTCTGTGACTATTCAATCCAATGAGGATAATTGTGCTAGATGGTGACCTAGTTGTCTTTAATATACTAACAAGTCCCATGTTTGAAGTAATTGTTTATGTGAAAATCTTTTAACACAAGCAAATTCTGATATTGAGCTTAGTTAAGTTTACTTTGTCTATCTTATTACTAAGTCAAAAAGTAGAATAATGCTTCTTATCTGTTAAGTTCTGATGTTAGTAAATCTGGTGAATGTACTAAGTGCTGATAAGCCTCACTTATCAAAAGAAAAGGAAAAGAAAAAAGAAATAAAAATCAGGTACTCCTTTGAGATCTAGAGTAAAAATGTGGAAGGGAAGACCCAAGTGCATTGCTGGTATTAAGAAGTAATATGCATTAGAAAAGCAAAATAAATATTTTCTTGGTGACTTTTCACACTCTATGATTACTGGAGAAATACTCTGATAATAGCATAAATTCTGATAAGCAGGCGTGATTCACTTACACTAAGAAGCCACTGTAAAATGGAATTTCAAAAGATGCATAAAATAAGCACAAAACAGTTGAGGAGGATTCATGCATGAACTCATTCTAAAGTAGACTTCAAAATCATGACAGATTTTGAGCAAAGTTCTTAGTTATGCCTTATTTCTAAGATATACCGAAGTGAATCAGACTTTAATCTTTATCTGATATTTAACTTACTGCACACACATACACTCCATATGAATGATGAAAATTACTGTGGTGATAAATATTGTTTTAGATGAACGTTTAAGTGTCAGTTGCATAAATTCTGAGGACAAGTAATGATGGAAGTCCTGATGATTATGTTCTGAAGAAACGAAATCAGAATTTATGTGAAGAATTACAGAAATAGGCATTCACTTTTCGAGTTAAGGAATCATGTTCTGATGACTGTTAAGTTCTGATATAAGTCTAAGTTTTGATATTAAATTCTTATTCTTTACTTGACTTATTTGTGGTTAAAATCTGAAACAGTCTTATTTAAAATCTGAATATGTTTGGGTGAGATATTAACAATCAACATAATTTGGGTTAGTGGTACTCATCTATGCACAGTAATTTTTACTTGTTTCGTGTGCGCATTAAATCCTGTTTTAAGCTTCCAATGGCTGTTATTATTCTCATCAGTCTAGGGAGATGAGGTATAATTATTTCTACCCGTAACCATTCAATTTTCCGCGTCTCTTGATATTCTATTGGTTATATAAACCAACGCCTCATTCCATCCAACACATCTCTCATTTTCTCTCAAACTCATTTTTTTTACTCATAAAAAATATGGTTCATTTCAACTTAGTTCTGAACTATGACACTTTCACTATCGAGTTGAGGTGTACTGAATGGCAGCAGGAATGGCATGTCACTGCCATTCCTCATGAAATTTGGGACTCAGTTCCCCAAGAGGTTCTCACAGACCTCTTGTTCTTCTATATAGATTATCATCGCCATCTTGAGCGTCTGGAAGAGGAAAGGAGAGAAGCTCTCTGACAGCAGGAGCGAATCATTCGTCTTGCTGTTCTCTTTGTTGAGAGTAGGAAGAAGAAATAATTGCAGATATCCATTTCTCTTCACCGTCAGCTTTGTCCATCGTCTTAGACTAGGACTAAAGCTGTTGATGTTAGGATTTGTAGCTTAAGACAATATTGTAATTTTAAGCATGTAATTTAATTTCATGAAATGTATTTGCTCAATATATTAATGAAATTTTATATTTATGCAAGATTTTGTCTCTGAGTCGTTTGATATTCTGATAACTTTTTAAATCCTGATACTAACCATATTCTGATGACCTTTTTAGCCCTGATACAAATCAAGTTCTGATTCTGACGTGGCAGTATTTGTTTACTTGGTTTATTAATGGTCATTCTCTCATTGGTCTTAATTTTACAGAATATTGGTAAAGCGGTAATAAAAATTTATTAAGTGGGAACAATTTTAAAATTTAAAATAAAATTGAACGACCTTGATTCATGGGATTACTTGGTAAGTGGAACAGTTTTTTCTTGAAAAACTGCATGTGATAAATAATGATTACTGAATACCCGTGCCTATTAATTATCTTTACTGCTACATGTCTAACAGGTGTCACAACGGTTACTTTTTCTATCGTGTCTAAGTAAAAGAGAGAAAAGATTGTAAAATCTTTTATTTACCTTCATATTTTATCTCTCTCTCTCTTTTTACTCTTATTCTCTCTCATCTACTGACGATTTTTTCATACAGACATTTTCTCAAACACCTTACAGGCAATTTTCTTTCTCACGAACTTCTCATGGCACCCAAGGACATAATTTTTGATGGAGCTACATTTGTTCCTAATAACTTCTCTGCTATTCTTAGCAAGTCAGAAGCCCCATCTGAACTTCACTTCATTCAGGACTTTCTTGCTAGTTCTGATATTGGGTATGCTCTGACTGAACCCGAAGCAGTCTCTGGTACTCAAGTCCTGGAGTTCTGGAGAAGCGGTGTATATGATGATGGTGGTGCTCAAGGGTCCCCAAGTATTATTTTTTCATCAGGGGAGGATGAGTATGTTGTGATATTGTCTACGATTCGACAAACACTGCAGCTACCTAAGAACTGTGTCTATTCTACTGTTGAAGATCCAGTTCTTCAAAACATGATGTCCAGTCTGGGATATGAGAGGACATTGGCAAAGCTGGGCCAGTTGAAGAGATCTTTCATAAGGAGGGAATGGAGTTTCTTCTTTGATTGCATAACCAAGGCTTTTGCAAACAAATGTTCCAATTTTGATGCAATTCCCATATTCAGCCAACAAATCGGGTATGCTCTCATAAATCAAACTGATTTTGACTATGCAAGTGTTGTCTTAGGTTTTATTGGGGACAAAATGAATGAAGATAGATCTACTGTTTATTTTGCTAGATTCTGTCAGCTTATCTATAGTTACTGTTGTGATAATAAGCCCCGAAATGCTAGTGAATTAATTTCATCATTCAGAATAGCTAAAAGAGCTTTTACTGACTTATTATCTACTGATAATAAGAAGGTTGTGTTAAGACCCCTCTTAATTCCTTTATCTGTCAAACAAGCCTTAATAACCTATGATCCTGTTAAATACACTGCACTATATCCTGATGTCCAACCGTTTGTACCTCATCCATCAGCACCTACCACCTCTACTCAACCACCTCAAACTTCTCAATCTTAACCTTCAGATCCTACAGTTCAGCCTTCATCTTCCAAACCTAAGAGGACTAAGAAAGTACCTCCGACACAACAAAAGAGAAGGAGATTCATTATGCGAGATGAATCAGATGATGAGGAACAGGTTCCTGTATCAGAACCTGTTGTTCTAGAAGCTGAGAAGGTCTCTTCTCAGGAGGATGTTGATATTGGGAGTTCTAGGCCCCTAAAAAGGCTTAGAAAGCGTAATTCTGATACAGCTCCTAAAGTCTCCTTAAAAGCTAAAAGATTCAAAACATTGGTAAAAAGGCCTGAAGATTCTGGTAAAGGAATGGAAGCAGCAGCTAAGGAAGGGGGTCAGGAATCTCTGATCTCACAAGACCCTGTTGAAGCTCACAGTTCTTTTAGTGCTGATCTAGACCTTCATGCAACTCATCACTCTCCACTACATGAGCCAGAAACTACTCAAATTCCCACACCTCCAGTATCTCCAGTAAATACTGATAACCAGGGGCCAAGTGATGAAATTGACATTCATAACTTGAAAGTGCCTCAGGTTTTGTATCTAGAAGCTCCACCAACTCATGTCACTCCATCAACAACACCAATTCCTGATGCTGATTTTAATCCAGAATTGTCTACAACACCTTCTCTGCATCTAGATACTGAAGATCAGATTTTAGGTGAGCATCAGAATATGGTTGTTGATCAGAACATAGTTGGAGATCAGCAATTAGAGGATGATGTTGAAGCCTCCATAGCCTCTCATACTGTTCTTTTATCAGAGGATGCTGAAGATGTTGACTCTGTAAGTTCTGATGCTGCACATATTGATGATACTGGTAATGCTGCTACAAATATAGATGCTGATGCAGCTGGTCCTTCTAGACATGCACCTCTATAAGCTCCTTCAAAAGCTGAGATAGTCAAAAAGTTTGTTATAGGGGAAGCACCAGTACCTTGGAGTGAAACTCCTAGAGGACAGGAGTGGATTAAGGAGTGGAACACAGTTACATTTGTTCCTTCTGAAAAGATTCTTGCTCAGCACTTGGCAAAAGCTGATGAGATGCTAGTCAATGATGATTTCAAGACACAGCTAAGAGTTACTACACTTAGTACAAGGCACCTTCAAGGTCAACAATCTGTAACTCAGGCCAAGGTGGACAAGATTCAAGAATCCTTGAATCAGCAAGATACAGTTGTCAAGCTTGATAAGAAGATGTTTTTCAAACCTACCTTTGACAGAATTGCCTATATTGAGAAAACCTAAGAGAAGCAACAATCTCAGATTGATGAAATTTTGAAAAATCAAGCTTCTCAGCAAAATCAACTCAATGAGATCCAATCCCCAATGGACTTACTTGTCTCTCTTCTTTTACCTGCTGATGCCAAAAAGGGGGAGAAGGTAATTAAGTCCAAATGCAAACCTGTTAAGACATTGAAGGGAAAGGATGATGGTAATGACCCGGGAAACTCTGGAATGGGTGGAGGTCATGGTCAAGGAGGAGGTCTCTCATCAAGTAGAATTGGAACTACAAGTCAAAGAACAAGTTCTGATACTGGGAGAAGAATAACTTCTGATGCTGGTGAAAGGATAAGTTCTGATGAACTTTTGGAACTTGATGAAGAAATTTCAAGACAGTTATTTCTGAAAGAAAATTCAGGAATGGACTTTGAGAGTCTAAAGGAAGAGGAAGCTAGACTTAAGTTAGAAAAAGTCAACTCCAAATCTGTAGCTTATGTTGTTAAAAAGAAACTTCCTAAGACCAAAGGCATTGTGATAAAAGAAAGGGTAAATCCTGAGGCAACCAAGGCCAAATCACAATTGCAGATAGATCCAAGGTCCAAGGGAAAATAAAAAGTTGGTGAACCTGTAAAGGTTTATGTGCCTCCTATGGATGAAGAAATTTCTGATGAAGATGCTAATCTTACTCTGACTTCAAGGAAGATTTCTAAGACAACCTCTGACATGGCTCAAGTTGTTCAGAGTCAAGATATAGTTAGTTCTGATATAAATATGAAGCAAGGAACCTCTGACATAGCTCAAGTTGGCTTGATATCAGAAGATAAGTTAAAGGAAACCTTTGACATTGTTCATGTTAAATCCTCAAAGTTACTCCTACCAGGATTCACTAAAGCCATACAGACTCAACCTTTAAAGACTGCAGCAAGTGGTTTTGAAGCAAGAGTGGTTACTGGAAAGGAAGCAAGAGATAAATCTGGATTGGGTAGTGCTGATGAAAGAAGAGTGCAAAACACAATCAATGATCCAACTTCCTTAAGTGAACCAAGTGTTGGAGCAACTCCTGAAAGATTGAATCAACTTGAATCTGTACAGATGGTTTACCATACCTTCTTCAAAGAACACATCTTGTTATATTTCATGACAGATGGAAGGGTTTACCATATAAGGGAAAATGCTATACCACTGAAGTATTTTGAGGAACTAGAACATGTTTTATTCTTACTTCAAGTGAAGGACATATTAACAGAAAGTGCTGCAAATTATTTGAAGTCTCAAATTCAGAGACAGAAGAAGTTTTATTCGATGAAGTATGACAGCACATACTGTCCCAAGTACAGAGATCACAAGAGTGATATTATTGATATGAAGCCTAATACTGCAAAGATCAGAACATATCTTGCTATTAAGGGACTTGAATTCAATCTAGAGTCTGACAAAGCCTATATCATCAGACTAGATCAGGAGTTGAGAAAAGCGAAAATGATCTCAGATATGCTATCTTCCAAACTGGTGAAGATATTGCAGAGCTTAAAGATACTAAAAGGAGGATGATTGATGAAATCAGATATGCTGAGAGATGTTTGTTAAAGAACTATCTCAGAACAACTCCTCATATTGAAGAGATCAGAAAGTGAAGCCAAGTCAAGATCTACAACCGCTCAAATTCTGATGTGTGTACAAACTGAAGTTGTTATCAGAAGTTAAAGTTGGTAAAGCTTTAAGGACTGTAAGTTGTAGTTATCTAGTCAAATTCTCATGCATTTGTACTTAATATTTTTGACATCATCAAATATCTGTTAAACTTGTATATTATGCTAATTTACAAGTTGGGGGAGATTGTTATATATATTTGATAATGTCATGTCTAATATGATTTGTGTTTAGTTTTCAGATCTTACTTAAACAGGACAAATCAGTACTTAACTGGATATCAGCACTTATACTGAAGACAAAACTTAAGTTATCAGTACTTAAGGTTCAGGAGATATTTATCAGGAGATAATATCAGGACTTAATGAAGACTTTCAGATAAGGAAGGCGGCAGATTGAAAGGAAAGAAGATCAAGACAAACGCAAGAAGAGATATGCATGAAGAAGGATTCTATGAAGAATAGAATACTTGGAAGAAAAGATAACTGGTTGATATATTTTAGGAAGCAGAATTATATTCCATATCAATTAGCGATTATCTTGTAACTGTGTAGTATATAAACACAGACATAGGGTTTACACTATATGTGTTATCATTATCGAGAATAATATTCATTGTAACCCTAGCAGCTCTCGTGAAATTTGTTCATCACTGAGAGAGGACAGTTCTACATTGTAACAGAGTTTAATAAAGTTTGTTTTCTGTTACTTGTGTTCTTTTAATTTGATTTGATTGTGCTTTACACTGTATTCAACCCCCCTTCTACAGTGTGTGTGACCTAACATCCTTCCAACATGAACCACACAATATGGTATGAAACAACACGCAAATATCGTAAAAGTACACAAAAAATAGCGATATTTTTTATAAATAAAGTTAGCCCGTGCCTTGCACGGGTAATAAAGTTAGTTCAACCTTATTACCCAAATTATAAACTAATGTTAATTTTCTTTAACAATTAAATATAAAATTTAATTAATTAATTTTGTATAGTATATTATTACTCCAAGGAATCATGAATTAGATTTAGCCTGATATTAATATAACAAGGTGTGAATGGGAGAGTAAATTTGTAGATTCGTCCTTAGTTATAAAATTTCCAGAGCTCAACACATTTCTAAAAACCGTTCCATACATGAGTTATATACTAGCCTATAACCCGTGCGATGCACGAATTGCTTTTAACATTCGATAATTTTTAATAATATATTTTATAATATAATTTTCAATAGTTGAAAAATAAATTGAAGAACATAATAAGTTATAACAATATATGTTTTATAATAATTTGAGACTTGACGGAAAATAAATAATATAATATAATATGTTATTTCCTAAACTCGAGCCATGGACATGTAGAAATTGTTAAAATAAAGAATAAAGAATATAAAAGTTTAAATATAATAAGCTGTTGACGGGGTTCGAACCCTGAATCCATGAGAGTAGTTTAAATATTAATATAATAATATTTTATTATTGCATCTAACGGTTCTCATCTTTCTGACTTTAGATCTGACGATTGTTATTTGTCGTACCAAAAAACTGTACCGGGCAACCGACTACCAAATAGAGGGTGTTCTGCTTATAAGAGTATAGTATAGATAGATATTTTATTATTGCATCTAACTGTTCTCATCTTTCTGACTTTAGATCTGACGGTTATTATTTGTCGTACCAAACAACTGTACCAAACAATCGACTATCAAATATAGGGTGTTTTGCTTATAATAGTATAATATAGATTTGATAATTTTACGAGATTGTGATAACGTATATATTTCACGATACATTATTATTCATGAAATTTTTTGATAATGGATTCAGTTTCCAGCCGTATTTTTTTATATGATCTAGATACCTAATTAATACTCTTTAATATTTACGATTATTCATCAAATTGATTTCAAAAGAATTACTAATCTAAAGGATTAAACATAGAAGACTTATCATAACCCTTTCATTCATATGATTGATAATTATGTCATTTATCTAGTAATATTAAATTTAAATTATAAACATTTAAAGGTGTCATCTGTTTCACAATTAATAATTTTGATTAACGGGAATCAAAATCGCTGAATATCATTTCATTCACGTTCTCCTATTCATTAATCCTATTTTTATATCACTAATTTTCATTCCCATATTTCATTATAACGAACGATTCAAACGCCCTCAAAGTTTATTTACCGATTCTTTTCTCCTCATGAACTCAAAAATTGAAATATGCCTGTCGGATGAATATGACTAAAGTAGTAAAGTTTCATTATTGCTGTCGTGTTAAGTTTAGTAGCTCTCGTCCACAGGAGGTGGAGGGTTGGTAGATGATAATTTTATTCTGTGTCATTGGACTGTACCGGTGGTACATATAGAACAGTCGCAAATCGCAGTCATGTTTAGATTCCGTTTTGTGAGTGCGTTGAAAATTGTTGTACCGTGAGAAAAAATGCTGGTAGATAAAGTGTTTCCCATCCTGCTGGTAGATAAATTGTTGTGCATTGATAAATTTTTTTAATTTATTCATTTTTTAGATATAATATATAAAAATAATATTTTGAGAAGTTTTGATGGTGAAACAGATAACTATTTTACGCAGTTCATTTTGCAAAAGGATGGGAAACATACTTTGGTTAACAACACCTTTTACAACAAAAGCGTTTTCTCCGACAGCAGATTTTAGAATATATATATATATATATTATATATATAGGGATTAACTAAGAGAATTTATAAATGTGAAGTGGGTGAAATAAATTGGAAATAAATACAAGGTGAGCGAAAAAATATGAGGTGGTGGCATTTAAAAAAAATTACTATAAAACTACAAAAACTAAATAAAAAGATGCACATAAATAATATAAACCAATATTTTATTTACTCAAAAGTTAAAGTAATAATAATTTTTTGATAAAAAAGATAGGATGTGACTTATTTAATAAGAATTTTAAAGTAAATTAAAGAAGTTATATAGCACAATAGTAGTGATTAGAAATGTTTGAGTAGGAGGCTCGGGTTTCGATTTTTAGTAGATACAACAACATAGATATTTTTTATAAAAAAAAATTGTTCCAGGATGGTATTTTAATAATTTTCCAACATAAGAGGGCAAATTGTAGTTTGACACACATTGAAATGGCTTAATTTGCCCCTAGTACTTTTTTAATATATAGAAGGAGTTTTAAAATTTTATAATAAAATAACAAAAACTAACTAAAAAGGAGGTACATAAATAATTCAAACCAGTATTTTATTTACTCAAAAATTAAAGTAATAAAAAATTTTGATAAATAGAAAGGATGTGGGTTATCTAATAAGAATTTTAAAGTGAACCCAAGAAGTTATGTAGCAGAATGATAGTGATATAAAGTATTTGAGTAGGAGATTCGAGGTTTGATTCTTAGTTGATACAACAACATACCTATTTTTATCAAAAATTGTGTGAGGATTGCATTTTTATAATTTTCCAAAATAAAAGGGCAAAATTATAATTTTACAGCTATTAAAAAAGCTCAATTTGCCCATAATCCTTTTTTAATATATAGAAGGAGTTTTAAAATTTTGTAATAAAACTACAAAACTTAAATAAAAAGGAGACACGTAAATAATATAAACTAACATTTTATTTACTCAAAAAATTGATAAAAAAGTATGTGGCTTATCTAATAAGAATTTTAAAATAAACTCAAGTAGTTATATAGCACAATGGCAGTGATTTGAAATGTTTGAGTAGAAGGTTTGTGGTTCGATTCTTAGTAGATACAATAACATGCCTATTTTTTACAAAAATTATGTGAGAATGAAATTTTTATAATTTTTCAACATAAAAGGGCATAATTGTAACTTTACAGCCATTAAAATAGATCAATTTGCCCCTAGTCCTCTTTTAATATATAGAACTAGCGTAAAAGCCCGTGCGATGCACGGGCGTATATGTGTATATATATTTATATATATATATGGGAATGATCAAATTGAAACCAAAATTAAAATAGAAACTAAAAACTAATCTAAGCCATTAGATCAATCTAATCTAATGGTCCCCCTAAAGCACAACACCCAACTAATCTACACCCTCCCACACCCAATCTTAGCTTTTCCCCTCCGTTTTTAATTTGATTTTTCCCGTCAAACGGTAAAAAAATTTAAAATTCGACTTCATTGTATTTTTCTCCATCTCTCAACGATCGATTTGCATAGCATATGTGTTACGTTTCAAAATATATCACATATGTTATGCAAATCGATCGTTGAGAGATGAACAAAAATACAGTGAAGTCGTATTATAAAAAAAATTATTGTTTGACGAAAAAAACAAATTAAAAACGTAGGGGAAAAGCTGAGATTCTGTGTGGGAGAGTGTAGGTTAATCTTGTGTGCTGCATGTAGGGGGTCTATTAGATTAGATTGATCTAATGGTGTAGATTAATTTTTAGTTTTCATTTTAAGCTTTATTTTCATTTGAACAAATGCATATATATATATATATAAATATAATATCGAACGAACTTGTACCTATAAAAAAATTTAATACATAAAATGTTTGTTTTAATTTTATTTTATATTCGCATATCAATTATGTAATAAAGAATAATACATTTTTTTTATAAATTTGATTACATCTCGTAAATTTAAATATATGAAAATGTGATGACATAAAGTTCATCACTAAATAGTCTTACTTATTTTTCTTTTCATACATAATGTTAAAATTTGATTAGATAATTAAAGTGGTAAGGGTTTACTTTTTGTTGTGGGATTCGATTATCGCACACCACACGAATTTTGAGATTAGATACGTATTGTAAGTTATATAAGACTAATTACTAAACAAATCAAAATTATGTTATTATAACAAAAACATTTGAAGTTTGTTTGTAGGGATATGCATCGTTTTACTTCGGGGTCTGGAAATGTTACCACCGCCCCTAACCCTTAATGGGGATTCTTTTACTCTCCGATCCCGCCCGAACGGAAATTCTTACGGGATTCGGAAAATAATTAAAAATAATAATCTTGTCATTTTAATAAGTTTTTATGATTAAAAACAATCTACTAATTCTTATTATATGAAAACATTAATAATATCTCAAATTTTTAACATCAAATCATATTAAAATTGATTTCTAATATAAAAAAATGACACATTAAAAATTAAAAACATATATTATACTTCATTCTAAACGAATTGGTCAAAAAAAGTATAGATTATTTAAACAATATATTATTAGTATAAATCCTATTATATATATACACACACACATACATACACACACATATCAGGGTCGGGGAGACACTAATCTTAGACTCCGCCTCGATCCCTGAAATATTTATAAAACTTTCCTCGTTCCACGCCTCCTAAAATTCCCTGAATCCTCCACCTGAACAGGGCGGGGATCGTATCGGGGTCAGGCAGGGCGAAATTAGTGTCCATCCCTATTTGTTTGGTTGAGACTAAAATATGAAGTGTAAAAGAAAAAGCAACCATATTCATTACAAATTCGTGTCACTCCTAAATTCTTAACACTTAGGTTGTTGTGCAAGACATGCCTGTACAACAACAAGACTAAGTTAATATGATAATCCTTAGTAAGTTGTATGATAATCTATGTTTGTATTATGTATTGTAATTATTAAGTCTGTAAAAATGTTTAAGGGCAGACTAGAGTCTTTTTCTGTAAACAGTATCAAACCTAAGAATTCTATCTGGAAGAAGATCAAGAAGATCATGCCTCAGAAGAATTGTGAAGAAGCTTGGAGTTGAATAAATCTGTTTTGGGAAAAATATTCTAAGTCAAGATCTCTACAAGTCACAGATTAAGTATTATAGAGAAGTCATTCGAGAACTCCAGAATGACTTATCGACAAGTCAGGAAAAGCTACAAGAGAACTCAGAGATATCGACAAGCCAAATTGAAGACATGAAGATTGGAGATATCGATAAGTCATTTCTTCACTAGAGAACTCTGAGATATCGATAAGTCTATTTGTCACTAGAGAACTTGTTATTCCCTAACAATATAACAAGAATTACAGAAGGGGGTTGAATGTAATTCTGGCTTCTTTTGAGATTTATAAAAATGTTCTAACTCAATATATATATAAGTGTTTTGATTTGCAAAGTGCGGAATAAGGAATTAAGTAAATAAAACACAAAGTAATAAAAACACAAGTATTTAAAACTTTCTGGTGGATTTGAATGTATCCATCAGAGATATATATATCGATTTGAGAACTCTGTGAAGCTCAAATTGGCTCACAGTTGCTTTACAAGTGAACAAACAAACTACAGAGAAATTCTTAACAGTTACAGCTTTTTCTATTTTTCTTCTAAATGTGTTTGCTTAGTTAAGTTTGTTCTACTAGCTACACTTGGTTTATATATCACCAAGTTTACATGGTAATAAGACAAGATAATAAAACAAAACTTATCAAGTCTAACTCCATTCTACTTCATTAATCTATTCCAGCATCTTTGAAAATCTTCATGACTTGCATAGAAATGGTAATGCTTTTTTGTTCTCAATTTTCTGCTAAACAGGCTGCCACATTCCTTTTGCAAACACCCAACGCATGTGACTGTGTTGTCACTGTCAACAGATATTTGAATTGATCATTCATCGGGTACATGCTTGTTATCAGTCGGGTAGCTTTGTTGATCATCCGTCGGGTAGCTTTGTTGATCATCCGTCGGGTACATGCTTGTAATCCGTCGGGTAGTTTTTTGACACTTGACTCCATTTCATTTATGCGAAGTTACAAGATATCTCATATTTACAATTAATCAACCTATTCTGTATATCTACTAGTAGTCAACATGACTCATATGCTACTATAGAATCTACACAAAGTTGTTTACAGAAATGTGCTACAATACTTATTATTACATAAGCTACTCACTCGATGGATGTCAAATCATCATCCGTCGGGACTATATTGGATCATCCGTCGGGACTCAATTTGATCATTCGTCGAGTGCTAAAAAATTCACTAAGTAAAATCTACTAAGGTGTTTTGTTTAATTTTATCATCAAGTTCACAACATATTCCTAATAATCTCCCCCAATTTATGTCTACTGGAATTGTAGCTATGAATTAAGAGAAACTTGATGATAACAAAACACTTCTAAGAATACAGATTGAAAATAGTAGATAAAACTAATAAGTGCTGCAATATTTACTGAAAATTGAACAATGCAAAGTATACAAAGAATATCTCACAATCATTATCAAGGTGCTCCTCTAGTCTGAGCAAATAAGTCTATTTCCTTGATTGTCTAGGTTTCTTCCCAAGCCTCCTGTTGTTCTATTCTATCTGGTTTTAGAGTTGTCTATGGAATTCAAGTTCATCAGCTTCTGAGAGATCTAACATTCCTTGCATTTCCAACAGAGTCTCATTGTTAGAGATACTCAATTGATCCTCCAATCTGAAAAATCTTCTAACACCTTTTTCATCCCTGAATTCCATCAACCAGTAAGGCCTCAAATGCACTCTCTTTCCTGTAAAGGGAATATATAGAGTTTTTGAAGTGCATCTTTGACTCTATTACTCCTCAGCTCCTCAATCTTCTTTATAACTAATTTTCTAGCAGTAATATGGTACCCAAAGTTCTTTTTAAAAGATGAGTATATCTTTATTAGCACAGATTGGCTTTCTAGAAGAATCCTGTGAAGTGGCCATATCATTTCTTTTCCTCCCTTGTATTTGAATACCAGTCTTTCAGGGAGATGTATGTGAGCATCAATTCCTCTAACTTCTTCCAATTCATCTAAGTAGAGGTTAATGTCAGAAAACTTTTTGATGTCACAGATGTACAACATATCTCCTTTGTTGACTTTGGATTTAGATTTGACCAAGGTCTTGGATTTGAGAATCACTGGATTCACTTTCTTGCTAGCTCTTGTCTTTGTCTTCTTTGTCTTGAAGATAGGTAAATTTAGCTCAGGGATTGGCAAACTATCCTAGTCTACTGGCTCTTCCTTAGGAATAATTGGCTCACCATGAATATTCCTTGTTGGATCAACCACCTTGAATTCTTCAAATACCACTGAGGGTTTTGATGTTTGAGTTGTAGTTGTAGGCTTTTTGGGAATTTGGTCTTTCTTTTCCTCATCATTAAAGTCCAATTTTCTTTTGGAGTGTAGCTTGTTTTCGAATCTTCTTTTCTGCTGTGGTTCTTCTTGCACTTCCTGATCCTTAAGTTCAGCAATTACAGTTGGTTGTGTAGGAATTTCTGTTTTGGTTTTTACAGCTTGAAGCTTGGCCAAGATATCAGCTTGCTTCTTCTTTTGCTTAAGCTTTTTAGCATCCAGAGCAACTTACTTCTTTTCTTTCCTGATCCTTTCTTTCTCTTCCTTCTTAGCTTCCACAAACATGGGGTGACCAGCCACCACACAAATTTCCTTACCATTTCTGTAAATCTTGGTTAATCTTCTTTTAAGTACTGAATCAGCTGGATCTTTGTAGAAGGCAATTAACCTAGCCAATAGCTTCTTCTCATCTGGCCTAGGTGTCACATACAGAGTATCTATAGGGTTCTTGTCTAAAAACCTTGAATAGTTTCTTTTAGGCTTCATGATGAAATATGCTTTTGGAGATTTGATGCAAGATGTTTGGCCTTTTTCCAGATAATTCATACTTATTTCATTCACAATAATGTTCTTGACTTGAGAGTGATGAATGAATGTTTTGTTTGGCTTCTGAATTGGCCCAAACTTTTGTTGAATTTCTGCATCTATCTTTCTCCATTTTTCTTTCAACTCCTTCTCAGCTGCTGCTACATCAATCTTTAGCAGTTTGTCATCCATGTTTAGTTTTGCTGCTGCTAGATTTATGATGTCAATGCTATCCATGACTGGTGGCTTTGTGAAAGCAATTGTTGGCACAATTACTTTGCTGACTTGGATGTTTAGCACTTTCTGCTCCCCCTCACTCCTTGATCCCTCTTGACTGATTGTGATAATATTATTTTCTTTCTCCCCCTTTTTGTTATCATCAAGTTGAGCAGAGGAAGAGGTTTGTGCTCCCACTAGCTTTTGAAGCAAGTCTGTTTGCTGTGCTTGATGTAGATGAATAGCTGTTAGAGAGGCTTTCATAGCAGTCATTCTTTTATCCAGGGAATCCACTTGAGTAGCAAGACCTGAGTTCTTCCTTAGCTGTCTTTTAATATCAATTATTGTAGCTTCTGGAAGTTTGGCATCCAATCTTTCATAAATATCCTTTTTCATTTGATCAATTTCACTTTTGATAGAAGTGACAACGTGATTGTATTGAAAGCCTTTGATTTGTTATAATTGAAGAGAAGCAATGTGTGCTTGTAGGAGCTTCTTGGTGCTGGCATTGGTTGTGGATTGAAGAGTAGATTGTGTCTGACTGATTAGTTGAATGAGGGTGGTCTTGAAATAATGTTCATCACATTGCTTTGAAAATGCCCAAGATGGCATACCAGATCTGAAACTAGGGACTACTTCTCCCTCTATGTCCAGTGACCCCTCTTCACTATCATCATCAAAGAATTCTTCTGATCCACCAGCTTCATAATCTATGTCATCACCAGCTGTAGAAGGCATAGTTATGATGGTATCCTTTACCCTTTGCATGGATTGAGTAGTGTGCACCAAATTCAGCATCTTTTGTGCACTTTCATTGCCCTGTCCAGCCAAAAGTTGATATGCTGGAACATGATGAGTAAATGTCTCAGCATCCAAAGAGGTGGAATTTATAATAGCTTGACTTTGCTGAGATAAATACTCTCTGTTTGCCTCATTGACATTCATTAACTCATTAACAATGATGTCCACCCTTATTTCTCCTGTACCTGCTTTTCGCTCATTATCTCTCTTTTCTTGCATCAAGGGCTCCCCTTGGCTTCCCACCCTCACATTCACCATCTAAGGTGGAACTCCTCTCACTCACTTTTTCTAGTCCTGAAGAAATGGACTGCATTTGTTCACTCTTTTTCTCTCTTTTTTCCTAGTTACAACCCAGACTCTCACTCAATTCACTCCCTTCCCTCAGTCCTAAGAGTGATTGTACTACTACTAAGTCTTCTGCACTTGTAAGAATTGAAGAAATTTGAAGTTGTGCAGAGACACCCGACGGATGAGGAATATCCATCGGGATAGTAGTTTTGCTATCCGACGGATGACTGCTGTTAGGCTTATCCGTCAGGATACAATCACTACTCGACGGATTATGAATATCCATCGGGATAGAAGAAATAAATGAGTTTGGAGTGGAGACTATTGTAGACTCTGTGCAGATTGATGATAATTTAGGCACATAAGTTTCAACAATCTCAGAAAGAAATGGCAAGTGAGCCAATAAATCATCTAAAGATGATGCTCACTTGCTTGGATTTTTGGCTTCTCCAAGAGAGTTAAAAATGGAGAATTTGGAAGTGATGTATTTATCATGTCAACATCCAGTGAGTGTGTGGGAGAATTTGGTGTATTAGATGCTTCAATTATAAGAGATTTTGGTTGTGACACCACATTTATTGGAGGCACATCAATGCAGTGACTGGGTCTTTAGCACCAGTTTACACTGTGTGTGTGCCTTATGCATCCCCAAGGGTTTTTGATCTTTTCTTCCTAGCATAAGTTTGAGGTGAACTAGTGTCCCTACCCCTTATGGCCCGTGCTCCTGGTTGGGAGCTTGTTTCAATAATGATATCCTTTTGGGAGGATGAAACTAGTAATGAGCTTATTTCCCTATTAACAACCACAGTTTGTTGGGAAACTGTGGTGTGGCTAGGTTTGGGTACTCTCTTCTCACCAGCCTTATTCTTAGGGCTTCTTTGATTTTCACCCTGTCCCTCACCTTTCTCACCCACCTTCACACTCCTCTATTTTTGTTTAGTGGATTTTGCAACTGGTTTCTTTTGAAAGAAACCAGAGGGGGCTTTCTTAGTTTTGGATTTTGAAGTTTGTGATTTAGTAGCTTGGGTAGACATCTGTTTGGTCATTGACACAGATGTCATTGCTACATTTGAAGGCAAAGAAATGTGTGAGGTTGGAAGAGTGGAGACAGTAGAAATTACCTCACTTACCTGAGGTCCCTCAATTACTGGAAAATAGAAGAGGGCACCTCTTTGTGGTGGTCTTCTCTATTAAGATCTGCAATTATTCTTCTTTCTTGAACCCAACAATTCAGCTTGTTGGTTGGGTTCTCAATCACCATATTCTCAATGAGATGGTTAGCAAGCATCATGAAAAATCTAGCATAATAGACACTTTTACCTCTCTTACTGAGTTCTCCTAACTTAAAGCCTAACTCAAACAAAACCAAGTCATTGAAATTAAAGTACTTATCAGTAACTAGCATGTATAGCATGGATATGTTAATAGTTACAAAGTTGCTAATTTTACCAGAAAACAATTTAGTTACCACATCACACAGATAACTCCATTCTTTCTTAAGACCCAACCTTCTAATTTCACTTAATTTAGAGGTAGTGAGTGCATAGCCCATGAAATTAAGCATGTCAACTATATCACTATCTGTGTGTGAAGCAGTAACAGTATTATAAGGAATTCTAAAACATGCTTTGAAAATATCACTATTAATGCAAAACTGCTTACCTTTAAGAGTGAATGTGATGGTCTTATCAGTTGAGTTGTACACTGCAGTTGTCCATATCTGTAGCACCCTCCAAACCCGGGTCAGAAGTTTGGGGCTCACAACACACACCGCAATATTTAAGCCTGTATATAAAGTATTATTTGCATTGACCCTTCTTTACACAAACACGGATCGCAACAGGTTAAAGTATGAAAATAAGCCACAACTTTAACTTTTATTACATCGCACCAAATCCCAACTTGTTCAATGTACAATTGATAATGACATCGTTCGTACAATCTTGCATAACTTCTCTACAATATAAAGCTCCTGCTAGCTCGATTTAACTTAACCTGCAATCCTAGATCACACACTGGATTGGGAATCCTCGTTACCAACAATTTCATTTTCAACTGTTGAAAACATAAAAAGATTTGTAAGAGTGAGCTAACTAGCTCAGCAAGTCATAATAGCAATAAATGAGGTTAAACAATAACCAATTGAAATGATTCAGAAGAATCAAGTTTCTGAATAAGCAATGATTAGAATTGGATATTCACTTTTTATTTTAAAAACCAAGGTTAGGCTGCTGATCAGTCACGCACTAACCCCGAGCAAGACTCCCAACTTTGCTCTATATACTGGATCCAAGGCACGCATTGGCCTATTATGACCACGAATCTGGTCCACATTTATAAAACCATCCAATACTAAAATAATTCAAAATGATAACCAATGTAATTCAATAAGCTTAATCATAAACAACATTTATCTTGAAACATAGGGTGATTCGCAATACCATGAAGGTATAACAAGGAATTTGTTAGGTCCCAATTTGTTTGTAGAAGGGGGGTTGAATGCAAACAATACCGTTTAATCGAATAAAATGCGGAATAAAATTGTGAAACAAAATTCAAGTTAAATAAAACTTTTATTAAACTTGAAAGGTGTTACAACTACGGTATCGGTTACAAGGGATTAATCTCAAATCAATTATTACAAATCTAGAATAAATTCGACATGAACTTTTTCTATTTTTGTAATTAAAAGATCAAATGCTAAATGCGATTTGAGATTAAGTTCTAGGGATTTTAATCCGCTAGATTGATACACAAGAACAACATAAATATTTCTAGTTGATTGGATTTAACTTTACAATCTAGAAATTTAATCTTGAAGAAAAGCAGATGAAAAATAAAATGTTGTGCCTTTATTTTCTGCTTCTTTTTCTCTTGTGTGTTCTGTTTTCTGTTAGATTGGATTCTGTAAGAGTGTTGATCAATAAAAGTCTTCTGCTTCTTTTATCAAACACCGAACTGAAAAATATACTGGCATGACAATCTCTTTGGCCAGCAAGACTTTCGGTATGACAATATTTATAACTAGCAAGACGATCAAAATGAACTAGCAAGACTTTCGGTATGACTATTGATTGTCAAACCGATTGTCATATTAGTTCAAATAAATTGTCTTGCTGAATTAATAACAGATTTTAATCTAAACAGAAATTCTAATAAGACAATTAAATGTATTGGCATGACTTTCGGTATGACTAGCAATTGTCATACCGATTGTCATACTAGTTCAAATGAATTGTCTTGTTTTGAATTTAAGCAGATTTTAAACCAATTAAAATCTTGTAAATCCTCAATATTAATTCTAAATTAATTAATCAATTTAATTCAATTAATCAATAAATTAATCTTTGCAGATATAATTTATTTTCTTAATTAAATTATATGACTTAATTAGTTAATAGAGAATTAATACTAACCCTGAGCAGCATCCATTCTTCTGACAATCTTCTGAAAATCACCGAGACTTATGAATCAATTCCACCACTTCAATGCTGACACTCGATGTACTGTCTGGTTCATGAGTGACTAACTTCCGTGACGTTTCTTCATGTCTTGACTTTGATACTCTGATTTTCTTCAGATTAAATCCTTGTAATAAATGATACCCTGACGAGATCTCTGTCACTTGATTAAATCCACGATCTTGATTTATATCACTGAGGCATGATCAAATTCTTGAACTTCTTCCAGTGAATCTTTAAGTCTACAGATGAACAATGTTTCTTTATCCTTTGACATATGTTACTTTGTGAGATCTCTCTGATGATAGATCCACTATTTACTTATTACATTCTTATTTGAGTTGAGTTAAATCCTCGAATAAACGAATAGGCTATGACATATGCCTTTCAATCTCCCCCTATTTGCTTGTTAGACAATAACAACAAATACCTAGAGGATAACTCAACTAACAAATAAGAAAAAGATATAAACAGTAATGCAAAGTAAATAGCAGAAAAGTTCTGGATTATATTTAACATTTTCCAGATTCCAAATGAAATTTATAAGTGAATACAAGATAGATGTTCCTCTAGCCTGAACATATAACTACATTAGACTATCTTGATTCATAAAGCTCTAATCATATTACATTGAGTTTTGAGCTAATTGACTTCAGTTGTCTTCTATTCTGACTTCACCTTCTTCTAAATCTTGAAGCAATTCCTTGTCAAAGACACGATCCTTTTCTGAAGTGAAGCTTGCTGGTCTGACTGGTTGAACTCCAACTGACTTCAGCTTATTCTTGATCTGATTGTACCTTTTAATATTCTTTTCACAATAAGCTTGAATCAAATCAGCAGCTTGAGTCTTCAACATGGATGAATATCCAGCAGTTCTTAAATGATGTTCCATCCAGACCAGATGCTTAGCTGAGTAGTCTTTAAGAGATTGTACATCTAGCTGACAGATTTGAAGACAATCAGACTTAAAGAATCTCACCTGATGAGGATTGTTGACCACTTGAGGACTAGCCCTGCTGGAAAACTCTTTAAGCCTTTCTCGAAGAAATTCTGAGCTTCTTTTAACCTTGTTGAGAAGAACCCAACTCTCTGACAAAGAACGATTCTCGAACAGATGAAGTGACACCTTGAAAGATCCTTCACTCTGACAATATACAAAAATGCTCATCTCATTTAGGGATCTATCAAAAGCAGCTGTGATCCTTGAGACTTCAGTCTTGATAGCATTCATGTACATGTCATTGTTAGGATTTGAGATTTCCAGCTTGTCAAGAAGATGTATGAACTGCCTATCATTGTTAGTGCTCAGCTGAGGCATATCAAGTACTCTCCTAGCTTCATACCATTTTTCACCAATCTTCAGTCTGACATCTCTTCTCCTTTCTTGAGCCTTAATGTCATGAAGATGTTGCTTTTGAAGAGTTTCTGTTCTTTGAATGTCTTTCCTCATGTCAATGATCTGAGAGACCTTCTTGAGTTCAGCTTCTTTTCTTTTCATCTCTGACTGCTCCTTCTGAAATTCTTTCTCAAACAGAGGATCCACTTGAGCTTCTTCTTCCCATTCTCCAAAATCACTTTCCTCTTCAGCTTCAAATAAACCATCTTTATCTTCCTGAACTGGTTCAGTGGGAATGTCAAAAATATCAAAGTCATCCTGTTCTCCACTGTAGTAGACATCATCAGCCTTTCCTTTGTCTCCAGCAGAGGTATCTTTTTCCTTCCCTTTGGCACTACTCCCTTTCTTCTCCCCCTTAGTTGAGGGATCCTCTTCTGACCTTCCTTTGGAACCTCCATCACCTTCAGAGCCTGATCCTCCACCAGACGGTCCTTCAAAATAAGCTCTTTGTTCTTCATTAGGGCAATGAGAATTCTTGATCGTAAAATATAGGTGCTTCATCCCTTCATTGAGATGTTCCATGCCCGCCTCTATCTTTAGAAATCTTGAGGAGTCCAGTGAATGATTCATCTCAACGAGGTCTTCAAGAGAAGTCATTCTTGTATGTAGAGAGCAGAAGTTGGATATGTCATCAGCTGATAAAGTTGGAGTGTCCTGAATGGAATTGAGCTTTGGTATTACAGTGGTCTTGAGATCTGAGATGTCATTCCTGATGATTGCCAGCTGATTATTGACAGAGGTGGAAGAAGAAGACCGTTCAACCACTTGTACTTTGAATGCTTGAGCTTCAGCTTGGCTTTTAGCAAGTTCTTCTTTTAGAGCAGCAATTTGAGCTAACAGGTTTTGAGTATCTGTGTCTGTGTGTGCTCTCACCTGAATTTCACTCGTGTTTGGTTCACTCACCTCACGTGCTTGTGTTTCTCTCAATATAATTGCTCGTGAGGAGTCTTCCTATTGCTGTTCTTCTGTACCTGCAGTTAAAATCACCCTAGCCTCTTCAAGAGAGGTCAGTGGTGGTGCAATGGGAATTCGCGAGTCCCGATCCTCAGTCAATACCATCAAATCTTTTGAAATAGATGTCTGAATTTCTTCAGGGATAGATTGACTGAGTTGCCCTCCACTTTCTCCAGATAAATCTGCGAGTGGAGAATCCCATAAGGGAGCCAGAGGTGTTGGATCTGGGAGGGGAGAAAATGACTCTATTAAAGATGACAGAGAGTCAGATTTTCCCTCTGAAGCATGTGACTGCTCTTCTGCCGTAACTATGGCAGGCACTGTAACCGACTCTACGTGCACTCCTCGTTCTGTGTCCTGAGTATGATCTGGGGAAGTGTATGGTTCCATTGTGAGTAATGGAATTGTGCTTGACTCAGTACAAGATGCCATGGCCCTATGGCGAATTTCAATAGATGCATCCTGTTGAGAGAATGCCTCTAGTAACTGTTCATTGGCCATTTCAAAGTCCATGTCCTGTTGGGAGGACAAGGATGGGCTTTCAGATGCCTCAGTATATGTTCTTCTTTTCTTAGGAGGAGGCAGAGCTGAGGGTTCACTCATATTTAACAATGCACTACTTCCTAGTAATCTTCTGGGTAACATTTTAGACAGTGGGGGAGAGGTTGAGATAGAATGTGACTCTGTGTTTGGCTCTATGACCTGGGATTGAAGCTGTGGTTCTACAACTTCATGGTCAGCCCTATCAACCACTGGGGGTCTTTCAACAGAAGTAGGAAGGGAGTGAGAGTGAGGAATTACTACCTGTAATGGAAGAGCATCTGATGTTGGAGGAGCCTGGGTGGCTTGAACCACTGGAGGTTGAGGTTGCTGTTCATGACCGGGAAGATTGAAAATAGGTAAAGGAATATAAGTGGCCATGAAAGCAGATACAAGTACTGGAACTTGCATGAATTTGAAGGTTGTGTCTTGGCGAGTGTAAATCTTTTTGCTAACTGGAGGGGGTTCGGTTACTGCAGAGTTAGCAAAAAGGGCTTTGTGTTCAGGTGTGAGAAGATGATCTGCTATAAGCATGAGAAAACGAGCATAGTATCATGATACCCTACGATTTGTAGAATGATCACGTAAAGCAGAAGTTAGACGTCTCAAGAGAATGGGAAAAAGTAGTTTGCCAAAATTGATCCTTTGATTGAAAACAACCGCAAGACCAATATACTGCAGAGTGGAAGTGATGTTATGAAAATTGGATTTTGTGCAGTTGGCAAACACTTTGGAAAGTGTATCGAAGAAAATATCCCATTCAGACACCAAATTGGATTTAGAAAGTTTGGTTAAATTGATCACCCCCTGATAGTGAATAGCATGGAAAAAGTTTGTGATTTCATTTTCAGAGGGTAAATTACAGAAATTGTCCAATGGAAAATTTAACGCCTGATTAATGACTGATTCAACAACTACATACTGTGTGTTTGCCACGGTGAATGAAAAAGATTTTGAATCACCGGCCACAGTAGATGTTGTGCAAATCAGTCTAAGAAGATCGACATTTAAAATCACATTTGATTTTATAGCAGAGCTAACAATCGAATGGTCATTTAAAAATCTAATCCAAAGCTTAAATTTTTCAACATCACATTTTTCCGGATTAAAATAACCAACCTGATTATGCGCGACAATTTGGAAATTGAGAGCCATTTAAAATAATAATAAGACACACACTTTCAGAATTT
Organism: Apium graveolens; assembly: GCF_009905375.1. NCBI lineage: Eukaryota > Viridiplantae > Streptophyta > Magnoliopsida > Apiales > Apiaceae > Apium > Apium graveolens. The sequence continues at coordinate 223,135,237 of NC_133654.1, forward strand.
TAAGAATAATATTAAGAAAATTCGAATTAATTAACTTAATTCAATAATTTGAATTAAATTAATTATAATCGAAAAATTTAGACAGGAATGTATCTCGTTAAAATCCTTAACTCACAAACCCAGATTAAACAAGCCAAAAGACACAAATCAGAAATTAAAATAAAAATAAAAATGTTCAAAATCAACAAACACAAATTGAATTTGAAGGGGCAAACTGATTAAAAAAAAACAAATTTTGAAAATTTTGACAGCACTCCTGTATGTATATATATGTAAGTATATATCACAGGAGTGAAGATTCAGTTTGCTGAGTAAAAACTCGAGCAAGGAAAGAAGCAGTTCGTTTGTTTTAGTTCGAAGAGAGAGAAGAGAGAAAATGAAGAAAACTGTTCGACTTATGAAAAGAAATGAACTGTTGAAATGGTTTTTTTAAAAAAACAAACAAACGCCTTTATATTACAGCTGGTATGACAATCCGGGATTGTCATACCGATTGTCATACCAGGCAAAAGAAAGAAAATAACCGAAAACAATAAGAATAAAACAAGTGATAATATATAACTGGTATGACAATCTGATAGTCATACCGATTGTCATACCAGTATAAAATAAAATAATATATATATATATATATATAATTTTTATAACTGGCAAGACAATTGATAGTCATACCGATTGTCTTGCCAGTATAAACTATACTGAAAAACACTAATATGACAAATATATACTGAAATGACTTTCAGCAAGACAATTTCAATTGTCTTGCCGATTGTCATTTCAGTAGAAATACAGTCAAAATGTACAGACTTCTATATATGTACTGAAATTATATTACAAAATAGTAAAACTGAAATACAGACCTATAATATTTACAGAATTAAAATAATTAAAATATTTCAGAGATAATAATATTTTCAGTCCAAAAATAGATTTCTTTTGAATTTTAACAAATTAAATTCATAGAAAAATATTTTTAGAGAAAATAAAATATTCCGAGACATTAAAATTAACAAGTTGAGTAAATAAATAAGATAAGATAATAGAAATTACATAGAAATAAGCAAGAAATATGATAAAATGATAAAATAAATTTGCAAATGAATTTTTCATTTATGAAAAATTCATTTGTAAATTCATTCAAGAACAGATCCCAGATATTAACTAAATTAATCACTAAAACTATTCAACATGCCCAATTTACCAACTAATCTGGTAAATGTGGATTCGTCAAGTGGTTTAGTGAAAATATCTGCTATTTGTTCTTCTGTTGGAACAAAAAATAGTTCAACAGTACCATTCATGATGTGCTCTCTAATAAAATGATACCTGATGTCAATGTGCTTTGTCCTCGAGTGCTGCACAGGGTTGTTGGTGATGGCTATTGCACTTGTATTGTCACATAAAATAGGAATTTTGTTCAATACAGAGCCATAGTCTCGTAGTTGGTTCCTAATCCACAAGATCTGAGCACAGCAGCTTCCAGCAGCAATATATTCAGCCTCGGCCGTTGAGTTGGAAACTGTTTGTTGTTTCTTGCTGTACCATGAGACTAGTCTGCTACCTAGGAATTGACAACTCCCTGAGGTGCTTTTCCTATCAACAACACTTCCTGCATAATCTAAATCTGTATATCCGACAAGGTTAAAACCAGATTCTTTAGGGTACCAAATACCTAGATTTGGTGTTCCCTTAAGATATCTTAAGATTCGTTTAACAACAACGAGATGAATATCTCTAGGATCCGTTTGGAACCTTGCACATAAACATGTAGCATACATAATATCTGGTCTACTTGCAGTAAGATAGAGTAACGAGCCAATCATACCTCTGTAGCTTGTGACATCTACCTTAATGGAGTTTTCACATGGTCCAAGCTTGACAGCTGTAGTTGATGGAGTCCTTGCTGATGCAGAATCCTCTAGATTGTACTTTTTGAGGAGTTCCTTGAGATACTTGGATTGAAAAATAAATGTTCCATCTAACCTTTGATTTACTTGTAATCCAAGAAAGAACTTTAGCTCTCCCATCATGCTCATTTCAAACTTGCTGTGCATTAACTTAGCAAATCTCTTACAGAGATTATCATTAGTAGACCCAAATATTATATCATCCACATAGACTTGGACTAATATAGTATCATTCTTATGTTTTTTAGAAAAGAGAGTTTTGTCTATGACACCTCTAATAAAGCTATTTTCAATAAGAAATTCAGAGAGTGTGTCATACCATTTTCTTGGAGACTGTTTTAGCCCATAAATAGCCTTGAAAAGAAAGAAGACAAAATCCAAATGATCTGGATCTTCAAAACCAGGAGGTTGCTCTACATATACCTCTTCATCCAGCTTTCCATTCAGAAAGGCGCTCTTGACATCCATTTGATAAACTTTAAAGTTTGAGAATGCTGCGAATGCTAGAAATATCCTGATGGCCTCAAGTCTAGCCACTGGAGCATAGGTTTTATCATAATCAATGCCTTCAGCTTGAGAATACCCTTTTGCTACCAGTCTTTCCTTGTTTCTCGTAACCACACCATCTTCATCTAGTTTATTCCTGAATACCCACCTAGTACCAACAACTTTCTTGTGTGTAGGTCTAGGTACTAGTTTCCAGACTTGTTGACTTTCAAACTGATTGAGCTCATCTTGTATAGCAATCACCCAATCTGGATCAGTTAGTGCTTCTTCAATCTTCTTAGGTTCCATCTCAGAAAGAAATCCTGAGAACAGACACTCATTTTGAGTAGCACGTCTAGTTCTGACTCCAACATCTGGATCACCAATAATCAACTCAAAAGGGTGAGCTTTATTCCAGACAGTCTGTCTTGGAAGATTTGATCTTGATGATTCGCCTTGAAATTCATTTTGATGTTGTGTCCTACTAGATGATCCTTCAGCATCTCCCCCTGAGTTGTTGCCATGTTGACTTGAAGATTCTCCGTCAGTAGCAGTGGTATCTTCATTGTTGCCAAAGTTTCCATCACTATTACCTTGAGTATCATCATGATTAACAGGTTCTTCACCAGCAATAACCTCAGGTTCTTGACCATGTTCTGATTCTGAATCTGACGTATCATCAAACTTCAGTTTCTCAGAAGGATCTTCAGTTTGGATACTAGGGAGTTTAGTGTCATCAAATGTAACATTGACACTTTCAGTTACTTTGTGTTGATCAATGATATACACTCTATATGATCTTCTTCCATATCCAACAAAAATACCCTCATATGCCTTTGCCTCGAACTTACCACGACGATCATCTCCATCCTTGAGCACGAAGCATCTGGCACCAAATACATGAAAGTATTTGATAGAAGGTTTCTGTTCATTCAAAATCTCATAAGGAGTTTTCATGAAGTCTTTGTTGATTAGAGTTCGATTATGAGTATAACATGCAATATTGACAGCTTCAGCCCAAAAGTACATTGGAAGACCTGATTCACTTAACATCGTTCTTGCAGCTTCAATCAATGTACGATTCTTCCTTTCTACCACTCCATTTTGCTGAGGGGTTCTAGGAGCTGAAAATTGTCTGGTAATCCCTTTGTCTGTACAGAATCCATTGAGAAGTGCATTCTTGAATTCTGTCCCATTATCTGACCTTATTGCTCTAACAGGGACGTTAGAATCTAACTCAATCATCTTGATATGATCAATCACAACTTGTGGTGTTTCATCCTTAGAGTGAAGAAATAAAACCCACGTATACTTGGAATAGTCATCAACTATCACAAGACAGTAACACTTCTTTGACATTGAAAGGATATTAACTGGACCAAATAAATCCATGTGCAATAATTGCAGAACACCAGTTATGGAAGATGTGTCAGTGCCTTTGTGACTTGCTTTCTTTGACTTTCCTTTCTGGCAAGCCTCACATAGTCCTTCTGGAGAGAATTCCAGCTGAGGCAGACCTCTTACCAATTCTCTTTTGACAAGAGAATTCATTGTTTTGAAATTGAGATGAGAAAGTCTCTTGTGCCATAGCCAACTCTCATCTGACGATGCCTTTGCATAGAAACAATTGACTTCAAGATTGCTTCCAGAGTTCATGTCAGCTACGAACAGATTTCCTTTCCGGATTCCCATTAAGGAGGGTTTTTCACTTTTCTTGTGCAGAATCTGACACTTCAGCTTGTCGAATAAAACATTGTAGCCGTTGTCACAGAACTGACTAATGCTAAGCAGATTGTGTTCAAGTCCTTGCACAACATATACATTTTTAATGATAACATTTCCAGCTAGCAAACAGCCATATCCCTCCGTTAAACCTTTGCTGTTATCTCCAAAGGTAACCACTGGGCCAGCTTTCTCAACCATATTTGATAGCAGGGCTCTATCTCCGGTCATATGTCTTGACGATCCGCTGTCAAGAATCCACACTACCGGTTGTACCTGTTTAATGCCCTGCAATACAAATGGATTAGACCTTCTTCGGAACCCAAGCTTGGCTGGGTCCGGCATACTTGTAAAATTGGCCTTTATCAGGCAAAACAACATTCTTAATTTTAATATTCTCAACGTTCTCAATGACTGAATATTTGACCTTGTGAACAGCCTTGACAAATTTCTGTTTAGGCTTAGGCACAAATGTCTCCTTTCTAGCTTTAGGAGGACTAGCAGTCTTAGACCTATCATGCTTTCTATTATTCACATGCTGACGAGGAGTAGTCTTATCATTATAAACATGCTTACCATTAAAATAAGCAAACATCAGATTAAAAGCACAAGACATACAATTAGGAACACCACATGCTTTATGAGAAGGATTAACAATAGGCAACTTATGCATGGTAGACATGGCATTTGTGTTATCCAACTCATGTGTGTCTCAGTTAGTCTCAGTTGCTTTCACAACCTTGACTGGAACTTTTGACACACTTGACTTGGAGACAGCTTTCCCATTAGCATTATCTTCAGCACAGATTTCTTCTTGAATAATAAAAGAGGTCTCATCAAATGGTTCAGCAATTGATTCTTTATAGAGGGGTTCATCAACACCCTTAAGCACATGTGGTACTTCCCTGCCTTTAGCACAGACATGAGGAGGGGAGTTTATGCCTAATTTTCCAATAGCAGCATTGTAATCATAAACTATACCAGATGTTTGATTAACAGCTTGCTTATTGTAAAACTCTTTGGACTTCGAACAAGAATTAAAGTAAGCTTTAACCTTAGCCTCAAGACCAGTGATCTTGTCTTTAAGAATAGTTTCAAGTTTTCTATAACAGTCAACTCTATTCTCTAGAAAAGACACTTGATCTTTTAATTTATCTTGATTAATGTGTACAAGTCTTAATTCATTGACCTCTTTCTCAAGGTCTTTGATTTGTTGATTTAACAATTCATTATCACGACGAGCACAATCTAAGGAACCTCCTAGATGATAAACTAATTCAGCATCAGTAAATTTTACCTCTTTTCTTGACGATGAGGTGCTTGCATCACTAGCCATGAGAGCAAGATTCCCAACTTCTTCATCTTTACTGTCAGTATCATCCCAGCTTCTTCCCTTTGCCAGGTAAGCCCTTTCAGATTTACTCTTCTGATTAGAATCGTAAGAGTTCTTCCTAGCTTGTTTTGGCTTCCTGCATTCTGTGGCAAAGTGTCCCAACTCATTACAGTTGAAGCATCGAATGGTGCTTCGATCAACCATCCCTATTTTATACCCACCACTGCTGGTGTTAGAGGATGAAGATCCACCTTTCTGGAATCTGTTGTAGTTGGACTTGTACTTGAACTTGGGATTCCTTTTGAATCTGACATTTGAGAATCTCTTGACAATCAGGGCCATTGACTCATCCTCCAATTGCTCCAGTTCTTCCAAGGAATAATAATCATCTCCTGATTGATTTGTAGTAGGAGAATCAAATTCTGCTACTATGACATTATCTTCAACCTTGGAAGACTGTACTATTCTTTCTGACTGTTTAGATTGTTGTTGATATTGTGGTTGTTGTTGTTGTTCATAAGCTACTAGAGCAGTAGACGTGCTGACCACTCTTCCTTTCCCGTAAACTTCCTTCTGCTGAATCTGCTCCAACTTATAAGTCTTTAACACACCATAGAGCCTTTCCAAAGAAATCTCACTCAGATCTCTTGCTTCTCTTATGGCAGTGATTCTATGTTCGAGATGAGTTGGCAGTGTTAAAAGGAACTTTTTGTTGACCTCCCTGATGGAATAGTATTTACCATTAATGTTCAGGTTGTTGATCAATGCATTGTACCTCTCAAACACTTCAGTGATTCCTTCCCCTGGATTGGATTTAAAGTATTCATACTCAGAGGTTAGGATTTCTAGTTTGTTCTCCCTAACTTCCTCTGTGCCTTCATTAATAATCTCAATAGTTTCCCAGATATGTTTGGAATCTTTACAATTCATCACATGTCTATTCATCAGGGGATTAAGGGAATCTACTAAGATTAATTGAAGGCTAGCATCCAGGGAGGCTTCTTCTATTTCAGCAGGAGAGAAGTCCTCAGGATCCTTCACATAAGTTCTCGCTTTGATGATCACCACATCATTTTCTATTACCTCTGGTTCAATAACCATAGGAATTTTTGGACCCTTCTTCAACACTTGCAAATATTTGGGATTAGCAACCTGTAAAAATAGTAGCATCTTCTTCTTCCACATAACATAATTTTCTTTATCGAAAAGTGGAATTTTAACGGTTCCAACTTTTTGTGTAGTCATTATGAATTTTTTGAGTGAATAAAAAATTCAAGAAGTGAAAGAAACATAAAAGTCTAGGATCTAGATTTGTACGTTAATCAGAAGGCTCTGATACCAATTGTTAGGTCCCAATTTGTTTGTAGAAGGGGGGTTGAATGCAAACAATACCGTTTAATCGAATAAAATGCGGAATAAAATTGTGAAACAAAATTCAAGTTAAATAAAACTTTTATTAAACTTGAAAGGTGTTACAACTACGGTATCGGTTACAAGGGATTAATCTCAAATCAATTATTACAAATCTAGAATAAATTCGACATGAACTTTTTCTATTTTTGTAATTAAAAGATCAAATGCTAAATGCGATTTGAGATTAAGTTCTAGGGATTTTAATCCGCTAGATTGATACACAAGAACAAGAGAAATATTTCTAGTTGATTGGATTTAACTTTACAATCTAGAAATTTAATCTTGAAGAAAAGCAGATGAAAAATAAAATATTATGCCTTTGTTTTCTGCTTCTTTTTCTCTTGTGTGTTCTGTTTTCTGTTAGATTGGATTCTGTAAGAGTGTTGATCAATAAAAGTCTTCTGCTTCTTTTATCAAACACCGAACTGAAAAATGTACTGGCATGACAATCTCTTTGGCCAGCAAGACTTTCGGTATGACAATATTTACAACTAGCAAGACAATCAAAATGAACTAGCAAGACTTTCGGTATGACTATTGATTGTCATACCGATTGTCATATTAGTTCAAATAAATTGTCTTGCTGAATTAATAACAGATTTTAATCTAAACAGAAATTCTAATAAGACAATTAAATGTATTGGCATGACTTTCGGTATGACTAGCAATTGTCATACCGATTGTCATACTAGTTCAAATGAATTGTCTTGTTTTGAATTTAAGCAGATTTTAAATCAATTAAAATCTTGTAAATCCTCAATATTAATTCTAAATTAATTAATCAATTTAATTAAATTAATCAATAAATTAATCTTTGCAGATATAATTTATTTTCTTAATTAAATTATATGACTTAATTAGTTAATAGAGAATTAATACTAACCCTGAGCAGCATCCATTCTTCTGACAATCTTCTGAAAATCACCGAGACTTATGAATCAATTCCACCACTTCAATGCTGACACTCGATGTACTGTCTGGTTCATGAGTGACTAACTTCCGTGACGTTTCTTCATGTCTTGACTTTGATACTCTGATTTTCTTCAGATTAAATCCTTGCAATAAATGATACCCTGACGAGATCTCTGTCACTTGATTAAATCCACGATCTTGATTTATATCACTGAGGCATGATCAAATTCTTGAACTTCTTCCAGTGAATCTTCAAGTCTGCAGATGAACAATGTTTCTTTATCCTTTGACATATGTTACTTTGTGAGATCTCTCTGATGATAGATCCACTATTTACTTATTACATTCTTATTTGAGTTGAGTTAAATCCTCGAATAAACGAATAGGCTATGACATATGCCTTTCAGAATTCAAAACAAAATTGGCTTTCAATCAAGGAAAGAATCAGAAAGTAGAAGACCAGGGGTTCAAGGGTTCCAAGGATTGGTCTTCTGTTAAACAAGGAATAAGGGTTGGCATATCAAGCAATTCAATATCAGAAATCAGTATGTGGTAGATATGTATTTGTGGAGTAGTATCGTATGTGTTTGGATAGTATTTGAAAATTCAGCAATCAATGGTTTATGAAGAACAAGGCTTATGGCTCAAGATCAAGAAAAATCAGGGTTCAAGATTAAATAGTTTAAAGCACTTGCAATATAAAACATGAATTATTTTGAATAATAGCGACATGTTATGAAAACTGTTCAAAAATATTTGCAATATATCTTGAAGAGAAGTTCAGAAGTACTTGCCTTATCATCGATGATTTCCACTTTACTTGTACTCATCTAACAGTTTTACTCATCAACCACTTTTCTTCTCTTTCTATGCCTTGCTTCTATTTATCAATCACTTTCCTTCTCTTTCTACGCTTTGATTCTATTTATAGATCACTGGTTTCCTTTTCTATGTCTCGCTGACTCTGCTAGGCATCACAAGTATCTATCAATTATTCATACTCATATTATTCTAATCGTCACATAGACGTCATAAGCTTTTATCTACCCTTCGTTTCACCCAAATCCGATTTACGGATTAAAAGTTATGACTAAAACAGTCAAACCATAACCACATAGGCATATAACACATCAATCAGTTAGCACGTAGCACATAGCACGCAAGATATTTGATCAAAATAATTTTTCAAAGAAGATTCGGGGTCAAAATGATTTTCCAAGTATTTAATACGAATTTTTGAACATTTTTCAGAATTTAAACGGGACTCCGAATCATTTTATAATTAAATAACAGGGTTCGAACACCCGAATCAGACTTTAAAATAATTTTGTAATAATTATCGAGTCTTGAAAATAATTTAAAATAATATTTTAAAGCTCGAACCTATTTTTCAAAATTTTTAAATTAATTTTAAATAATTAAATCTAATTATTAAATCAATTAAAATCAATTAATAATTAATTAAATTAATTAATCAATTAATATTAAATTAATCGATTAATTAAAATAATTAAAAACTAATTAAAATTAATTAATAAGATAATTTAGATTTATTTTTGAATAAATAAATAATTAAAACAATTTCTGAATTTAAAATAATTAAATAGATGTTTTCTAATTTTTAAAATTAAAAATATCATTTTTTTGAAAATATTTAAAACTAAAATCAAGTTTTTGTAATGGTTAAAAACAAAAATATTAATTTTGCAAGATAGGGAAAGTTCAGGGGGGCTAAATGGTAATTTGCCACCGTCACCTTCCCCACCCCGTCAGCTCCGGCGGCGGCAAGCATTAACGCCGCCTCCGAGCTCGCCGGGAAACGCTATACACGCCTCGAAATCGACCATATTAACACCACATGATCTCCTTGTTGCCAGGAATTCATTTAAGCAATTAGTTTGATCAAACAATCACAGAATCGACGGAAAAATCCGTCTAAACATTTCGACACCGCCGGTTGTTCATTTTCCGACCAACACCTTCCATGAATCGTCTGTTAATTTCACCTATACCATTCGATTCATCTCTTCACGATCTATATATTGATTCAATCAATTTCATATAATAACCCCAAACAAAGAAATACCCAATTTCCAATTAACAACATTCAAAGTTATAAACCCTAGTTTTTAATTCCGAGAATCAAACATCAATTTCTATATGTTATTGAACTCTATTTTTGACATATAATATACCAAATTGACTAGGAAGAAAAGATCTACCTGATTATGCCATCAAATCACACAAACAACATCACGAACGAAAATTCCTATTTTGATTCTTAATTAATTCGAATTAAAATAAATAAATAAGAAGAAAACCTTGATTTCTGCACTTGAATAGATGGTGGAGATGGATAGAGTTTTTCGAGAGCTTCGATTCGGTATATAGCACGCTGGATTCCGAGTTCGGTAACGCCTTCGTTCTCAGGTTTGATTATCAAAAATGCGACATGAATTCGTCATTTTCTCTGTATTTTACGGGATTTACTGACTGATTATGATTATACGAATAAAATGAAATAATAAAAGGGCTATATATATTTATGGAATATTGGTTCATTTTGGATCATTTTGGATCGATAAATTAGTTACTTAGCCGCTAAGTAACTGCAAAAACGATCCGATTTGATACCCGTATTGGATAATTATCCAAACCGAGGTTTTAATAAAACACTTTATACGAAAATAATATAATAATATCCCGTCTTTCGAGAATACGGGTTTTGATGATTTACCGAAATGATTATCATATCAAAAATCTTGCGCCGGGCCGCGTACGGGTCAAACCGTAATCCGGATTGAAAAAGTCAAAACACGGAAAATGTCCGGAATTATCAGATTAGGTTAGGAAGGAGTTTTCGGAAGAGTTTCGGGTTGTAAAAATGTAAAAACAGTTGAAGTCGGACGATTCCCGACTTTATAAAATAATTTTGTAATTATTCAGAAAATAATTAATAAATTCCTAAATCAATATAAAATCATATAACAGTCCAAAAATTACCAGAAAAAAACCGTAATTATCTATATTTTATTCTGGTCATAATAAAATTAACATACTTATACTTTACCACATATAAGTATCCACATATCCACACCGATCATCAGATAATTCACCAAAAATCACATAATAATTACACAAAAATCATTTATTGATAAAAATAATTACACAGAATATCCCGAATAATACATCATTTCCCCCTTAAGAGGATTCTGTCCTCAGAATCACACTAAGGACCAGATATTGATACATTCAAATATCCAAGTTTCATTTTCTCAGGTTGATCCCTCAACCTTACAACTTTTCATAAACTTTTGCTCACAGCATCACTCATTACTTAACAGCCTCTTGCTGACATCATATTCTATTTGTTGCTAATATAACTCAACTCAAGTCTCCATTTTATATATAATGGATCTAAATTACTTTTTCTGAATTTACACATATAAATACATTATGAATCTGCTAAACGTGTGGCGGTGAAGCCAACTTACTCACACTTATCGTGACTATTTTACTGTCTCAAAAGGACTAGCATAATGCATACTAATTATCTTTTCTTACTAATTCTAGTGATTCGTGCTCATGAATGTTTGCAATAGGTACTGGTTGTTGAACCTCATTCCCACATGTTTCTTTGTTTAATTAACCTAGTTTATAATCGATTCCAATCGCATTCGAGGCTTTTTTTAATCATTCTCTTAATCTTCTTGCCCATCTGCGAATGATATACTGAAACCATGGAGTATTTGATTCCTGATGTTCTCGAAATTACTTTCGAATTAAGAATCAACGAGAAAATCTTGACTGTATATGATTGCGCACAAACTTATTACCATATCTTATTTCCCTTGAATCACAATCGAGTATATTTGTTGAGCGAAACCTTCGTACAGTTTTGAAGAAAATGCACTAACCTGGAAGCATTACCAACATATTCTATCCCATGTTATCATTTGTTTTGGTTCTAAGAAGTTCTCATACGAAACTGACTGCAATGCTTTCCTTGACGTCTAGTCACAGATAACGTTTATTCTTTCTTGGTGCCACACCATCAGAACAACTTCTTTGACATCTATGTCTTGTATCATATTTGAATCTCTTGAGTTATCGAGGTTGAGCAAAATTCCTATCCTTTAGCTCTGCTTTATTTAATGCCCGTTCATCTAGGAGTAGTACATACTATTCTAGTTCAATATAATTCATCGTATTCTGAATACTCCCGTCCAATCTCACATCAAACAATATTGACTATCTACAATTAGTTTCTGGATCTGATGACATACCACCATTTCTTCAAGCAACAACTAACCCACTTATTGGACAAACTGTTTATTAATAAACGAGAATGATTAGGTTTGAATAACCTATCAATAATAATGCAATTAACGCTTTCCTCACTTTTGGTTCTCAGGTGACATTACAATGACGTTTCTTGGCGAAATATATCCATTTAGTCTTCGATGTCACGCCCTAACTCCTTGACACGTGTATCATTTGCTAATCTATCCCATCATTTCTTTCTTCATATCTGGCCACCAATGATTTTCCTCTAAATCTCTATACATATTGGTACTCCATGGATGGATTAAATATCTTGGGTTGTGAGCTTCTTGTCAAATTCCATTCTTCAATTCTGTCACAGGCGGAATCCCATATTCTGAAATAAAATCTAGGAATACTTTGATCATCCTTTTGAGTATATATATATTGTTATGGATTAAAACTAATATATATAATTGCTGTATCTAATAAAAAGGAACGTGAGCTTCAAGGCTCGATTTGACTGCTCTTGTCTTTCGTGACTCAATCTGCCTTAACAAGATGCCTACGTACCTTGCTGATTGCCAAGGATCAAGTCAAAAAACATAGTTCTGATGTGTGGGGTAAGGCCCCTTATATAGATGTTGGGAGTCCTTGAATTGGACTTGGTATAGGAGACTTGGTGGGCAAGTCTCATAATTAGAATGGACTTTGGATTCCTAGATAGTAGGAAACTGATTCCTTATCCTTTTAGGTCCCCTTGAGGCTAGTCTGTAAGGATTTATATCCTTATCGGGACTCTTCTCAATAGCTGATTTTTCCCTTATTAATTAATTACGAAATTAATTAATAATCAGGGTTTTTGGGCCTTCTTTGTTTCATTAGGCCTGATCTGGTCCATCAGGCCTGATCAGCATGTTAACCTTTCTACTCTGAATGTCATACATCTTCTTATTGGGCCCAGCAACCCATACCTTGTATAATTAATGCAATATTTAATTATACAATCAGGATTTATTTATCCCTATCATTTGCCCCCAACTTTTGGGAAACATTGATTAGGTTTCGCAAAAGTTAAGTCTGTTCATTCCCTTGCAGGGTTTCGTTTTTGCGTAAAATGTGGAGCGACCTACACGTTTACAACGATTGTTCCTTTTGTTCAGGAATTATCTTAATTTCCAGGAACTTTTCCCTTAATTTGTAGGTTTTATCCTTATTTTTCTGGATTTTTCCCTTAATTTCTGGGATTTATCCTTATTTTCTGATTTTTTCACTAATTTTCTGGGATTTATCCTTAATTTTCTGGATTTTTCACTTAATTTCTGGGATTTATCCTTATTTTCTGAATTTTTCCCTAATTTTTTGGGATTTATCCTTAATTTCTGGATTTTTCCCTAATTTTCTGGGATTTATCCTTAATTTCTGGATTTTTCCCTAATTTTCTGGGATTTTTCAGATTTCCAGCCCTTTTTCGACCAGGATCCTAGTCGAAGTAAGGGGCAGCCTTGCAATCCTGGTCGAAGGAGTTCGACTAGGATCGACGACCTGGAATTCGACCAGGATCCTAGTTGAACTTTCGACCTGGATCTAGGTCTAATACATACCCCCTTTTTTATTCCTGGACTTGAGTCTATCGACTAGGATTTCGACTAGAATTCTAGTTGATACTTCGACCTGGATCCTGTTCGAGAATTCTTTGATTCTTATGCTTCCTGGTCGAAGGATTTCGACTAGGATCCACGACCTAGTTTTCGACCAGGATCCTCGTCGATCTTCGACCAGGGTTTTTTCTATGTTTTTTAATCCCCATTTTTGAAAAAGGCTTGATTCCTTTGACCTCGTTCCTGGTTGAGGTTTCGACCTCAATTCAGTCCTGCTATTCCAGTAATTTCCGGGTGTCTGCTCGAAAAATTTCGGGCAGGATTCACGACCTGAATTTCGACCTGGATTCTGGTCTTTTTTCCCGTTATTTTCGGGTGTCTGCTCGAATGATTTTGGGCAGGATTCACGACCTGAATTTCGACCTGGATTCTGGTCTTTTTTACCCATTATTTTCGGGTGTCTGCTCGAATGATTTCGGGCAGGATTCACGACCTGGATTTCGACCTGGATTCTGGTCTTCCACTAGCCTTCTTCATTTGGCTTTAATGTAGGGTATTGTATTTTCCAAATCCTAATTGGATTTGGGCCTGGCCTTCTTTATTAGGCCTTATTAAATTTTACTGGTCCTTTTTTATTGGGCTTTTCCAAATCTTACTGGGCCTCTTTTATTGGGCTTTTCCAAATCTTACTGGGCCTCTTTTATTGGGCTTTTCCAAATCTTACTGGGCCTCTTTTATTGGGCTTTTCCAAAATTTACTGGGCTTAACATTGATCTGGGCTTAATATACCCTGTTTAGAATCCTCTAGAATTCCTAGGAATATTCTGGAATATTCCTTTTTCTGGGCTTTTTCCTATGGGCCTTTGTCCTTAATGGGCTTTCGTCCCTTCAACTTCCTTTTCCTCTTATATAAAGGACTGAGGAGAGGCTACTACTCCTCACCTTCTCATTTCTAAGTTTTCTTCTTTCTCCTCCTGCTAAGATTCTCAGAGCAATAACAGCAAGTCGGAGCTCAAAGCCTTTTTTAGGAGCGCTTCTTTACGTAAAATCCCTCCCTTTACTATTCGTGTCTATTTATCCATTGTGTGCCCTTTTAAGATAGCCTGTCTACGTGCCCTTTTTTTTCAGATGGCTGACAAAAAAATGACTCGCTTGGCCAAGATGAACGTGGCTAGAAAGTCCAATGAATTTCCTATTCGATCGAGGTACACTTCCATGATCGACATGATCAACACTCGAGGGGACGAGTACCCGTCTGATGCGCATCTGGACGCGCACGATCATATTAGTGCTTTACGGGATCCCAAGGAGCTGGAAAAGTTGAGCAGCTGCTTCAAAATCAAGGAACCTTTTAAGCTGGTTCTTGCGGGTCCGGCCGACAGGGCCTGCCAGTGGAAAAAGGACACACTATGCGTCTATAGGGATACTCTAAGGGCAGGTATCAGACTCCCTTTTCATCCATTCATTCCCTTGTTACTGGCTGATGTGGGCATCAGCCCTTGCCAACTCCCCCCCAATTCTTGGAGGCTTATTCTGTGCTACCTGTCACAATGTGCTAAGCACAAGGTCCCTACTTCTGTTGCTGTTTTCAGGAAAATTTTCCAGTTCAAAAACAGCCCTGATAAAAGTCCGGGTTGGGTTTCTCTAAACCAGCACCCCACTATTCCCCACATTATGAATGGGAAGTCCATCCCTGACAACAACTTGGGGTGGAAAAAAGATTTTTTGTTCGTCGTTTGGGAGGGTGGAGATTGGGGCACCCTATTTCGGTCGTCTTTTGGGCCGGCCGTCGATGGGAGCCCAAATGATATAACTTTGTCTGAGGAGGAGGCTAGAGCTTTCAACCTCCTTACGCAAGATAATGGGACTTCCCATTCTTGGGACCTTATCCGGGAGACCGTCCTGGTAGAACGCGGCCTCTCGCCCGTCCCTAAGAAAAGTAAGTTCCCTTCCTTACCTCCTTTTTATTTCCGTCATTTTCTATTCCGCTGATTTTTCAACTTACTTCGCTTGTTGCAGTGGCTGAGAAGATTGAGGAGGCTACCAAGCCTAAAGACCTGGAGACAACCAGGATGAAGAGGGCCGGAAAGGTCTTTAAAGACCCGCGTCTTGGTGATCGCTTCCCTGAGTTCCTACTCCAAGCAATGGAACCAGGCGAGGAAGGCCCCAGCCAAGTTATGCGCACCAAGCAGAGGCCAGGGGCCTATTTTCAACCTGCTTGGGGAATCCGGGGCAAGGATTCAATCGTTGGCAGCACGACACTTGCCAAGGAATGGTCTAAGCATTCCATCTCCCCGGTGGATTATCAAGACTTTGTCCTTCAACAGGACTTAGAGGGGAACGAGCTTTTCGGAGCCCAGGCTTTGGCGACGGTACATTTTTTTTCTATGCCCTTCATACTTGCCCTTTTCGATTTTCTTATCTCATACTTTTGCTGCTTCTCTTGTAGGCTAACGCCCACTTTCAAGGGGCGATTCACCAAGCCAAGGACTTGATGGTGGAGCACGATGCTCTCCTACATCCAGTTAGCTATAGAGAAGGCTGTGATGCTGCTGTGGAGGCCATACAAGATGAATTTCCAGAAGTCCTCTAGCAGTCCTCCTTTCCTTGCCCTGTGCGAGTTCCAAAGCTTGGGGGTGTTACTGAGAAGCTTGCTGATATGATCAAGGACGGCCCTTCAGGGAGCCAAGGCCACAAGAGAAAAGAGCTTGGGTCCAGCTCCGGAGAGGAGGAAAATTCTTCTGAAGAGGAGTTTGAGCCTGTCACTAAGAAGGTCAGGGTGGAAGAGCCTCCAAGAGCAGCGCCTCAGCAACCAACATCTCCCGCAGAGGGAACCTCTACAGGGACTTCGGAGGGGATGACCGAGACGTCCGAAGGGACGACTGAGACATCTGAGGAGACTTCGGATAGTGGTTCCGAGGAATCCCAGCCTTCCAAGGCCTAAGTTTTTTATGTATATCTTCTTTTTGAACTTTATTCATATCAGAACTTGTTACCCTTCGGGGTTATATTTCATATGCTACTTTTCTTACTCATCTTTCTTTTCAATACTTAATACGCGTTTAGGCATGAATTTTTGTTATACCCACACAAGGTATTATCATAACTTAAACATCCAAAGGTTGAAATAATTTCAAACTCTTAACCATGAAGTCTGGCTTTTCAAAACCTTACATGGTATGGGTTCGGCCCTAATCAATAATAACTAGACAATGTAAATTCTACTGGAATATAAAATCCTACGCAAGCAAAGCTTCAAGGTGCTTTTAAACCTACTTATCACAATGACAAGTGAGAATCGTACTTCGACTATCTTACACGTAGTAAACCTTCAGGTTTTGTGCGTGCCAGGTTCTCGGGATTTCAAAACCATCCATAGTCTCCAGCTTGTAGGTTCCTCTACCCTGAACGCTCTTGACTCTGTACGGCCCTTCCCAATTTGGGGCAAGTTTTCCTTTCTGTCCTACACCAGAAGCTTCCACTTTCCTTAATACCAAATCTTCTTGCTTGAAGAATCTCTCTTTAACCCTTAGGTTGTAATGAAACGAAGCTTTTTTCTGGTATTCCACTATCTTTGCATGTGCCTCATCTCGCACTTCATAAATTAGATCTAGGGCTAACCTCTGCCCTTCCTCATTTTCTTCTGCATTGAAAGCCCGAATCCTTGGAGAGAAATGTGATATCTCCACTGGAACTACTGCTTCTGCCCCATATGCCAACATGAAGGGCGTCGCTCCTGTCGTGACTCTACAGGTAGTCCTATAGGCCCATAATATGGGAAGTATCTCATCCACCCAATTATTTTTTGACTTCTCGATCCTCTTTTTAGTCCATCCAGGATTATTCGATTTACTACTTCCGCTTGCCCATTGGCTTGTGGGTGAGCCACAGAGGTGAACCGTAACTCAATTTCATTTTCTTCACAATACTTCTTGAATTCCTCATTGTTGAATTGTGCTCCATTGTCAGTGACGAGGATACGGGGAATTCCATATCGGTACATAATGTTTTCCCACAGGAATTGTGCAACTTGCTTAGTTGTGATCTTGGCCAAGGGTTTGGCTTCGATCCACTTGGTGAAATAATCAATGGCTACAATCAGAAACTTCCTTTGTGCTGTGGCCATGGGAAAAGGCCCCAAAATATCCATTCCCCACATAGCAAAAGGAATGGGCGAGTTGATAGAGGTCAGCATCTCGGGGGGTTGTCTAACAACAGGTGTATGCTTCTGATAGCGGTCACATTTCTTCACGTATTCTTTGGCATCAGCCATCATTTCTGGCCAATAAAAGCCTAAACGAGTTATCTTATGAGCCAAGGCCCTGCCCCCCAAGTGTTGTCCACAAATACCTTCATGCACTTCTTCAAGAGCCAAGCGTGCCTCATCGGGCCTGAGACACCTCAAGTAGGGAACCACGAAAGATCTTTTGTAAAGAATCCCATCTATCAAAGAGTACCTTAGTGCTCGAACAGTTAACTTCCGTGCCTCAGTTGCATCACTTGGTAACCAACCGGTTTGAATGTGAGCCTTGATAGGATCAATCCATGACGTCCCCAGGCCTATGGGAGCCACAAGCTTAACATCTATGCTTCGTGTCTTCAAAACACGGAAGTACACACTTCCTGAACTTTCTTCAATCTCAGATGAAGCAAACTTTGATAGCGCATCTGCCTTAGAATTTTCTTCTCTTGGAATGTGTTCAACATGAAATTCATTAAACTGGGTCATCACAGCCCTTACTAGGCGGACATACTTAGCCATCGTATCATCCCTTGCCTCAAATTCTCCCTTTACCTGGGATATGATCAGCTTCGAGTCTCCACGGACCTTTAAGTTTTTGACTCTAAGTGTCCCAGCTAGACCAAGGTCAGCTATCAGGGCTTCATACTCTGCCTCATTATTTGTGGTTGGGAAGTCTAGCTTCATAGCATACTCAATTAAGAACCCATCAGGGCTTTGCAAAACCAACCCTGCTCCACTGGAATTTGTTTTTGATGCTCCATCAAAATAGAGAACCCAATATTCTTTCCCCTTATCATCCTTCTCTCTGTCCCCATTATCGACTCCCTTGTCTTGAGGTATGGTATCTTCCTGCCCCCCGACTTCTTGGTTGGGTATGGTACATTCCACCACGAAGTCAGCTAATGTCTGGGCTTTTATTGCCGTACGTGGCTTATACTTGAGATCGAATTCTCCCAACTCTATTGCCCACTTAATCAATCTCCCACTTTCCTTGGGACTGTGAATGATATTTCTCAGTGGCTGATTCGTTAGCACCTCAATCTGATGAGCCTGAAAGTAAGGACGCAGTTTTCTCAAAGCCATTACCAAGGCTAGAGCAAATTTCTCAATAGTTGAATAATTCAATTCAGCACCATGCAGAATTTTGCTGACATAATATACGGGTTTCTGGACTTTTAGCTCCTCCTTAACCAACACCGCGCTCAAGGCGCTCTCTGAAACAGCCAAGTACAAGAATAAAACTTCATTCAAAGATGGTTTGGCCAACAACGGGGCCTGAGCCATATATTTCTTTAACTCTTCGAATGCCTTCTGGCTTTCCTCATTCCATACAAAGTCTTTGATATTCTTTAGTGACTTGAAGAATGACAAGCACTTGTCTCCTGACTTGGAGATGAATCGTCCTAGCGCAGCGACCCTTCCTGTGAGCTTCTGAACATCCTTGACAGTTTTTGGTGGTTCCATGTCCAGGATTGCCTTTATTTTATCGGGGTTAACCTCAATTCCTCTCTTTGAGACCATCAATCCCAAGAATTTTCCAGATCCTACTCCGAAAGCGCACTTCGTAGGATTCAACATCATCTTGTGGTACCTCAGGATCTCAAAAGCTTCCCTCAAATGGGTTATATGATCAGTCTTTACTAGAATCTTGACTAACATGTCATCAACATAGACTTCCATAGTCTTACCAATATGATCCTTAAAAATTTTATTCACCAACCTTTGATAGGTGGCTCCTGCATTCTTGAGACCAAACGCCATAACAAGATAACAATAAACACCAAAGTCAGTGATAAATGATACCTTTGGAATGTCATCCTTATGCATTTTGATCTGGTTGTATCCGCTAAATCCATCCATGAAACTCAGCATCTCATGTCCAGCAGTGGCATTAATCAAAGTATCAATTCTTGGCAGCGGAAAAAAGTCTTTGGGGCATACATCATTCAGATCAGTGAAGTCTATACACATCCTCCACTTTCCATTAGCCTTCTTCACCATTACAGGGTTTGCTAACCACTCCGGAAATTGAATCTCCTCAATGAAACCAGCCTCTAAGAGTTTTTCTACTTCCTGTTTTATAGCCTCTTGTCTTTCTGGGGCAAAATTTCTTTTCTTTTGTTTTACTGTCTTCCGGCTTGGATCCACGTTTAACCTGTGAGTAATCAATTCCGGGTCTATGCCTGGCATATCAGCTGGTGACCATGCAAACACATCACTATTTTCTTGTAAAAATTTCACCAACTGCCCTCTAAGGGGCTCCTCTAATGTGGCTCCAATGAAAGTCATCCTCTCAGGATTTTCGGGGTCTAAAGGAACGAAAACCAAGTCTTCTGCTGGCCTTCCTCTATTCTCGTCATTTTCTCAGACATCCATATCTTCAATAGGAAGAACCTGCCCCCCGACTCCATCTGCTCTCAAAGAGGCCACATAACAGCTTCTAGCCATTTTTTGATCTCCTCTCTCTTCTCCAATCCCGTTTCGGGTGGGAAACTTCATGAATGAATGGTAGGAAGAGGGGACTCCCTTGAAGGCATGTATCCCTGTTCTCCCCATGATAGCATTATAAGTTGAACTAGCCTTTACCACCACGAAGTGCAGCATCTGCGTTGCTTGCCTTGGTTTCGTACCTATGGTGGTTGGCAATTTGATTATCCCTTCCACATGACATTCTACTCCAGCAAATCCATATATCGGCATGTCGGTTGGTGTCAACTGGGAGTCATTATACCGCATCCTTAGAAAGGTGTAGTGGAGCAAGATATCCACAGAAGCACCATTATCCACAAAGACCCTCTTAACCGGGCTATTTCCTATTATCGGTGTTATGACCAGCGGTCGTCATTAGGGAACTTCACACCCTCTAGGTCGGAATCATCAAAAGCCAATATTACTTCTGTCCTGGCCCTCTTCGGGGCTTCTACAACAATATGCATAACCTCCCTAGTATATGCCTTTCTGGAATTTTTGGACAATCCAGCAGCAGTTGGACCTCCAAAGATCGTATTTATCACGGGTCCTCGAGGGGGTCGCGGTCCTCCAAAAATTGCATTTATAACCGGCCCTCTAGGTTGGGGATTCCGCCCCTGATCGTCTTGGTCCCTCCTACGATCTTCAAAGTTCTTCCTTCCATTATTATTTCTGTCCCCTCTATCTCCAGTATACTTATTCAATCTTCCTTTTCGAATCAAAAACTCAATTTCGTCTTTCAACTGTCTACACTCATCGGTGTCATGGCCAACATCCTTATGAAACCTGCAATACTTGCTCTTATCTAGCTTGGCGGGATCAGCCTTCAAGGGCTTAGGCCAACGAATATCTCTATCTTTCTCAATCTCCATCAAAATCTGACTTCTAGGAGCATTCAGCTTAGCGTATTCAGTGAACTTTTGCCCAGGTCCTCCCTTCTTGGGGGTTGAATCAGGGTTTTGTTCGGTTCTAGGATATTTGTCCTTTGCAATATATTCTAAATCAGTTTTCCGCTTCTTGCCTCCAGTGGGCTCATTACTTACTACGGTCTTCCTCATACTTTCTTCAACCTTGATATACTTCCCTGCCCTCTCTTGGAGCTGCAACATGCTTTCAGGGGGACGTTTGGCCAATGACATCTTGAAAAACTCGTCCCTAGTTCCTTGTTGCAGTGCTATCATGGCTACCTTATCATCAAGGTCCGGGACTTTTAAAGCCTCCTTTATGAAATGATTCAGGTAATCTCTCAAGGATTCCTTAGCTCCCTGCACAAGACTCATAAGAGATGCTGAACTTTTCTCATGGACTCTTCCACTGATGAATTGCTTAATAAAAGCCTGACTTAATTCTCTGAACAATCCAATAGAGTTTGGGGGCAAGCGACTGTACCATCTTTGAGCCATACCTGAAAGGGTTTGAGGGAAGGCCCGATACTTTATGGCATCATTCACGGGTTGCAGCAGCAGTGCATTAGAGAATGTCCTAACATGATTAGCGGGGTCTCCCGTGCCATCATAGGCTTTGATAGTGGGCATCTTGAATTTCCTTGAGATATGGGCATTCATTATCTCTTCTGTGAAGGGTGGAGTTGGATCATCAAGATCTCCAAGGGGAAGGAGATTGCTTGGATCAGTTCTTGGGACGACAACCCTTCTTCGTACCGGACCATCCAGGTCTATGACAGGAGGAGGATTTCTCCCCCTAGGAGGTATCTGGGGTCTGGTGGCCTGGTGAGCCTCTAGATCACGCCTCAGCCTTTGGATCTCAGCCTCATGAGCCCTGATCCTTTCCTGCACTTCTTGGTGATTCGCCCCTGGGGTGCTTTGAGGGCGTTGCCTTCCATCGGCCATTGGCTCTTTGCCAGGACGCCTCCTTCTCGGGGCCACTTCATCATCCGAAGATTCGGAGTCTCTCTCAGTGTAAGGACCAGAAAATTCCCGATCCTCGGGGATAGGAGCCAAACCTCGTATATAGGGGGCGACTGCCCTCATGCTTCACTTCGCCCAGCATATCCACTTCCTCTAACCTCAGGGTGAAGGGGCATCCCATAAGGGGGGTTAGTAGTAACAATAGTTGAATATTCATACCCGACGGGTCAAGAATTCCCAGGTACATGTACTTGTTGAACTTAAGGATTCGTACCTTGAATAGTCGGGGGAGTTGTTGTGGCGCCCTCCAAACTCGGGTCAGAAGTTTGGGGTCCACACACACACCTTAATTATAACCTGCTTATAACAATAATAAAGATAATAATAATATATGCAATGACCCTACTTACCAACCACCACGGACCGCAACAGGTTAAAGTATGCACACAAGCCAAACACACTAATATATTACAAACCGTTCAAATCCCAACTATTTCAAATTCAAACTGAGTATTAAACATTATTACAAACTTTTACAAACTTAAATTATTCCAAAAGAAGCCTACTAGCTCAGCTTTCTCAACCTGAACCCCTAGCTCTCGCGCTGGACCGGGGATCCTCTTTACCAACTGGTTCCTTTTTAACTGGAAAGAATATAAACAACATCGCACAAATGAGCTAACTAGCTCAGCAAGTCACAATGACAAAACTGAGGATAATGATCATCAGGTGAATATGGTTATGATATCAAGTGAACAATGGATTATGATTTAGAATTGGATATTATACTTTTAATTTAAAAACCAAGGTTAGGCTGCTGATCAGTCACGCACTAACCCCGAGCAAGGCACACAGCATTGCTCTAACTACTGGATCCAAGGCACACATTGGCCTAACTTGACCATTATATGGTCTGACCACGAATCTGGTCCACAATTTTATAAAAACAATCCAATTCTAACATAATAACAGAGTATGCAATAATAAACAATAGCCGAAATCATTAACAACAATAAATGTTTAACAATGAAAGGGTTTCAATCCTTGTAAGGATCAATAAGGCAATTTAAAAGCTTGGATGCTGGGTAATGAAAGAATTGGATAACAAAGGAATCAACGTTTCAAGGTTTCAAGGATTCGGTCTTTCAAAATATAAGATACCATGGGTTGAGTATATAATAGTTCATTTCAGTGTTTGGTATTTAGTTTGTATGTATTTGTAGAGTAGTATCGTAGATTTGTGGTTCTTTTCTGGGTAAACAATAATCAATGGATTAGAAAGAATATGATTCATGGCTCAAGGACAATAACTGAAATCAGGATTTAGGTTTCTGTGCTTCAAAGCACTTGCAATATCACAGGATTATCAAGTACTATAATATCTCGAGAAAGTTCAGAATACTTGCCTGGTATTAGGTTACTACACTGCACTCGCTTCCAATCACAACCGTTTTATTCCTCAACTACCTGTTTCCCTTTCCTACGTCTTGCCTCTTCTGCTCACATATCATAAGCATCTATCAATAATTTACTCATGGAATTCTATTCAACACATACTTCTGTCTACCCTTCGTTTTACCCAAATCCGATTAACGGATTGAAAGTTATGCAATAATCAAGTAAACACCGAATATATAGACCGATAGTCAATTAACAAGTCACATATAGCACATAATACATCACATAATCAATGATATATTATTTATAAAGAAGTCTCGGGTCATAAATAGGCTTTTTGGTATTTAAAATGATTTTTAAAACATTTTTCGGAATTAAAACGGGTCCTTGGATCAATTTCGGGTTAATAAACAGGGTTCGGTTGGCCCATTCTGGCTCCGAAATAATTTTAGAATAATTATCGAGCCTTGGAAATAATTTAGAATAATATTTTAAAGCTCGAAACTATTTTTCAGAATTTTTAAATCATTTTTAAATAATTAAATCTAATTAAATAACTAATTAAAATCAATTAATAATTAATTAAATCAATTAATCAATTAATTTTCGAATTAATTGACCAATTAATCAATTATAAATTAACTAAAATTAATTAACTAATTAATTTAGATTTATTTGTGAATTAAAAATAATTTTCAGAATTAAAATAATAATTTTTAGAATTTTCAGAATTTAAAAATGAATTTTTATAATAAAAATAAATAGGAAATATGATTTTTAAACATTTTATAAACAGGAATCCTAAATTTGCAAAGTCCGGAAACTTCAGGGACCTAACTACATCGTTTTCAAAAGTTGGGGTACTAAACTGTAATTTTCCAGCTCTTCGCCGGAAAACAGTCGGGTTCGCCGGAGAACACGTTCCCGGCGTCCTCACCCCATCAACACCTTCAGATCACATCTACACAGCATCAGGAACATAACCATGCAATCAATTCATCCTAACAATCCCTGAGTTGGCCGGAATTTGGCCATGAAGTTTTCCAGTTTCCGGCGAACATCGGAAAACTTCAAAACACAACTCCCTTCTCTACAGACCTCGTTGGTTCTTGAAACTTATACGACTAGATTGCAAATTTCACAGAGAACACAACCCACTATAACACAACATCAATCTATCACAGAATAAGAAACCCCCAAATTTCAATTAAGAACATTCATACGGGTTATAAACCCTAATTTTGAAATTCGAAAATCAAACTCAAATTTGAACATGTTATTGAACTCCAAATCAGACGTATGACATATGAAAATCATCAGGAAAACAAGCTCTACAACATGCAATCATCAAATCATACAAACAATCATCCGAACAAAAATTCATATTTTTAATAAAATAAATTCGAAAATAAATAAATTTTTAGAAAAATAACCTTGATTTTTGCAGTAAAACAAAGCTCAGAATCTGATAGAACACTTCAAATCCTTCGTTTTGGTTACTCAAGCTTTGAAAACAAAGATCGGTAACGCCTTCGTTTTGTTGTTTGATTCTTAGAACAGTTTTAGAAAATTAGGGCTTTTCTCTGAAAATTATATAATTAACTATCTGCAAATGATTTTGATACGAAATAAAATACGGTAAAAGGCTATTTATAATTACGGAAAATTTGTATCCCGTTGGATCATTCCGGATATAAAACGGTACGTTTATTTGTAAAAACTGATCCAAACGGTATCGGTTTTCGGGATAATTATCCAAATCAGTACAATTTGTACTGCGGTCTTGGTCTCAGCGCCTGGTTACACGTATTACGAAGTGATAATTGTGATAATTTAATAAAAAGCTCCCGTTTATCGAAAATACGGGTTTTATTGATTTACCGAAACGAATATTGTATCGAAAATGTTGCGCCGGGACCCGCGCAGGACAAACCGTACGCCGAATCGAAAAAGTCAAAACATGGAATATGCTCAGAATATTACAATTAGGTTAGGAAGGGGTTCTCGAAAGAGTTTCGGGTTCCAAAAACGTAACAACGGTTGACGTCGGTTGGTTCCCGTTTTTATAAAATGGATTTTAATTACCCGGAAAAAGATTTTAGAAATTTCATATGATTCTTATAAATCCATAAACCAACATAAAAATAATTAGGAAGATATGACAATTATCTATATTTTATTTTGGACATATAAATATTAAAATACTCAATTAATATTATTTTTGAATATTCAAGTACATATAACACTTAACAATTAACTCACAGAATAGATACTGAACACACATAATAATTATATAATAGCAAAAATAATTACACGATATATCCCGGATATTACATCCTTCCCCCCTTAAAAGGATTCTGTCCTCAGAATCTCTAAGAAAACAAATAAGGGTATTTTTCTCTCATATCACTTTCTAACTCCCAGGTTGACTCTTCAACCTTTGGGTTTCTCCACAATACTCTTACTAACTTTATCACTTTATTTCTCAATACTTTCTCTCTTTCCTCTAGAATCTCTATCGGACTCTCTACATATGATAAATCTGCTTGAAGTTCTATTGGCTCATATTCTATTACATGCCTGGAGTCTGGATTATATTTCTTAAGCATTGATATGTGAAAAACATTGTGAATGTGCTCCATGTGCGGAGGTAACGCCAACTCGTAAGCTACCTTGCCAATACGCTTTAGGATTTCAAAAGGTCCGACATATCTTGGGTTTAGCTTCCCTTTCTTCCCAAACTCGTTAGTCCTTTCCACGGTGATACTTTCAATAATACCAAGCTTCCTTCTTCAAATTCCATGTCTTTTCTTGATTGGTCTGCATATTTCCTTTGACGATCTTGTGCGGCTATTAATCTTTTCTGGATAATTTCAACAACTTCCTTTGTCTGCTGCACCAATTCGGGTCCGAGTATTTTGCGTTCTCCTACTTCGTCCCAATATACTGGAGATCTACATTTGCGTCCATAAAGGGCTTCATAAGGTGGCATCCCAATACTGGCGTGATAACTGTTGTTATAAGCAAACTCTACTAGGGGTAAATGCTCGTCCCAACTTCCTTTGAAATCAATAGCACAAACACGTAGCATGTCCTCGATTGTCTGGATCGTTCTTTCACTTTGGCCATCCGTTTGGGGGTGATAGGCCGTACTCATATTCAATCTTGTTCCCAAACATTCTTGAAAACTCTTCCAAAATCTTGAATTAAATCTTGGATCTCGATCAGATACAATAGACACTGGAACTCCATGACGAACTACGATCTCTTTCAAGTACATATGAACTAACTTGTCGAGCGAAAATCTTTCATTTATAGGCAGAAAATGAGCTGACTTGGTAAGTCTATCTACTATAACCCAAATGGCATCATGATTAGCCCTCGTCCTTGGTAATCCAACTATGAAATCCATGGCAATATGTTCCCACTTCCACTCTGGAATCTCCAATGGCTGTAGCAATCTGCTTGGTCTCTGATGCTCCGCTTTAACTTTCTGACAGGTATAGCATTTGCTAACCCATTCCGCAATTTCCCTCTTCATATTTGGCCACCAATAATTCTTCTTTAATTCTCTGTACATTTTGGTACTCCCTGGATGGATGGAATATCTTAAACTATGTGCCTCTTGTAAAATTTCATTTTTCAGCTCCGTTACTGGTGGAATCCAAATTCTTGAAGAAAACCTAACAATACCTTGATCATCTTGTTGCGTGTATAATTCCTCACCTACCAAACTATTTATATCTTGATCCATTACCTCTTTTTGGCATTTCTTTATTTTCTCCAATAACTCCGGTTGGAAAATCATACCGTACACTTTTGCTTCCTCAGGCTTGCAAATTCTAATCTCCAATTCCAATTTTTGAAATTCTTTATATATCTCTTCAGGTACGGATAATACATTTAACTTTTCCTTCCGACTTAACGCATCTGCTACAACGTTCGCCTTACCGGGATGATAATTAATCGAGCAATCATAATCTTTGATCAATTTTAACCATCTCCTTTGTCTCATATTAAGTTCCTTCTAGGTAAATATATATTTCAAACTTTTGTGATCCGTGAAAATCTCACACTTTTCTCCATACAAATAATGTCTCCAAATCTTCAAAGCGAAAACTATAGCTGCTAACTCCAAATCATGAGTAGGGTACTTCTGTTCGTGTGGTTTCAATTGCCTTGACGCATACGCAATCACCTTGTCGTGCTGCATAAGAACACATCCTAATCCTTTGTAGGAAGCATCGCTATAAATTACAAAATTCCCTTGATCATCTGGAAGTGACAAAACAGGTGTTGTGATTAATCTCTGCTTCAATTCCTGAAAACTTTCTTCGCACTTGTCATTCCATATAAACTTTTCATTCTTTCGTGTAAGCTTTGTCAATGGTGTTGCAATTCTTGAGAAATTCTGAACGAATCGTCGATAATATCCTGCCAATCCCAAGAAACTTCTTACCTCAGTGGGTGTTCTCGGTCTTTCCCAATTCGTAATTGCCTCGATCTTTGCCGGGTCCACTTTGATCCCTTTGTTACTGACTATATGTCCTAAGAACTGAACTTCCTGTAGCCAAAACTCACACTTCGACAATTTAGCATATAACTTCTTTTTCCTTAAAATCTCCAAAGCTGTCCTTAAATGTTCCGCATGATCCTCCTCCGTCTTTGAATAGATCAAAATATCGTCTATAAATACTATAACGAACTTGTCCAAATATTCCTTGAAAATTCTGTTCATCAGGTCCATAAACGCTGCTGGGGCGTTGGTCAATCCAAAAGACATCACTAAAAACTCGTAATGCCCATACCTTGTTCTGAATGCTGTCTTTGGTATATCTTCTGGTTTGATCTTCAGTTGATGATATCCCGATCTTAAATCGATTTTGGAGAAATACTTGGCTCCCTTCAATTGGTCAAACAAATCATCAATTCTGGGTAACGGATACTTATTCTTGATCGTCAACTTGTTGAGCTCCCTATAGTCGATGCACAGTCTCATGCTTCCATCCTTCTTCTTGACAAATAATACCGGTGCACCCCACGGGGATACGCTGGGTCTAATTACTCCTTTCTCTAATAGCTCTTGCAATTGCTTTGCTAACTCTTTCATCTCAATGGGCGCCATTCTATACGGGGCCTTGGATACTGGTTCGGTTCCAGGTGCTAAGTCGATTGCAAATTCAATTTCTCTATCTGGAGGAAGTCCTGGTAACTCATCGGGAAATACGTCTGGAAATTCATTTACAACTGGAATATCTTCAAGTTTTGCTGGCTCCTGACTTCTATCGATCACATATGCTATGAAATGCTCACATCCTTGTCGTAGTAACTTTTTGGCTTGAATCATCGTTAAGAACTTCTTTACCTGCTTCTGTCCCTTGAACGTTACTATTCTTTCGTCTGGCGTTTTCACCATTACTTTCTTATTTCGACAATCTATCTGAGCATCATGCTTAGATAACCAATCCATTCCTAATATAACGTCAAATTCTCCTCACTTAAACAGTATCAAATCTACACAAAACTTACTACCAGAAATCTCAATCTCACAATTCCCACAAACTTGGTTAACAGTTACACGTTCTTGATTTGCTAATTCCACAGTCATTATTTCATTTAAATACCCAACTGGACAATTTAACTTACTAACAAAATCTTGCGAAACAAACGATCGAGTTGCTCCCGAATCTATTAACACTTTGGCACATAAAGAATTCACATTAAGCGTACCTGCCACGACATCCGTATCCTGGATCGCATCCTTCACCGACATGTCAAAAACTCTAGCCCTCGGAGTCTCATTCACTGTTAGGGTAGATTCCATAATCCTTAATGCATTACTGACTGGGGTTGGTGTCTTGCAATCCCTGGCCATATGTCCTGGCTTTCCACATTTAAAGCATGTAAATCCAATGACTGGAACTTTCACTGCTGGATTCCGGATAGGCTGATCATTATTTGCTGGCTCTCTTGCTGGCTGATTTCGGCACTCCCTCGAGTAGTGCCCTTTCTGGTTGCATTTAAAATATACCACATTCAACTTGTTACAAACTCCTCCATGCTTCTTTCCACATACTTGACAATCTAGAAAAGTTAATCTCAACTGATTCGGCTGATTCACATTAGCTGAACGATTGCCCTGGCCTCCGTCTCCTGCATTTTGTCTTCTGAAATTAAAATTTCTCCCTGGCTGAAACTTGCCCTTCTTAAAATTTGGAAACTTCCCTGTTTGTGACTGACCCTCACGTCCCTCAACTTTCCTTTTCTTGCTTTCCTTTTCTTTCTGGAACATCTCACTCTCTGTCTCTGCGATCATAGCTTTCTGTACAACCCCGACATAGGTATCCAATTCAAAAATAGCTACCTTCCCTCTGATCCATGGCTTCAAGCCTTGCTGGAATCTCTTAGCTTTCTTTCTATCAGTATCAACATATGACGGCACATACCTTGACAATTCCTCAAACTTCCCCTCATAATCTGTTACCGACATGTTCCCTTGCTTTAATTCTAAAAACTTCAGCTCCATTTGATCCTGAACAAACTGAGGAAAATACTTTTCTAAGAACAATTCCTTAAACCTTTCCCAAGTAATAACATCTATGCTTTCCAATGTTTTCACCATTTCCCACCAATAGGTGGCCTCATTCTTCAGATAGTAACTTGCAAATTCAACCTTCTGCTCCTCTTTCACTTTTACCAAGGCAAAAGCCTTCTCTATTTCCTTTAACCACACATTTGCTTCAATTGGCTCTAAGGAACCCTTGAATTCTGGTTGGTTTACTGCCTGAAAAGTTTTGAAAGTTACCTGGGGATTGGTCTGTCTCTGCTGTTGTTGTGCCAGGTGAACTGTTTGTTGGGCCAAGATTTGAAGAATCTGGGCTATTGCTGGGTCCATGGGTCCTGGGTTCACATTCTGGTTTATATCATTTTGGTTGTTATTGTTGTTGTTGTTGGTTTCTTCATTCTGGGTGTTGGTGCGGGTATTTCTTCTGGGAGGCATTTTCTGTAAAGAATCAATCAATTTATTTAGCTTTTGAATCAAATCTTTGTATAAAAGAAAAATTTTGTGAAATAGAAATATCTTTTTTTTTTTTGAAAACAGTTGTAACTAAGTAAATTGCATGCTTCTTTACAGAATATAAACAGTTATGGAAAACAGGGTACATGGTATCACAGGATATACTGGTGTAATAAATAAGGTAAAGTAAAACAGGTGCAATAAAGTAAATGACAGTGTTGGAAAGGAAAAGGTACTGATATATAGATCAAAAGTTTTAGGTAGTACAAGCGTAAAGACGCTTCGAAAGTAAAAGCAAAAAGGGTACAACAACCTACTCACTAGTCAGCATCGCTAGTCTATAAATACAACTCAAAAGTCTTCTGATACACACTACACACTACTGTCCATACTACATAACCATAACAACATTGCTCAGCATCTCCATCTCAGAATCTCTAACTCATGGCAAATCTGGACCTCCTATCTCCTCAAGCTCCTCTAGAACCCACTTAGCCCCTCCACTAGGAAATCAGGGGTGATGTCCTCATGTGTAGCCTCAGCAATCCTCACAGCAGCTGTTCTGCGAAATGCCTGAAACCTCTCCCTAAGTCGCCTCTCACCACTCCCCATCTCTCTGGTACGCATGATATGCAATAACTCCTGGATCTGACCCTGTAGGAATCGCTGCTCCATAAGGCAAGCCTCAAACTGATGATATGGAACAGGATAGGAAGAGAACTGGAAAGGTACTCCTGTGACTGAATGACTAGTAAATCCTGAATCAGCAGGTGGGGGTCCTCTAACAGGTGGCCTCATGCCTGGAGGTGGAATAGCCTGTAATGGTACGGGCTGCAACACCGATGGAGGTAGAATAGCCAATGCTGGTGGAATAACAGGACGTGGATCCGATGCTGGTGCTCCAATTGAAGGCTCTGAGTGATCAGCTGATATGGGAATAAAAGAGTCGGCCATCTCTGCTATCTGAAATCATATCGTAATATAAGAATCTCGTACTACGACGCAAACTATACTAATACCGGTTATACCATAACACTCAACCTCTCGATGTTCTATCATCCTATACCTTACTTCTAATCCTATCCCTCTACCCATTCCCGTCAACCTAGGCTTGTGTCAGTGACTTATAACCTGTGGCTCTGATACCAAACCTGTGGCGCCCTCCAAACCCGGGTCAGAAGTTTGGGGTCCACATACACACCTTAATTATAACCTGCTTATAACAATAATAAAGATAATAATAATATATGCAATGACCCTACTTACCAACCACCACGGACCGCAACAGGTTAAAGTATGCACACAAGCCAAACACACTAATATATTACAAACCGTTCAAATCCCAACTATTTCAAATTCAAACTGAGTATTAAACATTATTACAAACTTTTACAAACTTAAATTATTCCAAAAGAAGCCTACTAGCTCAGCTTTCTCAACCTGAACCCCTAGCTCTCGCGCTGGACCGGGGATCCTCTTTACCAACTGGTTCCTTTTTAACTGGAAGGAATATAAATAACATCGCACAAATGAGCTAACTAGCTCAGCAAGTCACAATGACAAAACTGAGGATAATGATCATCAGGTGAATATGGTTATGATATTAAGTGAACAATGGATTATGATTTAGAATTGGATATTATACTTTTAATTTAAAAACCAAGGTTAGGCTGCTGATCAGTCACACACTAACCCCGAGCAAGCACACAACATTGCTCTAACTACTGGATCCAAGGCACACATTGGCCTAACTTGACCATTATATGGTCTGACCACGAATCTGGTCCACAATTTTATAAAAACAATCCAATTCTAACATAATAACAGAGTATGCAATAATAAACAATAGCCGAAATCATTAACAACAATAAATGTTTAACAATAAAAGGGTTTCAATCCTTGTAAGGATCAATAAGGCAATTTAAAAGCTTGGATGCTGGGTAATGAAAGAATTGGATAACAAAGGAATCAACGTTTCAAGGTTTCAAGGATTCGGTCTTTCAAAGTATAAGATACCATGGGTTGAGTATATAATAGTTCATTTCAGTGTTTGGTATTTAGTTTGTATGTATTTGTAGAGTAGTATCGTAGATTTGTGGTTCTTTTCTGGGTAAACAATAATCAATGGATTAGAAAGAATATGATTCATGGCTCAAGGACAATAACTGAAATCAGGATTTAGGTTTCTGTGCTTCAAAGCACTTGCAATATCACAGGATTATCAAGTACTACAATATCTCGAGAAAGTTCAGAACACTTGCCTGGTATTAACTTACTACACTGCACTCGCTTCCAATCACAACCGTTTTACTCCTCAACTACCTGTTTCCCTTTCCTACGTCTTGCCTCTTCTGCTCACATATCATAAGCATCTATCAATAATTTACTCATGGAATTCTATTCAACACATACTTCTGTCTACCCTTCGTTTTACCCAAATCCGATTAACGGATTGAAAGTTATGCAATAATCAAGTAAACACCGAATATATAGACCGATAGTCAATTAACAAGTCACATATAGCACATAATACATCA
The DNA here is from genome assembly GCF_009905375.1 of Apium graveolens. Classification (NCBI taxonomy): domain Eukaryota; kingdom Viridiplantae; phylum Streptophyta; class Magnoliopsida; order Apiales; family Apiaceae; genus Apium; species Apium graveolens. The sequence continues at coordinate 223,168,407 of NC_133654.1, forward strand.
CGTAATCAATGATATATTATTTATAAAGAAGTCTCGGGTCATAAATAGGCTTTTTGGTATTTAAAATGATTTTTAAAACATTTTTCGGAATTAAAACGGGTCCTTGGATCAATTTTGGGTTAATAAACAGGGTTCGGTTGGCCCATTCTGGTTCCGAAATAATTTTAGAATAATTATCGAGCCTTGGAAATAATTTAGAATAATATTTTAAAGCTCGAAACTATTTTTCAGAATTTTTAAATCATTTTTAAATAATTAAATCTAATTAAATAACTAATTGAAATCAATTAATAATTAATTAAATCAATTAATCAATTAATTTTCGAATTAATTGACCAATTAATCAATTATAAATTAACTGAAATTAATTAACTAATTAATTTAGATTTATTTGTGAATTAAAAATAATTTTCAGAATTAAAATAATAATTTTTAGAATTTTCAGAATTTAAAAATGAATTTTTATAATAAAAATAAATAGGAAATATGATTTTTAAACATTTTATAAACAGGAATCCTAAATTTGCAAAGTCCGGAAACTTCAGGGACCTAACTTCATCGTTTTGAAAAGTTGGGGTACTAAACTGTAATTTTCCAGCTCTTCGCCGGAAAACAGTCGGGTTCGCCGGAGAACACGTTCCCGGCGTCCTCACCCCATCAACACCTCCAGATCACATCTACACAACATCAAGAACACAACCATGCAATCAATTCATCCTAACAATCCCTGAGTTGGCCGAAATTTGGCCGTGAAGTTTTCCAGTTTCCGGCGAACATCGGAAAACTTCAAAACACAACTCCCTTCTCTACAGACCTCGTTGGTTCTTGAAACTTATACGACTAGATTGCAAATTTCACAGAGAACACAATCCACTATAACACAACATCAATCTATCACAGAATAAGAAACCCCCAAATTTCAATTAAGAACATTCATACGGGTTATAAACCCTAATTTTGAAATTCGAAAATCAAACTCAAATTTGAACATGTTATTGAACTCCAAATCAGACGTATGACATATGAAAATCATCAAGAAAACAAGCTCTACAACATGCAATCATCAAATCATACAAACAATCATCCGAACAAAAATTCATATTTTTAATAAAATAAATTCGAAAATAAATAAATTTTTAGAAAAATAACCTTGATTTCTGCAGTGAAACAAAGCTCAGAATCTGATAGAACACTTCAAATCCTTCGTTTTGGTTACTCAAGCTTTGAAAACAGAGATCGGTAACGCCTTCGTTTTGCTGTTTGATTCTTAGAACAGTTTTGGAAATTAGGGCTTTTCTCTGAAAATTATATAATTAACTATCTGCAAATGATTTTGATACGAAATAAAATACGGTAAAAGGCTATTTATAATTACGGAAAATTTGTATCCCGTTGGATCATTCCGGATATAAAACAGTACGTTTATTTGTAAAAACTGATCCAAACGGTATCGGTTTTCGGGATAATTATCCAAATCAGTACAATTTGTACTGCGGTCTTGGTCTCAGCGCCTGGTTACACGTATTACGAAGTGATAATTGTGATAATTTAATAAAAAGCTCCCGTTTATCGAAAATACGGGTTTTATTGATTTACCGAAACGAATATTGTATCGAAAATGTTGCGCCGGGACCCGCGCAGGACAAACCGTACGCCGGATCGAAAAAGTCGAAACATGGAATATGCTCAGAATATTACAATTAGGTTAGGAAGGAGTTCTCGAAAGAGTTTCGGGTTCCAAAAACGTAACAACGATTGACTTCGGTTGGTTCCCGTTTTTATAAAATAGATTTTAATTACCCGGAAAAAGATTTTAGAAATTTCATATGATTCTTATAAATCCATGAACCAACATAAAAATAATTATGAAGATATGACAATTATCTATATTTTATTTTGGACATATAAAAATTAAAATACTCAATTAATATTATTTTTGAATATTCAAGTACAGATAACACTTAACAATTATCTCACAGAATAGATACTGAACACACATAATAATTATATAATAGCAAAAATAATAACACGATATATCCCGGATATTACAGTTGTCCCTTGTGGCTGAGGTTGAGTTGCCCCTATCTGGGCTTCCCCTTGAGTAGATGCATAAGTTGAATGGGGAGGAATCTCCACGGTTGACGAAATCACCTGAGTTGTCCCTGATGGTGTTCCTTCCTCCAAAGCTCTAATTGTTCTCCGTGTTCTCGCCATGGTTGTTGTTGTGCTTTCCCACAGACGGCGCCAAATGTTATGGATTAAAACTAATATATATAATTGTTGTATCTAATAAAAAGGAACGTAAGCTTCAAGGCTCGATTTGACTGCTCTTGTGTTTCGTGACTCAATCTGCCTTAACAAGATGCCTACGTACCTTGCTGATTGCCAAGGATCAAGTCAAAAAATGTAGTTCTGATGTGTGGGGTGAGGCCCCTTATATAGATGTTGGAATCCTTGAATTGGACTTGGTATAGGAGACTTGGTGGGCAAGTCTCATAATTAGAATGGACTTTGAAGTCCTAGATAGTAGGAAACTGATTCCTTATCCTTTTAGGTCCCCTTGAGGCTAGTCTGTAAGGATTTATATCCTTATCGGGACTCTTCTCAATAGCTGATTTTTCCCTTATTAATTAATTACGAAATTAATTAATAATCAGGGTTTTTGGGCCTTCTTTGTTTCATCAGGCCTGATCTAGTCCATCAGGCCTGATCAGCATGTTAACCTTTCTGGTCTGAATGTCATACATCTTCTTATTGGGCCCAGCAGCCCATACCTTGTATAATTAATGCAATATTTAATTATACAATTAGGATTTATTTATCCCTATCATATATATATATATATATTTCTAACGATAATATCTTGATCTATTATTTCCCCTTAACATTTCTATACCTTCTCTAGCAATTCCGGCTGAAAAGTCATAATATACATCTTTGCATTGTTAGGTTTGCAAACTCAGGCTTCCAATTTCAACTTTTGAAATTCCTTTTATAATTCTTCTGACACTGTAGACACGTTCGGTCTTTCCTTTCTGATTAATGCATCTGTTACTATATTTACTTTTTCTGGTATTTTTTGAAATTTCTTTACCACCCTTTTGATTCCACTTCCCTTTTCTATCTCCGTTCTTTATTCTCATAGCTTATTCAAAACCGAACTCTTGACATTAATACTCATTTTGTCATCATATCAAATTAGATATTAATACGAACTTTGATGCTCACAACATCCCATTCTGAAGTAAACATCAATCATCTGTATTAATACCACTTTCGATATTTAACAACAACCTAAGTATCAACATCAGTTGAAAACTGAATTAAAACTGTATATCACACTTTATCCCAAAACAGAAATACTTGATAAATCATTATTATATGATTATCAGAAACAAGATGTCCTTTGATAAAACTTTGTTGCAGATGATAACATCTCCCTGACTGTCTAATGAAATCCATACTGGTGTAGTTATTAATTTCTACTTTATTCCATCTCCCTTCTTCCTTTCTTCTCGTTGATTAATCTTAAATCTTTAGCTCTTGAAAATATTCTTCTCACTCGTCCATACAAATGACTTTTTATTTCTCTTGTCCATTATGAAGGGCATACTCATGCAAGTAAAAACTCACAAATTTGCAACAACTTCTGAATTTTACTAGCGTCCTTACTTTTTCCCAATTCCTCATTATTTTAATTTCGGATTTGAAAGGCACATCAAAATTTGACTTAATCTAATTGGAATCGATTTCCATCTAACTGGCCATTAATTGGTAAAATTAACCAATTAACTTACTTAATTGATCAACTGTACCAGGTGATGACTAGCTAAATGAAATCAAAAACCAATTACATATAGTCAGATTAGATGTAACAACCTCCCCCGAGAACCAAGATCACAATTATTTGGAGTATCACAGGAATATCAATAACATACGAAAGTTTACATTCGATTTTTAAAAGCAGGGTAATCTCTAAAAATTTGGGCAGCATCTCCTTGATATTATTGACTACCAGTCGGACTCAAGCCGACACCAACAATCAATCAAACAACCAACAATCAATCCTCACGTGTACAAATCCACTACTACTTTCTAAACTCACCATTTCACCATCTCATGTAATGTTAATCGGTACAACCCATATTTTGGTTCAACCTAGGATTATAGCGAATGATTCTGATGATACCATGTCCTTTCTCATATCTTCTGATTATAACAGAATATCAATACTGAGTATAATTATAAATTATTCTAGAATTCTTCTAGTTCATGTTTTAAATAAAGCTCTCTACTTAACAATTCGTCCATCCTTGGTAATATACACTTGTTCTTATTAATTAACTTGTTCTACCTCTAATGACCAACACCTGGTCTCAACCAACACTCTTAAAATCTTGCGAATTAGTTCATTTGGTTTTAAAGCTTCACATCTTAAAAATTGTTGCAGTCAAACCACCATACCTTCATCTCCCCTTCTGTCTTTCCATATGGAACTTTCTTTGCCAATTCGTTACAAGCGTAAATTTTACCACAACTCACTTTCATGAGTGGAAATCCCAACCATCCCTTGATGAACACACTTAAAGTTTATTCGTATCTAGCATTTCTTCGATCTTGAATCTTCATGATAAATATATCCCACATGATTGAGGTATGCTTCATTTTTACAATGTTTTAATCGATTATGTGGTTATTATTAAGAATTTCTTCATTCACCTTCATTATCCAATCGATCATTTGCCTCATTTGATACATGCAGCTTTACTTTCTTGTTTCTCTAGTTAATTTACCTCATACAGTTTACTAATTACTCCAATTCACGCCAAAATTTCATACTTGCAACGTATCATGTATATAGATTTCCACCTTTGATATAATGTCGTCGCAACAATCCCGTTATCGGCATGATGATTCTTTTCTGCAAGTAAATGTCCACCATTCTTCGGCTTACAATTGTCCACACTTTTTACGTAACTCCATCTGCTACACGGGTTCATTTTACTTCCTTTTTAAAATATTCAAAGGATAGACCTTACACAAGAAGAAATTTGTGTATATGATTCTGATTAGAAACATTTTGTAAGGAATAAGAGTACAAGGAAATAATCGGAGAAATTCATGAATCAACAAATCAGGATTTAAGAAGAATGAATGAATAATGATATAAATAAAAATGAGACAACCATATTACTACTCAAGATGGCCAATCTTTCATACTATATGGCACACAACACATGATTAGCTGGTGTCCCACCAGACTCTTTGTCATTTCGGCAAAGCGTCACACCATAACACTGCTTGTCCCAATCAGAAAATAATATTTTGAAGAAGGAATGATTTGAAAGGGACTCCACAATCACCTTATAAAGCTGATCATGAAAGAAGTTCATACTTTATTCAAGATTCATAAGAACGAATGGTATTATAGAAAATAATGATAGCATTGATCGCTATCCATATTTCATCTGCTTACAGCTTCAACACTTGTGCGATTAATATATTTCATTCCGAGTCATATATTAACTTTAGAAATTTCTCTGAAATGCTTTCTTAAATTGATCATTAAAATAAATTCCCATGTACTGGGTCTTGTATCCTTAGCGTCGCACTTCCATATTTATAATTCGACTCTATTTGCAGTCTTATGAGATTTACAATCATAGCTTCGAATTTCGCTTATGCTGCTGATCGTTCAACATATCGCCTCTTTTGCTATGAACGTTCTTCCTTTAGAAAAGTCTGGAAATTTCTCAATCTTCTTTGCTCATACCCGGCTTCTTATAAATCGACATATTCTTCGAACTCTAATCGTCTTAGAAATTGGATGAACAGTTTCTCCGTACATTGGTTCTATCGATAAACTTATCAAACAATATTTGCATTCTTCTATTAAGAACAATCAAATCTTCTTCTTAATAGCGGTTTTATTTGGCCTTCTAAATGAACCATACTAATTTCTAGAACAAGTATTCGTCTGGATAATCTGAATCTTATAACAAACAAGAAACTCAAGTAGTAATTGAACAACCAAGTTTTAAAACTTGTTTTGTTCCAAGGAATTTTAGAAAGAAATTTGTGAAAAAAATCTCTTTTAAAAACTGTTTAAAATTTTGAAAATTAAACACCTGGTCGTCATTACTATATGAGTTGGTTGTCTTCCTACTCAACTATCACAAGGAATCCAATTAGGAAAATAATCAGATAAGAGCCCATTCCTTTCCATATATCTTCTACCCCTTATTGGGTCCATTTTGCCTTCATTGGTCAACAAAACTCCAGTTACCGTTGCATACTATCTTATTCGTAACTTCACTTCTAGTCTTCCATACTGGTAACATTCCCATCCTTATCTCTTACGGTTACTAAGTATAACAAATCTATCCAGTAATCATCAGATTTATTTTATAACACAAGGTCGATTTATATCACATTACTTCAATACGTATCATGTTCGATCATATCATCACCATATAATTTCAAGAAAGCTCTCGATTTCCAATCCTCTCAAATTTCTTTAAAGATCCATCTAGCTCACTCCACAAGATAATCGCGGGTGGCATACTCATTAGTAGCCCCTATAACCTGGTAACGGCTATCTTCCGAAACACACGTATCCTCACTCTAGGTTCTTCTAACATCTCTTAATACCTCTTATACTCATATGTTATAGCTTTCGAATCCATCCTTCTGGGTGTTGTTACTCCATAAGACGAGTTTTAAACGGATGTTATAGAACAGAATGTAGAGTAGACAGAAAAGATGCACGCACAACTGAATATCCGGTAGAATTAGAATCAGCGTGTGGGGAATTCTCGAATAGGTAGCCTCACATCAGGGGATGAGATAATAGTTTGAAAAGGTGCAATTGTTGCGATAAGAAGTGACATGGCTACCACCGGTGGAAGAGCAGAGCGTGAATCAGATGATAGTCTTCCGAATGAAAGGTCCAAATGATCACACGATCCAGGGATAAAAGAATCTTCCATCGCCGCCATTTGAAAATCGCGTCGCTAAATAAGGATGTCGAATCTTATCACGAATCATACCAAAACCTATTGTACATTCGCACTCAACCTCTCGATGTTCTATCTTTTTATTTCCTAATCCTAACCCTCTATCCATTCCCGATAATCTAGGCTTGTTTCAGTGACTAAAAACCTGTGGCTCTGATACCAAACTGTAACGCCCTCCAAACCCGGGTCAGAAGTTTGGGGCTCACAACACACACCACAATATTTAAACCTGTATATAAAGTATTATATGCGTTGACCCTTCTTTACACAACCACGGATCGTAACAGGTTAAAGTATGAAAACAAGCCACACCTTTAACTTTTATTACATCGCACCAAATCCCAACTAGTTCAATGTACAACTAATAATGATATCGTTCGTATAATCTTGCATAACTTCTCTACAATATAAAGCTCCTGCTAGCTCGATTCAAATTAACCTGAAATCCTAGCTCACACACTGGATTGGGAATCCTCGTTACCAATAATTTCCTTTTCAACTGTTTAAAACATAAAAAGATTTGTAAGAGTGAGCTAACTAGCTCAGCAAGTCATAATAGCAATAAATGAGGTTAAACAATAACCAATTAAAATGATTCAGAAGAATCAAGTTTCTGAATAAGCAATGATTACAATTAGATATTCACTTTTCATTTTAAAAACCAAGGTTAGGCTGCTGATCAGTCACACACTAACCCCGAGCAAGGCTCCCAGCTTTGCTCTATATACTGGATCCAAGGCACGCATTGGCTTATTATGACCACAAATCTGGTCCGACCACGAATCTGGTCCATATTTATAAAACCATACAATTCTAAAACAATTCAAAATGATAACCAATGTAATTTAATAAGCTGAATTATAAACAACATTTATCTTGAAGCGTAGGGTGATTCGCAATACCATGAAGGTATAACAAGGAATTCAAAACAAAATTGGCTTTCAATCAAGGAAAGAATCAGAAAGTAGAAGACCAAGGGTTCAAGGGTTCCAAGGATTGGTCTTCTGTTAAACAAGGAATAAGGGTTGGTATATCAAGCAATTCAATATCAGAAATCAGTATGTGGTAGATATGTATTTATGGAGTAGTATCGTATGTGTTTGGATAGTATCTGAAAATTCAGCAATCAATGGTTTATGAAGAACAAGGCTTATGGCTCAAGATCAAGAAGAATCTGGGTTCAAGGTTAAATAGTTTAAAACACTTGCAATATTAAATATGAATTATTTTGAATAATAGCGACATGTTATGAAAACAGTTCGAAAATATTTGTAATATATCTTGAAGAGAAGTTCATAAGTACTTGCCTTATCATCGACGATTTCCACTTTACTTGTATTCATCTAACAGTTTTACTCATCAACCACTTTTCTTCTCTTTCTATGCCTTGCTTTTATTTATCAATCACTTTCCTTCTCTTTCTACGCTTTGATTCTATTTATAGATCACTGGTTTCCTTTTCTATGCCTCGCTGACTCTGCTAGGCATCATAAGTATCAATCAATTATTCATACTCATATTATTCTAATCGTCACATAGACATCATAAGCTTTTATCTACCCTTTGTTTCACCCAAATCCGATTTATGGGTTAAAATTATGACTAAAACAGTCAAACCATAACCACATAGGCATATAACACATCAATCAGTTAGCACGTAGCACATAGCATGCAAGATATTTGATCAAAATATTTTTTCAAAGAAGATTTGGGGTCAAAATAATTTTCCAAGTATTTAATACGATTTTTTTAACATTTTTCGGAATTTAAACGTGACTCCAAATCATTTTATAATTAAATAACAGGGTTCAAACACCCGAATCGAACTTTAAAATACTTTTGTAATAATACTCGAGTCTTGAAAATAATTTAAAATAATATTTTAAAGCTCGAAACTCTTTTTCGGAATTTTTAAATAATTAAATCTAATTATTAAATCAATTAAAATTAATTAAAATTAATTAAAATAATTAATCAATTAATATTAAATTAATCGATTGATTAAAATAATTAAAAACTAATTAAAATTAATTAATTAAATAATTTAGATTTATTTTTGAATAAATAAATAATTAAAACAATTTTTGAATTTAAAATAATTAAATAGATGTTTTTCTAATTTTTAAAATAAAAAATATCATTTTTTTTGAAAATAATTAAAACTAAAATCAAGTTTTTGTAAAGGTTTAAAACAGAAATACTAATTTTGCAAGATAGGAAAAGTTCAAGGGGCTAAATGGTAATTTGCCATCGTCACCTTCCCACCCCGTCAGCTCCGGCGGCGGCAGCCATTAACGCCGCCTCCGAGCTCGCCGGGAAACGCTGTACACGCCCAGAAATCGACCATATTAACACCACATGATCTCCTTGTTGCCAGGAATTCATTTAAGCAATTAGTTTGATCAAACATTCACAGAATCGACGGAAAAATCCGTCTAAACATTTCGACGCCGCCAGTTGTTAATTTTCCGACCAACGCCTTCCATGAATCGTCTGTTAATTTCACCTATACCATTCGATTCGTCTCTTCACGATCTATTGTTATTCCCAGTGGACTAACAATGAGATTTACAGAAGGGGGGTTGAATGTAAATCTCAAAACTTTTTCAAGTTTTGAGCAGTTTCTAAAGCTAAGTGTTTTTTAGAACAAGTGTGTGAATTGCTTGAAGCTAATACAGACAGATATATATTCAAACACAAATGTAAAGAACACAAAGAACTTAAAAACTTTTCTGGTGGATTTGTTGTTCCACCAGAGATGTGTTATTTCAAAAAATCTGTGATTCAAAGAATTAAATCACAACTGCTTCCTAGTACAAACTAGATGATTTTCTCTCTGGATTTTTTAAACAGCTCTGGAAAATTCATATCTAATTACAGCTCTGGGAAACGCTGTACACGCCCAGAAATCGACCATATTAACACCACATGATCTCCTTATTGCCAGGAATTCATTTAAGCAATTAGTTTGATCAAACATTCACAGAATCGACAGAAAAATCCGTCTAAACATTTCGACGCCGCCAGTTGTTAATTTTCCGACCAACGCCTTCCATGAATCGTCTGTTAATTTCACCTATATCATTCGATTCGTCTCTTCACGATCTATTGTTATTCCCAGTGGACTAACAATGAGATTTACAGAAGGGGGGTTGAATGTAAATCTCAAAACTTTTTCAAGTTTTGAGCAGTTTCTAAAGCTAAGTGTTTTTTAGAACAAGTGTGTGAATTGCTTGAAGCTAATACAGACAGATATACATTCAAACACAAATGTAAAGAACACAAAGAACTTAAAAACTTTTCTGGTGGATTTGTTGTTCCACCAGAGATGTGTTATTTCAGAAAATCTGTGATTCAAAGAATTAAATCACAGCTGCTTCCTAGTACAAACTAGATGATTTTCTCTCTGGATTTTTCTAAACAGCTCTGGAAAATTCATATCTAATTACTAGCTGCTACTTGGTTTATATATCACCAAGTTTACAAATGAAGACAAAACTGTAAAATACAATTAAAAAGATTCTTCACATGTTTCTTCTTCATTTATCTATCCAATGCAATCTAGGATAATCTGTGAATCTTTGAATACTTCCTTGTTTGCATCAGAATGGAAATGCTGCATTTTCTTGATTCCTCCTAGAGGCTTCCACATTCCAGTTTGTTTCTGTCAACCCATGTGCCTCTGTCATCTTGTGAATTGTCACTATCAACTGCTAATGAACTAAGCATCCGTTGAAGCTTTCATCCGTTGATGCCTTATCCGTTAAGGCTTTATCCATTAAAGCTTTATCCGTTGATGCATTATCAGTTGAAGTCTTTATCCGTTGAAGCACTCATCCATTGATGGATATTATCCGTTGAAGCATTAGAGACATCCGTTGAAGCTTTGTTTCTTATCCGTTGAAGGTCTTCAATATCCGTTGATACTTCTTCACTTATACAAAATTACAAGGCATGAAATATTTACAATTAGCCCTCCTATTTGCATATCCACTAGTAGTCAACATGACTGATAATTTCCTACAACATCTAAGAATTACAACTTGAATCCAGAGAATAAAATGTGTTACAATACTAAACTTATTGCTAAGTAAAGCTACTCCTTCAACGGATAGCCAAGATGGTCTTATCCGTTGAGGCTACAAACACTAGATTTCTACTTAAGTGTTTTGTTAAACTTATCATCAAACTAATACACATATTCCTAACAATCTCCCCCTATTTATGTCTGCTAGAACTGTAGGCATAAATTTGGGTTTAGCTTGATGATAACAAAACACTTGACAAATATATAAACTGTAATAAAGCAGAAATTCAAAAGTGCTGCAAAAATGTGTATGCTGAGATGGAATTGAAGAATTACATTGTTTCCAAGGGTGCTCCTTTAGGCTGAGCAGATCAATTTCTTTTCCTTTGATTCCTTATTTTCTTTCCTAGCCTCCTGTCATTCTCCTCTATTTGAAGTTGAAGTTGTCTGTAGAATTCAGCTTCATCTTCTTCATTGATGTCCAACTTAGATTGCATATCCTTGAGAGTTTCATTACTGGCAATCTTAAGCTGATCTTCAATTCTAAAAAATCTTCTGACTCCTTTGTTGTCTCTGAACTCCATCAACCAATGAGGTGATTTGTGAACTGTAATTCCTCTTTCTTGAATGAGTAATGTTCTAGGAAAAGCATTGGGCTTCCTCCAAGTTTTCCTTATGTTGGCAATCTTGTTGAGAATCTCAGTCTTGGCAGTACTGGTAAAGCCAGAATCCCTTTGTATGGCTGAGTAGACTCTAATCAAGGTAGAGTAGCCTTCATTCAGAATTCTGTAAAGAGGCCAAGTTCTTTTCCCATCTCCTTTGTATTTGAACACTAGTCTTTCTGGTAGCTGTCTGTAGGCAGCTATTCCCCTTACTTCCTCCAGCTCATCCAGATAGAGTTCAATGTCTGAAAATTCTTTTATGTCACAGATGTGAACATAATCATCCTTAGAGGCTTGAGGCTTAGGCTTAGGCTTCTGTGTGAATTTGATTGAGGCTTTAGAGGGTATTGATTTGATTCTTCTTTTCTGCTTCTTTGATGGTGGTGAAGAGGTTAGGAAGGTGGGCAATTTGATGGTGTCCCAATCAATTGGTTCCTCCTTGGGAATGATTGTTTCACCATGAATGTTCATGAAGGGGTCAGGCACAATGGGTTCAGGAATAGAGGGTAGTGGTTTGGATTTTGATTGGGTTTCTTTAGTCTTATCTACCATCTTTCTCTTTGCATTGGCCTTCTTTCTGTTCCCTTTCTGCCATTCTTCTCTTTCCTTACTTCTCTCTTCCATATCAGTATCAACCATGTCCCCCATAGCTTCATCTTCACTTTTGTCTTCAATTTCTTTCTGTTCTTCAGCCTGACTTGACTTTAGCTGTTTTTCAAGCTTTGCTTGTGCTCTTTTGTCAGCCTTTAGCTGTTTGGCTTCTTCCTTCAACCTTCTGGTTTCTTCCCTCTTGGCTATTGAGAATTTGGGATGTCCTTGCATCACACATATGCTCTTTCCCTCTCTGAAGATAATATCCATGTTCCTCCTTACAGCCACATCCATGGTCTCTTTGAGCTTTGTGATACTTCTACCCAAAAGCTTGTCCTCATCAGCCTTTGGAAGAGGAAAATCCACTTCTTTCAGAGGATTCTTTGTAGAGTCCTTAATGGATCTGTTGTTGGGCTTGAGAACCATAGGTTTCAGATCATTGGAAGAAGTCTCTCCAACCTTATTCCCCCCTACTGGCTTGAGCTCCACAATAATTGATTCCACTTTTGTGCTGTGCTTCACAGATTGTGATTGAGAAGTTGTAGAACCAAATATTTGTTGCATCTTTTCATCAATCTTCTTCCTTTGCTCTTTGACTTGCAATTCAGCTGCTGCTATCTGGATTAGATCAATTCCATCAAGCTTTCCTTTGATTTGAACAATTGGAGAAGTGGTGATGGCAGGAACTAGCACTTGAGAAATTTGAACTGTTGCTGATGGCTCTCCTTCCCCTTCCCCTTTATTCTCCCCCTTTTTGTTATCATCTAGGGTAGGGGTCAAGCCTTGTGCTTTTGCCAGCTACATGAGTAGATTTGTTTGAGTTTGTTGATTCTGAAGAATAGTGACCATAGAGTCTTCAATGATCTGAACTCTGGTTTCCAATCTGGCCAACCTCTTGTCAGCATCAGATTCTTTTCTCAGTCTCCCCAACAAATCTTGCATAGTACCATAAGGTATGACTGAATCCAACTTCTCAGCATTGTAGGATTTCAGATCAGCAATGTCGTGCTTGAGCTCATCCACACTTAGATTCTGTTTGAAATGCTGCAACTGCAAGAGATGCAGAGATTCCAGATGAGCTTGAAGTATTGCCTTGGTACCAGCATCTGTAGTCTCCTGAAGGGCCTTTTGAATTGTCATGACTTATCTGACTAAAGTGACACCAAACTCTCCTGGTGTTGATGCTTTTGCCCATGCCCATTCAGGAAGATCTGGAACAGAACTTGGGCCTGCTACTCCCCCTAAGTTCATGCTCTTATCCAAAGAATCAGAGTCATCATCATTAGAATTTACTCCAAATTCTTCAGATGGCTCACAAGCTTGAGAAGGCAGCTTGTTAACAGCAGCTTTGTCTCTGAGAAGAGATTCTGAAGTGTGTACAATGTTTAATGTCTCATCTGCCTCCACATTGCCCTGAGCAGCCAATAATTGATAGGCTAAAACAGGATGAGTAAAAGTGTCAGCATCCAAGGAAATGTTATCAATTACAGCTTTGTAATGTTGCTGAAATTGTCTTTCCTTTTCTGCATCATCCACTTTCATTGACTCACTAGCAATGGCTGGATCCACCCTTATAGCTTTTGTACCTGCCTTTCTCTTATTTTCTCTATTTTCTTGCATCAGGGGCTCCCCCTGGCTCACACACACCCTCACACCCTCACTCTCACCTTCTAAGGTGGCACTCCCCTCACTTACTTTTGCCATGCTGGAAGAAATAGCATGCATATGGTCACTCAAAAGATCACTCCCTTCCCTCAAACCTAAAAGTGATTGTACAGTAACCATGTCCTCTACAGTTGGAATTGTTTCTGTTAAGTGTGTAGAGACCGTCAATGGATAGGGAGTATCCGTTGAAGTGGAAACTGATGGTATCAACGGATAACTGCTGTTAAGCTTATCCGTTGAAGAACAACCACTTGTCAACGGATGAGAGATATCCATTGAAGAAGGAAAAGATGTAGATATAGAAAGTGACATAATTATTGAATCTGTGTGAATTGATTTTAAGTGAGGTGACACAGATTTTTCAACCATATCTGAAAGAATTGGCTGATGATCCAACAAATCATCTAAAAGATGATGATCATCAGGTTTTGAGTGGGGCTCCTCCCTGAGTTTTAATGAGGGAGAATCAGGAATTGATGTGAATATCATATCCACATCCAGAGAGGGTGATGTAGAGTTTGATGATTGGTGTGTTTCTATTATGAGAGAGTGGGGCTGTGACTCCACATTTTCTGGAATCACATCAAGCTAAATTTGAGAAGGCACAGATACAGGTGGATGTATCTGTGCTGTGTGTGCCCCTTGTATGGAAACTAGGGCCTGGGCCTTCTTCTTCCTTGAAAAGGCTTTAATTGGTGAATGTGTGGCTTCAGTGTCCCTCCCTCTTTTGGTCCGTGTCCCTAGTTGGGGACTATTTTCAATAGTTGCACCCTTTTGGGAGGATGCAACTAGGGATGTGTTAGACTCCTTTTGAACCACCACAGTCTTTTGAGAGACTGTGGCTTGGCTGGCTTGGGTACCACTCACCTCTCCCACCTTATCCTGGGGGGTTTCTTGATGTTCACCCCTCCCCTCACCACTCACACCCTGTTCACTCCCTTCAGGGTTTATGGTTGTTGTTACAACTGTTGTCTTTTGAGAAACAACAGAGGTAGTTTTCTTTGACTTGAGTTTTGAAACTTTGGTCTTGGTGGCTTTGGTAGGAACCTGTTTGGACAAAGACACAGATTCCATGGCCACACTAGAAGGAAAAGAAATAATGGGGTTGGAAATAGTAGGAGTTATAGAAGTGTTTACCTCACTTACCTGTGGTGCATTCATGATTGGCAAATATACCAATGACACCTGGCTGTTGAGGTTCATTCTCACAAGGTCTGCAAGGACCCTTTTCTCTTGTGCCCAACATTTGAGTTTATTATTCTCATTTGATATAAGCAATACTTCAGCAACATGGTTAGCCAATAACATAAAAAATCTAGCATAGTAGATGTTATGTGGTCTATTAGCTTTGTTACCTAATCTGGAACCTAATTCTAGCATGACACAGTTGCTAAAATTAAAGTACCTATCAGAAACTAGCATATAAAGCATATTAACAAGAGATGAAGTTATGGCATCAAAATTGCTAATCTTCCTAGAGAAAACCTTAATAAAGGCATCTCCAAGAAAACTCCATTCTTTCCTAAGGCCTTTCCTTCTAATGCTACCTAAACTAGCAGAATCAAAAGCATAGCCTATGGAATCTAACATAGCAGATACATCTTTATCAGTGTGTGGTGTTATGGCATTATTCTCAGGCAACTTAAAGCAAGACTGTATATCATCACAGTTAATGTAATAATCCTTACCTTTGAGAGAGAAGGCAATAGTGTTATCTGTGGAGTTGAACTCTACAGTTGTCCAAATCTCCTCAATCACCTCACAGTAGATGGTTGGGGCTTCCAGCATTGCATAGCTCAGTTTGCAGTTTTTGATGAAGTCCATCATCTTGTGATAATCAGAATGGGCTTCATTCTTTTCAACCAAGGCTACGAAATTATTCTTTTCTTAAACAAATCCTGTTTGAGACATAATTTTGACTACTGGTGCCATTGTTGTGAGTAGAGGTTGCAGAGAAAAACTTGAGAATTTTGGGAGAGAAGGAGAATGAAAATTGCAAGAAAGCGTAAAGTGAAAATAAGAGTTCAATGGGCTTTTATACTTTCTTGAATTAAAACGTAAATAAAATTATACTTTTAAGTAAATTACAGCCGTTCAAGAATAAATAAAACTGTAGAAATTCTAAACTGCCTTTAAAACAAATACATACAACAGTGTATATCTGTATCAACGGTTAAGTAATGAAATCAACGGCTGTGACTTACTGAAAGTAACTGATGTGACACTTCAACGGATAAGGTAAATAGTTATCCGTTGATGACCAACACTATTTTATCCGTTGAGGGATAAAATTACCAGAAATGTATTTGTCTTTCAACGGATAATGAACATCCGTTGATAGAACAATTTTAGCTTTCAACGGATAGGGAATATCCGTTGATAGGATAGGTCTTTCTTAAAGCCAACTTTGTTCTTGCAGCAAATTCATTTCAGGCTTCAATGCAGATTATATAGAGGACATAAATTTATGAATAATTAAGCATACCTAGCTCACTTACTAATCTTGTGAATGTTGATTCATCAAGTGGCTTGGTAAATATGTCTGCAATCTGCTTTTCACTTGGAACAAAATGAAGTTCCACTGTACCTTTCGTCACATGTTCCCTAATGAAGTGGTACTTGATATGAATGTGCTTGGTTCTTGAGTGCTGCACTGGATTTTCAGTAATGGCAATGGCACTTGTGTTGTCACAAAATATTGGAATTTTGTCAACAGTCAAACCATAGTCAAATAGTTGATTCCTCATCCATAATATCTGTGCACAGCAACTACCAGCAGCAATGTACTCAGCTTCAGCTGTTGATGTAGAAATATAATTTTGCTTCTTGCTGAACCATAACACAAGCTTGTTCCCTATAAATTGACAGGTGCCAGTTGTGCTTTTCCTGTCTATTTTACAGCCTGTATAATCTGCATCTGAGTAGCCAATTAGATCAAAACCAGACTCTCTAGGGTACCAAATTCCTAGATTTGGAGTCCCTTTGAGATATCCGAAGATTCTTTTAATAGCCACTAAGTGAGATTCTTTAGGGTCAGCTTGAAATCTAGCACAGAGACATGTAGAAAACATTATATCAGGTCTACTAGCAGTTAAATATAAAAGTGAGCCAACCATGCCTCTATAACTTGAAATATCCACAGACTTTTCAGCCTTGTTTAATTCAAGCTTGGTGGCAGTGGCCATGGGAGTTTTTATAGATGAACAACCCATTAAGTCAAACTTCTTTAAAAGATCATAAATATATTTAGTTTGACTAATGAAAATTTCATCACTAACTTGTTTAACTTGTAAACCAAGAAAATAAGTTAGCTCTCCCATCATGCTCATTTCATATTTACTTTGCATTAACTTAGCAAACTTTTTACAAAGCTTATCATCTGTAGATCCAAATATAATATCATCTACATAAATTTGAACAAGTATTTTAGAGCCATTAACATTTCTAAAGAAGAGAGTTTTGTCAACAGTACCTCTTGTGAAGTGATTATCTAGAAGGAATTTTGACAAAGTCTCATACCAGGCTCTAGGTGCTTGCTTTAGTCCATAGAGTGCTTTCAACAGATAATACACATAGTCTGGAAAGTTTGGATCTTCAAATCCTGGAGGTTGGCTTACATAAACTTCTTCCTCCAATTTCCCATTTAGAAATGCACTCTTGACATCCATTTGATAGACTTTGAAATTGGCATGGGCTGCATAGGCTAGAAAGATTCTGATGGCCTCAAGTCTGGCAACTGGAGCAAATGTTTCATCAAAATCTATTCCTTCTTGTTGAGAATACCCTTTAGCAACCAATCTGGCTTTATTCCTTATGAAAATGCCATTTTCATCCATCTTGTTTCTGAATACCCATTTTGTGTCAATAGAACTTTTGTTCTTTGGCTTGGGTACCAGCTTCCATACTTTGTTCCTTTCAAATTGGTTTAGCTCCTCTTGCATTGCTAAAATCCAATCTGGATCCAATAGATCTTCTTCCACTCTCTTAGGTTCCTCCTATGTTAGAAAGCTACTATACAGACATTCATCTTGAGTAGCCCTTCTAGTTTGCACTTTAGATGTAGCATCACCAATGATCAGTTCAAAAGGGTGATTCTTGGTCCATTTCCTTTGAGGTGGTAGATTAGTTCTAGATGAGGTTGCCTCAGTATTGTCATGATGTGAGATAGAATGTTGATTGGTTGAAACTCCCCCTGAGTTGCTGATCCTTTGAAAGGAATTGGGAGCTCTATCAATTGATGAAGTGAATTGATTATCCGTTGACAGACTGTGATCAACGGATGCTTCATTATGAACTTCAACGGATGATGCACTTTGTCTTTCAATGGATGCTGCGTTGCTTCTTTCAACGGAAGCTGAATTATGACTTTCAACGGATGCAGCATTCTGTGCATTATCCAAAGGCAGATTTTGAATTCTTCTTGAGATGCCTTCTTCATCATTCTCATCTTCACTATCATCACAATATATCTCAATGTTGTCAAATTTGAGTCCTTCATGATGTCCCTCTTCTGTTAGTCCATCAATCTTTTTATCATCAAACACAACATGCACAGATTCCATGACAATGTTGGTTCTTAGATTGTAGACCCTATAAGATTTTCCAGCAGAATAACCAACAAATATTCCTTCATCAGCCTTTGCATCAAACTTCCCTTTGTGATCAGATTGATTCCTTAAGATGTAACATTTACAACCAAAGACATGCAGAAAGTTTAAAGTTGGTTTTCTTCTCTTGAATAATTGATAGGGAGTCATGCCTTTTTCCTGATTGATTAGAGAAATATTCTGAGTGTAACATGCACAGTTAACAGCCTCAGCCCAAAAGTAAGTTGGGAGTTTTGACTCTTCAAGCATTGTCCTTGCAGCTTCAATTAGTGATCTGTTCTTCCTTTCCACCACACCATTTTGTTGTGGGGTCCTTGGAGCTGAGAACTCATGCATGATCCCATTTTCTTCACAGAACAACTTCATGGTTGAATTCTTGAACTCAGTTCCATTGTCACTCATAATATTCCTTACATTGAAATCAGGATGATTGTTGACTTGCTTGATATGATTGATAATGATTTCACTAGCTTCATCCTTTGATCCAAGAAAATAGACCCATGAAAACTTAGAGAAATCATCAACAATCACTAGGCAATATCTTTTCCTTGAAATTGACAATACATTGACTGGTCCAAAAAGATCCATGTGTAGCAGTTGTAATGGTTCATCAATTGCAGATTCAAGCTTCTTACTGAATGATACTTTCTTTTGCTTTCCTTTCTAACAAGCATCACACAGTCCATCCCTTGTGAATTCCACTAGAGGCATTCCTCTAACTAAGTCCTTTTTGACTAGATCATTCATTGTCTTGAAATTCAAATGGGACAGCTTCTTGTGCCATAGCCAACTTTCAACTGCACTTGCTTTGCTGAAAAGACAAGTAATGGATTCTGCATCTGTAGAGTTGAAGTCAGCTAAGTACACATTCCCTTTTTCTAACTCCAGTTAGAACCACTTTATTGTCCTTTTTACTTGTGACAATACAGGCTTCAGAATTGAAGGAAACAGTATTCCCTCTGTCACATAGTTGACTGATGCTCAATAAGTTGTGTTTGAGACCATCAACCAATGTAACTTCATCAATGATGACATTTTCTTTTGAAATCAAGCCATATCCCATAGTGAATCCTTTGCTGTCATCTCCAAAGGTTATGCTAGGGCCAGCTCTCTCCTTAAACTCTGTGAGCAGGGTGAAATCTCCTGTCATATGTCTTGAACAGCCACTGTCCAAGTACCATAGATTCCTTCTTTTTCCCTGCACACAACAAAATCAATCAAGTTGATTTTGGTACCCAAGTTTCCTTGGGTCCAGCCTTGTTAGTCTTTTTCCTAGACTTCATTCCTCCTGCATCTTTTGACTTAGGTAACTTTGGGTCAACCTTGATCTCAGATGTGGTTGGTTGAAGTGTAGGGTTAGTCACAGAATCATTTAGCACATTTGATTGAATTTGATAAGGCATAGATTGTGCAAACATGTTATTCCACATAGATATATTGTATGGCATTTGAGGCATACTAAATGCAGTAAAATAAGGATTATTAATATATGGCATGTTTGCAAAATGTGCATGGGGATTCTGATGAGACATAACAGGCATGTCATGCAGAGGTGACATAGACATGTTAGGCATGGAGGGATTTGAAGACATGGGAGCATTTTTAACAGATTTGCAATTATCAGATAGGTGATTAACACTTTTACAATGCACACAGCTTTTTCTAGGAGCATACCTATCAGGTGTGTAATTGTTA
Source organism: Apium graveolens (assembly GCF_009905375.1). NCBI lineage: Eukaryota > Viridiplantae > Streptophyta > Magnoliopsida > Apiales > Apiaceae > Apium > Apium graveolens. The sequence goes on from NC_133654.1 coordinate 223,188,670, forward strand.
TGTTTATTAATCCCTACCTTCCCATTTCTTTTAGATTTTCTTTTAGTTTCCTTCTTATCCTCAACCAACTTAAGCCTATTTTTCAGCTGATCTAAAGTCATGTGTCCTATATTCACCTTACTGGCATCTTTGGATGTGCTGGCTCCTTCTTTGACAGAGTTCTTGAAAGTTGAATCATCCTTCTTATTGAGATTTTTATTTTTAAAATTACTTGCCTGTTTTAATTGATGAGCCTTCAACGGATGCTCCTTTTCTTCCTTCAACGGATAACTTTCATCATCCGTTGATTCCACATCCGTTGACAATCCATCAATTAATTCTAACTCCTTTTTGTTTTTCTTCCAGGCATTCTCACAGAATGATTCAATTCCCTGAACCTTGGCAATCTGAACACTAACATCCCTAGATGTTTTCCAGGCCTCGATTACCTCTTGCTCGCTTTCTAACTGTTTAGAAAGAATTTCTACTTTCTTAACAGCTTCTTCTAGTTCACTCTCAACAGTCAAGCATTTAAGTTTAATCTTTTCAAGCTCAATTACCTGATTCTCTAACACAACATTCCTATCACTTAAAAACATATTATTCTCTTTGATCCTAGTGTTTTCTTTAGCTAGTGATTTAAGGGAAACACGCAAATGATATAATTCATTGGACATATCATTTATGGCTTCATTGCATTCATGTTTAGAAAGCTGAGAGAGATCAGTAGTAATTACCTGGTTGCTTGATGAACTAGTTTCATTTTCATCAGAATTAGCCATCAGGGCTAGGTTGACATATTCCACATCATCATCTTCATTGACCCCATCTGCAGCCCAATCATCTTGAGTGAGAAAAGCTCTTTCCTTTTATTTGAGCAAATCAAAATACTTCTTTTTGTAATTAACTTGCTCAAATTTCTTTTTATCAGAAGTTGGCTTCCTACACTCACTTGCAAAGTGTCCACTAATGCCACAGTTGTAACATTTGAACTTTGATTTGTCCACCATGTTTTTGTTTGGCTTAGTGAATTTTGTATTTTTCCTGAACTTCATCTTTGCAAACCTCCTGGACAGAAAAGCCAGATGTTCATCAATATCATCAGAGTCATCCTGACTGGAATTGTCTTCATCCTCAGCTACTTGCTCTTTACCCTTGCTTGATTCTGATTTGCTTGTGCCAATTTTGAGACTTGGCATTGTCTTTTCCTCATTCCTGGCTTCAACCTTCTCACTGTCAGCTACAAGTGCAACTGATCCTCCTTTTCTCTTTCCCTTTTCCAACAGCTCATCTTGCTCCATCTCAAGTTCATAAGTCTTCAAAATTCCATATAATCTTTTAAGTGTGAAGTCCTTATAATCTTGAGAATTTCTTAGAGAAACAGTCATAGGCTTCCATTCCTTTGGTAGAGACCTTAGAAATTTTAAATTGGAGTCCTTGACTTGGTATATTGTAATAACCCCAATTTTTGGAAAATTTTTGAAACCCTTATGAATAGTGTTTTTGCTGAATGAGAAAACTTTTCATGCCACACTATGTAGGGGTTCTGATATGGATATTCTGAGATTTTATTAGTACTTTATATGGGATATAAGTGTATGTAAAGATCGTCAGAATCCAAATCCGAACACTTTGATTTTTCCCGGAAATCCACTAGATACGGAGAGAATTGAGTATAAGGTAACAGGATAAAAAGGATTTAAATTAAAGGATTACAGGAGAGGATCATAAAAGGAATATAATATATTGAGAAAGGTTAAGGGAACCTAAGTAATAAGATCCCGGGTATGATCCCTCAAACGATAAACGAAAACGAAAGTTAAGCGAACCGTATAACAGATCAGCGGTCATTAGGCAAACAATTAGGAAGTTAAGCAAAGGGATTAGAGGAAGTGATGTCACCCAACCAATGAGAAGAGGACAAGGAAGGGAGGATGACATAGCAATGTGATGTAAGCATGACATAGGGAAGGAGGAGGTGTGGTTGGTTTATAACCACACAAATATAAGGTTATTAAGGTAATTAACCAAAAACAAAACAAAAAAACAACCAAGCTAAGCCAAACAAATCAAAAAAGACAAAATCATTTCATTCTCATCATCTTGCTCTCGGCTTTTCATCTTTTTCAAGGGCAAGAATTTCAAAAATCAAGTTCCAAGCATTGTTAAATCACAAGGTAATTATCTAAGCTTCCTTGTACATAGATATGGATATGCTATAAGTTTAAGCTCCTAATTCCTTCACAATCTCTTCCAATAAATCAAGGAAGAAGATGGTGAATAGTAACCTTCAAGAAATAACTTTAGTTTTCTTGAATTTTTATGAAAGATTAAGGTTATACAAGCAAGGATCAAGGTTCTTTTAGGCATTCAAAACTCTTGGGTTGTGTTAGGAAGCTTCAAGGAGGTATAAACAACTTTCACCTTTAACTTATAGTTTGAACTTTGAGTTTTGATGAGTTCATGGATGGATTAATGTATATATAGAAATATCCATGTATGTATATCAAGATCCATGTATGTTAGATAGTTTGGTTGGATTTGTGGTGATTTTGGATATGAATCTTGGTTAATGGTTAATGAATCTTAAGTTATGGTTAGTAGATCATGTTTGTGGTTGAATAAGTTGGAAAACCTTGAGACTATGGACTGACTTTGACTTGATATAAGTTGTGTTTGATGTATTGATGATGGTTGGGTGGTTTTTAGTGAATTGGTAAAGAATTGGAGTGGTATAAATATTGGTAATCGCGTAAACATAGCCGTCGTAACGTCCGATTTTCTGTAGACTGTTTTTGTGCATAACATTAGGACCCGAGAACCCCCTGCTAGATTATGACCACTGCCATGTTTAGATAGCTCATGTTACGAGCTTCGTTTTGATATGTAGTTCGTTCGATTCCGATGCACGGTTTAGGAGAAACGACCGTTTCAAGTAACGGCGTTTCGCGAACGAAACTTTTTCCCTCGCCTTACTTTGAAACATAGGTTAAAGACCAAAAAGGGTTAATTAATGTATGAAACATTTATGGTAAGTGTGTTAGGCAGTTGGTAAGACACTCGCGAAGGAATCGCTTTAAAACTCGTAAAGGTTAAATTATTAAAAATGGTGGAGCCGAGGGTACCCGAGTGACTTAAGCGAATCAGTGAGCGCAAAACAAGCGTTAGAGTCTAAGTTAGTTAAAGTATAGATTTACAAGTGACTTTGGTTTAATTCCAACTTACTTGTTGTTTATAGGTTACCAGACTCGTCCCGAGCCATTCGTAACCCCAGTCGCTCAGGCAAGTTTTCTACCCGTTATACTGTTGCTGTGATGTAAATATATGTATATGCATTATCTTGTGATATTGCATGATTGTTATTAGCAAATTTTGCGATATATTGGAGCATGCTAATATGGTATATATGCATGTCTGTTTCGTAATCTGGTTATCTATCTGTTGATTTCAATGCTTATAGTTGCATAATACCTATGCTAGAAATAAGCAAGTAGTTGCGTATACCCTTAGTATAGGGGATAAAAGGTGAACATATTTCTAAACCGGGAGTCGATGTTCCCGAGTATATTATATATATATATATTTATTTATATATATATATATGGATATAGTTTTTAAAACTATTAATCGAATAAGGTTTATTCGATAACTTTAACTTTATTTTATTATTGAATATTATTTTGAATATTCATTCGAGGACTTATGACTCCTTTTACTTTATTAATGAATATTATTTTGAATATTATTCGAAGGCGTATGACTCCTTTTATTTATTTATCTGAATATTATTTTGAATATTATTCGAAGGCGTATGACTCCTTTTATTTATTTATCTGAATATTATTTGAATATTCATTCGAGGGCTTATGGCTCTTTTATATTATTTATTGAATATTATTTGAATATTCATTCGAAGGCTTATGACTCAGTTTATATTATTTAATGAATATTATTTGAATATTCATTTGAGGATCTATGACTCCGATTATTTGCTGAGGTATATTCTTTATTTTATTAAAGAATAAGGTGTAAATAATCAAACTTATTTTCGATTATTCAAATAAAGATAATACTTTCATATAAGTATATCTTTGGTTATTTAATACTCGTTTCAAGTATAAGTTTTAAAACTTCTACTTCAATTATTTTTATAAAAGATTATTCTTTATGGGAATATTATTTAAATAATAATATTCAGTCATTTTCTAAATATTCTGGGGACTGATTTACTTCATTAAATCAGCTTTACTCCAAACACTCTTTAAAGTGTTTTTGAGTCTTCAAAATGATTTTTAAAAGTTAGAGCGGATCCCAAAACTCATTTTTATATTTAAGATCTTCCTTTTAAAGGGGATTTAAATACTCGTTCAAAATCTGGGGAATCCGGCTCTGTGGTGTATTTTATATTCGCAACAAGGTTGCAGTTTTGGTAAATGAATTGATTACTTACCCAACGTTCGGGAAGTAAGTCCATCTATTGAGTCGGCATAAGCAACATGGGCTCAGTGGGCGTCCATGATAGTGTAAGTGGCTCAGTGGGAGTCCATCAAATGCATAAGTGGCTGAGTGGCAGTCCAGCATAGGTCCTAATGCGGCCAGGGTGATGACCAGTGGGGAATTCGTCCATCTACTAGTAGAAAAGGTTACTTATGGGTATCTTTGCCTGATCAGCAAGATATCTGGTTTATGCCAAAGGTTTTCTTTTCCTTCCAAATTCATTGGATAATGCAACTCTGTTCATACTTTACATAACAGAGGTTCCAGGAAATGTTTTAGAGATATATATATGTGGATATATATATATCGGGACTAAATAAAGTATCTCATAACTTTTTCATTCAATAATATTTCAAAGATTGAATCTATTCAAATCTTGTCTTGTAGTCTCATCTATGTGATGAACTTTTGAAACTGATTATAACTTGAACGGTGGTAGTTCAAGTAGTATTGGGAAAGATATAAGTATATTGGGGTATTTGGTAACCTCATCTTTTAAACTTATATCTAGTTAATAATTGTCTTATGAATGACAAAGATTTTCAGAAAAACGTTGAGACAAGGTTAGATGTATGAGATCACCTTGCAACGATATTTTTTTTATATATACAGTTATACACTGGGATTTTGTGTATATTATGCATGGAAGAGGACTTCCAATATTTTGAAAAGTATATATGTATATATACTGAATATTTTGCGACTTCATCGTATTAAGATATCAAACTTGGTTCATTTCTTTTGACCAAGACTTTCATGAGTATTATGAGTAGGCTCATATATTGTAAATCATTATACATATTATTTTGGTGGGCTTGCTGCTCACCCTTGCTTTATTTCTTCATCACACAACAACAGTTAGGAAAGATGGCCAGACTCCAGCAGACCCAGCGCAAGCGCGTGGGAAGCGTCCCGCGTCTTCCCGTTGATGTTGTAGCTGCTATAGCTGCAGAGGTAGATCTATTGTAGATCAGACCATCTACTTTTGAGAATCAATTATGTATAATTATAACTTGTGGCAGATAATGGCAATTAACTGTAAATTTATCAAGTAATCATTTTGGGTTGTAATAACTTTTAAATTGTGGATTCAAAGACTTGTACTTATTTAAATTTCATCTCTGAGACTATAACGGGTTGTGGTGTGTGTTAGTGTGGGGGTCACAGCATAAGGTTATTTATTATTAATTAAGTGAAGTGATATTGTGGAAAGAAAGACCGTGACGACCCGGATCCCCGACCCCGGATCTGGGGGTGTTACATATATTCTCCCATACAGCTTCAATCCATTCAACAGTTTCTGAAATCTGTTGAAGGTATCATTCAATGATTCTCCTTCTTCAAAGTGAAAATATTCATACTGTTGAATGAGAAGCTGCATTTTGTTTTCTCTAACTTGCTCAGTGCCTTCACAGATAAGTTGCACAGTATCCCAAATTTCCTTAGCAGTTTGGCTGTTGATGACATTGTCAAACATATCTTGATCCAGGCCATTAAACAAAAATGTTCATGGCTTTCTTGTCCTTGTGGACCTCTTCAATATCTTCAACAGTCCATTCTGCCTTTGGCTTGGGAATAGACTGTCCAACAACAACTGTTGCAGTAGCAGCTGTGGCCACCTTGTGTGGGATGTGAGGACCATTTTTAATGCAGTTGATGTAGCTTTCATCTTGAGAGAGAAGATGTAAATGCATCTTCACCTTCCAGTGATAATAGTTATCTCTTCCCAGTAATGGAATCTTTACACCAATATCCTTCTTACTCATGATGTTAGCAGAATGGATCTTTAAACTCTTTGTATGTTAAGAGCAAGCTCTGATTCCAATTGTAATTCCCAGTGGACTAACAATGAGATTTACAGAAGGGGGGTTGAATGTAAATCTCAAAACTTTTTCAAGTTTTGAGCAGTTTCTAAAGCTAAGTGTTTTTGAGAACAAGTGTGTGAATTGCATGAAGCTAATACAGACAGATATATATTCAAACACAAATGTAAAGAACACAAAGAACTTAAAAACTTTTCTGGTGGATTTGTTGTTCCACCAGAGATGTGTTATTTCAGAAAATCTGTGATTCAAAGAATCAAATCACAGCTGCTTCCTAGTACAAACTAGATGATTTTCTCTCTGGATTTTTCTAAACAGCTCTGGAAAATTCATATCTAATTACTAGCTGCTACTTGGTTTATATATCACAAAGTTTACAAGTGAAGACAAAACTGTAAAATACAATTAAAAAGATTCTTCACATGTTTCTTCTTCATTTCTCTATCCAATGCAATCTAGGATAATCTGTGAATCTTTGAATACTTCCTTATTTGCATCAGAATGGAAATGCTGCATTTTCTTGATTCCTCCTAGAGGCTTCCACATTCCAGTTTGTCTCTGTCAACCCATGTGCCTCTGTCAGCTTGTGAATTGTCACTATCAACTGCTAATGAACTAAGCATCCGTTGAAGCTTTCATCCGTTGAAGCTTTCATCCGTTGATGCCTTATCCGTTGAGGCTTTATCCGTTGAAGCTTTATCCGTTGATGCATTATCAGTTGAAGTCTTTATCCGTTGAAGCACTCATCCGTTGATGGATATTATCCATTGAAGCATTAGAGACATCCGTTGAAGGTCTTCAATATCCGTTGATACTTCTTCACTTATACAAAATTACAAGGCATGAAATATTTACAATTAGCCATCCTATTTGCATATCCACTAGTAGTCAACATGACTGATAATTTCCTACAACATCTAAGAATTACAACTTGAATCCAGAGAATGAAATGTGCTACAATACTAAACTTATTGCTAAGTAAAGCTACTCCTTCAACGGATAGCCAAGATGGTCTTATCCGTTGAGGCTACAAACACTACATTTCTACTTAAGTGTTTTTTTAAATTTATCATCAAATTAATACACATATTCCTAAAATCTATATATTGATATAATCAATTTCATATAATAACCCCAAACAAAGAAATACCAATTTCCAATTAAGAACATTCAAAGTTATAAACCCTAGTTTTTAATTCCGAGAATCAAACATCAATTTCTATATGTTATTGAACTCTATTTTTGACATATAACATACCAAATTGACCAGGAAGAAAAGATCTACCTGATTATGCCATCAAATCACACAAACATCATCACGAACAACAATTCCTATTTTGATTCTTAATTAATTCGAATTAAAATAAATAAATAAGAAGAAAACCTTGATTTCTGCACTTGAATAGATGGTGGAGATGGATAGAGTTTTTCGAGAGCTTCGATTCGGTATATAGCACGCTGGATTCCGAGTTCGGTAACGCCTTCGTTCTCAGGTTTGATTATCAAGAATGCGACATGAATTCAACATTTTCTCTGTATTTTACGGGATTTACTGACTGATTATAATTATACGAATAAAATGAAATAATAAAAGGGCTATATTTATGGAATATTGGTTCATTTTGGATCATTTTGGATCGATAAATTATTTACTTAGTCGCTAAGTAACTGCAAAAACGATCCGATTTGATACCCGTATTGGATAATTATCCAAACCGAGCTTTTAATAAAACACTTTATACGAAAATAATGTAATAATATCCCGTCTTTCGAGAATACGGGTTTTGATGATTTGCCGAAATGATTATCGTATCAAAAATCTTGCGCCGGGCCGCGCACGGGTCAAACCGTAATCCGGATTGAAAAAGTCAAAAAGTCAAAACACGGAAAATATCCGGAGTTATCAGATTAGGTTAGGAAGGAGTTATCGGAAGAGTTTCGGGTTGTAAAAACGTAAAAACAGTTGAAGTTGGACGATTCCCGACTTTATAAAATAATTTTGTAATTATTCAGAAAATAATTAATAAATTCATAAATCAGTATAAAATCATATAACAGTCCAAAAATTACCAGAAAAATACCGTAATTATCTATATTTTATTCTGGTCATAATAAAATTAACATACTTATACTTTACCACATATAAGCATCCACATATCCACACCGATCATCAGATAATTCACTAAAAATCACATAATAATTACACAAAAATCATTTATTGATAAAAATAATTACACGCAATATCCCAGATATTACATCCTTTCCCCTTTAAAAGGATTCTGTCCTCAGAATCACACTAAGGACCAGATATTGATACATTCAAGTATTTCAGTTTCATTTTCCCAGGTTGATCCCTCAACCTTACAACTTTTCATAAACTTTTTCTCACAGCATCACTCATTACTTAACAGCCTCTTGCTGACATCATATTCTATCTGTTGCTTATATAACTCAACTCAAGTCTCTATTTTATATATAATGGAGCTAAATTACTTTTCCTGAATATACACATATAAATACATTATGAATTTGCTAAACATGTGGCGGTGAAGCCAACTTACTTACACTTATCCTGACTATTTTACAGTCTCAAAAGGACCAGCATAATGCATACTAATTATCTTTTCTTACTAATTCTAGTGATTCGTGCTCATGAACATTTGCAATAGGTACTGGTTGTTGAACCTCATTCCCACATGTTTCTTTGTTTAATTAACCTAGTTTATAATCGATTCCAATCGCATTCGAGGCTTTTTTTTAATCGTTCTCTTAATCTTCTTGCCCATCTGCGAATGATATACTGAAACCATGGCGTATTTGATTCCTGATGTCCTCGAAATTACTTTCGAATTAAGAATCAACGAGAAAATCTTGACTGTATATGATTACCGCACAAACTTATCACCATATCTTATTTCCCTTGAATCACAATCGAGTATATTTGTTGAGCGAAACCTTCGTACTGTTTTGAAGAAAATGCACTAACCTGGAAGCATTACCAGCATATTCTATCCCATTTTATCATTTATTTTGGTTCTAAGAAGTTCTCATACAAAACCGACTGCAATGCTTTCCTTGACGTCTAGTCACATATAACGTTTATTCTTTCTTGGTGCCTCACCATCAGAACATCTTCTTTGACATCTATGTCTTGTATCATATTTGAATCTCTTGAGTTATCGAGGTTGAGCCAAATTCCTATCCTTTAGCTCTGCTTTATTTAATGCCCGTTCATCTAGGAGTAGTACATACTATTTTAGTTTGACATAATTCATCGTATTCTGAATATTCCTGTCCAATCTCACATCAAACAATATTGATTATCTACAATTAGTTTCTGGATCTGATGACATACCACCATTTCTTCAAGTAACAACTAACCCACTTATTGTACAAACTATTTATTAATAAACGAGAATGATTAGGTTTGAATAACCTATCAATAATAATGCAATTAACGCTTTCCTCACTTTTGGTTCTCAGGTGACATTACCATGACGTTTCTTGGAGAAATATATCCATTTAGTCTTTGATGTCCCGCCTTAACTCCTCGACACGTGTATCATTTGCTAATCTATCCCACCATTTCTTTCTTCATATCTGGCCACCAATGATTTTCCTCTAAATCTCTATACATATTGGTACTCCATGGATGGATTGAATATCTTGGGTTGTGAGCTTCTTGTCAAATTCCATTCTTCAATTCTGTCACTGGTGGAATCCCATATTCTGAAATAAAATCTAGGAATGCTTTGATCATCATTTTAAGTATATATATATATATTTCTAACGATAATATCTTGATCTATTATTTCCCCTTGACGTTTCTTTACCTTCTCTAGCAATTCCGGCTGAAAAGTCATACTATACATCTTTGCATTGTTAGGTTTGCAAACTCAGGCTTCCAATTTCAACTTTTGAAATTCCTTTTATAATTCTTCTGACACTGTAGACATGCTCGGTCTTTCCTTTCTGATTAATGCATCTGTTACTACATTTAATTTTTCTGGTATTTTATGAAATTTCTTTACCACCCTTTTGATTCCACTTCCCTTTTCTATCTCCGTTCTTTATTCTCATAGCTTATTCAAAATCGAACTCTTGACATTAATACTCATTTTGTCGTCATATCAAATTAGATATTAATACGAACTTTGATGCTGACAACATCCCATTCTGAAGTAAATATCAATCATCTGTATTAATACCACTTTCGATATTTAACAACAACCTACGTATCAACATCAGTTGAAAACTGAATTAAAACTGTATCTCACACTTTATCTCAAAACATAAATACTTGACAAATCATTATTGTATGATCATCAGAAACAAGATGTCCTTTGATTAAACTTTGTTGCATATGATAACATCTCCCTGACTGTCTAATAAAGTCCATACTGGTGTAGTTATTAATTTCTACTTTATTTCATCTCCCTTCTTCCTTTCTTCTCGTTGCTTAATCTTAAATATTTAGCTCTTGAAAATATTCTTCTCACTTGTCCATACAAATGACTTTTTATTTCTCTTGTCCATTATGAAAGGCATACTTATCCAAGTAAAAACTCACACATTTGCAACAATTTCTGAATTCTACTACCGTCCTTACTTTTTCCCAATTCCTCATTATTTTGATTTCGGATTTGAAAGTCACATCAAAATTTGACTTAATCTAATTGGAATCGATTTCCATCTAACTGACCATTAACTGGTAAAATTAACTAATTAACTTACTTAATTGATCAATTGTACCAGGTGATGACTAGATAAATGAAATCAAAAACCAATTACATATAGTCAGATTGGATGTAACAACCTCCCTCGAGAACCAATATCACAATTATTTGGAGTATCACAAGAATATCAATAACATACGAAAGTTTACATTCTATTTTTAAAAGCAGGGTAATCTCTGAAAATTTGGGCAGCATCTCCTTGATATTATTGACTACCAGTCAGACTCAAGCCGACACCAACAATCAATCAAACAACCAAGAATCAATCCTCACGTGTACCAATCCACTGCCACTTTCTAAACTCACCATTTCACCATCTCATGTAATGTTAATCAGTACAACCCATATTTTAGTTCAACCTAGGATTATAGCGAACGATTCTGATGATACCATGTCCTTTCTCATATCTTCTGATTATAACAGAATATCAATACTGAGTATATGTCACACCCCCAACTTAAATAGCAAAATAATTATAGCTATTACATCATTTTAATGAGTATTACACAACCAAAATCCAAGATCTTACAGTTTAGGGTTTGGAACAGCCCAACACTACCAACTATTACATCTGATTACAAATACCGAGTCCTCACACAACTATTATTACTTATTCTACCTGAGCTCGAACATAAACATCAGCATCACAGGTCTTACGGGCAGTCTGCTTGAATCTAACCATGGCTGCTAGCTGTAATATAAGGGTAAAGCAAGAAGTGAGCCAAAAGCTCAACAAGTGCTAACAATACAACGCAAAGCATAAATCGAGATATACCTTTAGGAATGACAATGGAATGACATAATCAATGATAATCGAGAGATAAAACTTATGTGAGTTGGCATCATTTTGCTTGCATCAAAACAAATTTTAAAACCATTCTTAATCAAAATCATTTTATGACGCTACGGATTACAGCCGGTGATCAGCCGCGAAGTAATCCCGAACCTCGCTGGGTTCTAAAACATTATTGGGAATCCCTAGGCAACTTTTAAGCCTATATAAGTGTGGAAAGGACTCGCGTCTCAGTCCAGATCCACCATTCAAGAAAACATTTGTCCCCCTTTGGGACTGAAAAATCCACCTTTTATTCATTTTGAAAACTGATGCCGATTTATGACAAAATCTCTTTTGACTGAAATCATTTTTTTTATCAGGGGATTATAGGTCAACTTGAAACACTGGAAATATGACACTAAATCTCAGGGCCATGATCCACTAGACTTTACTATATTAGGGTAATCGAGAGATTTCCATAAACAAGAATTTTGACAAGGAAATTAAGCAAGGCTATTGGATAATATGAAAGAGTAATGCCAAACTAGGCTTAAAGCAATGGTTGTAGACAAGGTATAGGTATTAGAACATCAAGAAGATAAGCATCACTGGTTCCAATAGGATAGAGGTGTTAAAATATAAAGAAAGTGATCATCAGCTCAAGATATAACAGGGTATCAAGCTTTTAGGGTAAGGATAGGGTTATCAAACAATCATGAATGAATTTAAGAAATGATTGGCTTTTAGGTATCAAGATAAAGTTTCTATCGAGGTTATTTCAAGAGTTGAATCAAAGCATCAGGGTGCAATATCAAGATTTCTCAGGGATCAATAGCATGATAATCAAAAGGATCAATAAGGTATTATAACAAATCTCTATTTTATCATGGCATTAAACTATCATGAAAGACTTTTGAACTACTTGCAATACGTACTCGAGGGTTCATGGCATCTCTATGTAACTCAAAGATAAACAAAAGATACTCTTGATTTAAATATATCAAAATGACTCAGGATAATTGCATCGATATATATATGAACTGTTTACAGTAAATACGAAGGTCAAGTTGAATCACTTGCCTTGAGATAGACTGGTCTGGTCTGACTGGTAGGAGCAACAACTGGAGCTTCACTCGACTTTTATGGCAAGTTTTCCCTCGTCTCGAGATCCTACATAAATAATAATAATCCTCATTATAATATATTCTTTCCATCTTAACCTATTTACAACCCGAAATTAAACATGGATGGCACTTAGGCCTATACACACTTAATTCATATCCACCATTTATATTTTCAAATGTACACACGTAGCCACATAATCACATATCGTATATTAATACCAAATAACATCATATACACCATAATGCCACACTAGGCTTGGATGATCTCGACTCACCACTTAAGTTACTTGGTCGCTAACTAAACGAAGTCTTCGAATTTGGGCTTCCTAACTCAATGCGCCTTTCCTAAATTATCCAAAACCTATTGACCCTCACTTGTGCCTTTTGCTCTACTGACCTTATACTATCTTACAACTATGGTGGTTGACCTAATACTCACTTCTAAGTGTCCTAAAACTATGTGATAAGTGAAAGTGCTCACTGGTGCAAATTTCAGAATGGTAACTAAGGTTTCTTGAGTGCATTAGACACTCTTAAACTACAAGTTTTTCTTCAAAATTTTTACACAAGACTCTCCTGACCTAAGGGCATCTCACAAGCTTGATGTGGCTCAAAGGCCTGGCTTGGGCCTTCTTGGGCCTAAGCTAAAAGTCCAAGGTACCCCTGTTTTTCTGGGCAGAAAATGCCCTGACTTGAATTAACTTGTGACACATGGTTCTAGCTCATATCCTATGAACTATGGTTGGAAAAACTTCTCTGACATACCCTCTAACTAAGGCCCAATTGGGCCTAATGAGGGCCTACCCATGACATGGCCAAATCTCCCTATTTCTAAGTTGCAACAAAACTGTCCCCTGCTGGACAGATTTTGTTATTCTACTTGTGCACCTAACCAAATGACATGCAAACCTCCAACCAACTCCTAAAACCTATTATATACTCCCCATACTAACTTCTGGTGGCTTGGGCCTCAAAGTGCACATCAATGACATGGTCAAAACTCACTCTAAACCTCAGGGTACTAAACTGATTTTTCTGCAGAAACTATAACTTCTCATTTTCCAAGATTTTAACTTGACAAACCCAACTAACAACAACTAAATACTTAAACCAAGACCTATACTTGGTATTCTACTGAACTAACTCCCTTTTTCTTAAAATACCCTTGGTGAGATCATCCTTACCTAAGGTGCAACTATGGCAAAACAAAAGAGACTACTCTTAACAAATCGCAAATCTTCATGCCTTTGAAACAACAAGATATATATTTTTATAAAAGATAACCACAAATTATTACCATGCAACAAGAAGCATAAATCAATATTATCATATTATTCCTACTGAAATTAAGGCTCACTAACAAAATCTTTCCAAATAATCAAAATTTCACAACAAACTAAGAGAATTCCACATGCATGCATGCCTTCGGGTTTTTCAAACCAAAACAACATGATTTCCAAATAAATTTTTATCATAATTCAACATGCAAGCCTAACATGGATTACAACTAAATGATCAACTAGCATGCAAAAGGATTTTATCAAGACTTTACTACAAAATTCATGTTATCATCACAAAATACACAAAAATGTTAACAAGGCAACAAAACACCATCCATTCGGCTCCTATCAAGTCATGGCCGAATGGATTAGGGTAAAAACAGCATTCGCATAAGTGTAACACTCTTATGTCTAGCCATTCTTGACCCTATGATACTATAACTCATGGTGAAAGCCTTAGATTCACAAGAATCAAGGAGGTTCACTTTGAGTTTAACCAAAACATCACCATGCAAGGTCAAAACATAGGTTTTTCACTCTAAACTTTTGAAATATATAAGAATAACATATAGGGAGTAAAATTACTTAAATATAAGATGATTGTTTGGGTGAAAGAATGAAGAAATGAAGGGGATGGAGGGCCTCGGCTATGGGATGGCCGAGAGTGAGGGTTGAGCCGAGAGGAAGGGAGGAGAAAAGGGGAGGGTGGAGTGAAAATGGAGTGATCATCACTTTAGTTTTGTTTTTATGTCTTTGACTAGACTAAATGTGAGTGGATTTAGGAAATGACAAGAGTAACCCTCTAGCTAAAGTTAGGCAAGTTTGCATGCAAGGTCAAGGAGGTAATTTGGCTAGCAAAATGTGAGTTAGTGGGGTGGAGAATGTCTTCTTTGCCCTTTGGTTAAATAGAAGAGAGTTTGCATGCAAGGTTATTCATGTAATTTAATAATTATGACAACTAAAATTTATAATGATTTATTTTTATAAAATAAAATACAAGTTCAAAAATTATAAAATTTCTACCATAAATTAACTTGTATTTTTAGAGACTTTATAAAATCATTTTCACAATTTGTGTACAAAATGTCTTTTAAAAGAAAATTTTTCCAAAGCTTAGAATATTCCTTATAAATCAAAAATAAAGAAATTAAATAAATTCTTGCTTTGAAAAAAATCATATACTACCCAAAGCAATTTATAATGCAGAAATTTTCACTCACACAAACGTACAAGCATTGAATATATTTTTATTTAACTTAATATTATTCACAAATAATATTACATAAAATGCCGGTCGTAACATCCTCTCCCCCTTAAGGGATTCTGTCCCCAGAATCTAAGAGAACAGATGAGGATACCGGGAACGCATATCAGACTCTAACTCCCAAGTCGACTCTTCGACCTTAGGGTTCCTCCAAAGTACTTTCACTAACTTTACTGATTTATTTCTAAGACTCTTTACTTGCCAGTCGAGTACTTTAACCGGTTGCTCCATAAATGACAGGTCTGCCTGAATTTCTACAGGTTCATATTCTATCACATGGCTAGCGTCAGGATTGTACTTCTTAAGCAACGACACATGGAACACATTATGCACATGCTGATACTGAGGTGGTAAGGCCAACTCGTAGGCCACCTTTCCTACTTGACTCAAAATCTCAAAAGGACCTACGTATCTAGGTGCTAACTTTCCTTTCTTGCCAAATCTTATCAACCCTTTCCTAGGTGACACTTTTAGCAACACAGCTTCGCCAATTTGGAATTGAACATCCTTACGCGCTGGATCCGCATACTTCCTCTGTCTATCTTGAGCAGCAAGCAACCTTTTCTGAATTAACTTGACTGAGTCATGCAACTGTTGTACCAATTCTGAGCCGAGAATTCTTCCTTCTCCTACTTCATCCCAACTTGTTGGTGATCTACATTTTCGCCCGTACAAAGCTTCATATGGTGGCATGCCGATACTGGAATGATAGCTGTTGTTATATGAAAATTCAATTAATGGCAGGTGGTCGTCCCAACTTCCAGCAAAATCGATTGCACAACTGCGCAACATGTCTTCAATTGTTTGAATTGTTCTTTCACTCTGGCCATCAGTCTGCGGGTGATACGCCGTGCTCATATTCAACTTCGTGCCAAGACATTCCTGGAATTGCTTCCAGAATCTTGAGTTAAATCGGGGATCTCTGTCTGAAACTATTGATACAGGTACTCCATGCCTTAATACGATTTCGTGCACATACAGATGAACCAACTTGTCCAGTGACGACTTCTCATTTATTGGAAGGAAATGCGCCGACTTCGTAAGACGATCAATTATAACCCATATTGCGTCATGTCCGGACTTTGTTCGTGGTAGTCCTACTATAAAGTCCATAGCGATATTTTCCCATTTCCATTCTGGAATCTTCAGGGGCTGAATTAATCCGCTTGGTCGTTGATGTTCTGCCTTTACTTTCTGACAGGTATAGCACTTCGCAACCCATTCTGCCACGTCTCTTTTCATATTTGGCCACCAAAAGTTCTTCTTTAAGTCTTGATACATCTTGGTGCTTCCCGGGTGGATTGAAAATTTCGAATGGTGGGCTTCATGGAGGATCTCATTCTTTAATTCAGATACATGGGGAATCCATATTCTGGATGAAAACCTTAGTATTCCTTGCTCATCCCTTTTAGTATTAATCTCTTCTCCAGATAACTGATTTTTCTCTTTTTCCATTACTTCCTCTTGATACTTCTTTATCTTTTCCAGTAGTGTTGGCTGAAAGGTCATTGCATGACAAACTTCTTTGACTTTCCCATAAGCACAAAGTTCCAATTCAAATTTTCCGATTTCTTCGGATAACTCTTTTGATGTTATCATTATATTCAATCTTTCCTTCCGACTCAGCGCATCGGCCACTACGTTCGCCTTTCCAGGATGGTAATTTATCGAACAGTCATAGTCCTTAATCAATTCCAGCCATCTCCTCTGCCTCATATTGAGCTCTTTCTGAGTAAAAATGTACTTTAAACTCTTGTGATCCGTGTAGATTTCACACTTTTCTCCATAGAGATAGTGTCTCCAAATCTTGAGTGCGAACACTATGGCGGCTAGTTCCAAGTCATGCGTCGGATACTTTAACTCGTGCGGCTTCAACTGTCTTGACGCATATGCTATTACCTTACTGTGTTGCATCAACACACAACCCAAACCCTTATGTGAAGCGTCGCTGAATATTACAAAATTCCCTTGATCATCGGGAAGTACCAACACCGGAGCTGTTACCAACTTCTGTTTTAACTCTTGAAAGCTATTTTCACATTCTGCACTCCATTCAAACTTTTGATTCTTTCTGGTTAACTTGGTCAATGGTGTGGCGATCTTCGAGAAATCCTTGACGAATCTTCTATAGTATCCGGCCAATCCTAGAAAACTTCGCACTTCCGTAGGAGTCCTTGGCCTCTCCCAACTCATAACTGCATCAATCTTCGTGCATTAGACACTCTTAAACTACAAGTTTTTCTTCAAAATTTTTACACAAGACTCTCCTGACCTAAGGGCATCTCACAAGCTTGATGTGGCTCAAAGGCCTGGCTTGGGCCTTCTTGGGCCTAAGCTAAAAGTCCAAGGTACCCCTGTTTTTCTGGGCAGAAAATGCCCTGACTTGAATTAACTTGTGACACATGGTTCTAGCTCATATCCTATGAACTATGGTTGGAAAAACTTCTCTGACATACCCTCTAACTAAGGCCCAATTGGGCCTAATGAGGGCCTACCCATGACATGGCCAAATCTCCCTATTTCTAAGTTGCAACAAAACTGTCCCCTGCTGGACAGATTTTGTTATTCTACTTGTGCACCTAACCAAATGACATGCAAACCTCCAACCAACTCCTAAAACCTATTATATACTCCCCATACTAACTTCTGGTGGCTTGGGCCTCAAAGTGCACATCAATGACATGGTCAAAACTCACTCTAAACCTCAGGGTACTAAACTGATTTTTCTGCAGAAACTATAACTTCTCATTTTCCAAGATTTTAACTTGACAAACCCAACTAACAACAACTAAATACTTAAACCAAGACCTATACTTGGTATTCTACTGAACTAACTCCCTTTTTCTTAAAATACCCTTGGTGAGATCATCCTTACCTAAGGTGCAACTATGGCAAAACAAAAGAGACTACTCTTAACAAATCGCAAATCTTCATGCCTTTGAAACAACAAGATATATATTTTTATAAAAGATAACCACAAATTATTACCATGCAACAAGAAGCATAAATCAATATTATCATATTATTCCTACTGAAATTAAGGCTCACTAACAAAATCTTTCCAAATAATCAAAATTTCACAACAAACTAAGAGAATTCCACATGCATGCATGCCTTCGGGTTTTTCAAACCAAAACAACATGATTTCCAAATAAATTTTTATCATAATTCAACATGCAAGCCTAACATGGATTACAACTAAATGATCAACTAGCATGCAAAAGGATTTTATCAAGACTTTACTACAAAATTCATGTTATCATCACAAAATACACAAAAATGTTAACAAGGCAACAAAACACCATCCATTCGGCTCCTATCAAGTCATGGCCGAATGGATTAGGGTAAAAACAGCATTCGCATAAGTGTAACACTCTTATGTCTAGCCATTCTTGACCCTATGATACTATAACTCATGGTGAAAGCCTTAGATTCACAAGAATCAAGGAGGTTCACTTTGAGTTTAACCAAAACATCACCATGCAAGGTCAAAACATAGGTTTTTCACTCTAAACTTTTGAAATATATAAGAATAACATATAGGGAGTAAAATTACTTAAATATAAGATGATTGTTTGGGTGAAAGAATGAAGAAATGAAGGGGATGGAGGGCCTCGGCTATGGGATGGCCGAGAGTGAGGGTTGAGCCGAGAGGAAGGGAGGAGAAAAGGGGAGGGTGGAGTGAAAATGGAGTGATCATCACTTTAGTTTTGTTTTTATGTCTTTGACTAGACTAAATGTGAGTGGATTTAGGAAATGACAAGAGTAACCCTCTAGCTAAAGTTAGGCAAGTTTGCATGCAAGGTCAAGGAGGTAATTTGGCTAGCAAAATGTGAGTTAGTGGGGTGGAGAATGTCTTCTTTGCCCTTTGGTTAAATAGAAGAGAGTTTGCATGCAAGGTTATTCATGTAATTTAATAATTATGACAACTAAAATTTATAATGATTTATTTTTATAAAATAAAATACAAGTTCAAAAATTATAAAATTTCTACCATAAATTAACTTGTATTTTTAGAGACTTTATAAAATCATTTTCACAATTTGTGTACAAAATGTCTTTTAAAAGAAAATTTTTCCAAAGCTTAGAATATTCCTTATAAATCAAAATAAAGAAATTAAATAAATTCTTGCTTTGAAAAAAATCATATACTACCCAAAGCAATTTATAATGCAGAAATTTTCACTCACACAAACGTACAAGCATTGAATATATTTTTATTTAACTTAATATTATTCACAAATAATATTACATAAAATGCCGGTCGTAACATCCTCTCCCCCTTAAGGGATTCTGTCCCCAGAATCTAAGAGAACAGATGAGGATACCGGGAACGCATATCAGACTCTAACTCCCAAGTCGACTCTTCGACCTTAGGGTTCCTCCAAAGTACTTTCACTAACTTTACTGATTTATTTCTAAGACTCTTTACTTGCCAGTCGAGTACTTTAACCGGTTGCTCCACAAATGA